>NC_136505.1:106841851-106984351 GCF_053919585.1 Euprymna scolopes
GAAAGATGACACATTATCTTTTGGGTGTTGAAAGATGACACATTATCTTTTGGGTGTTGAAAGATGAACACATTATCTTTTGGGTGTTGAAAGATGACACATCATGTTTTGGGTGTTGAAAGATGACACATCATCTTTTGGGTGTTGAAAGATGACACATTATCTTTTGGGTGTTGAAAGATGACACATTATCTTTTGGGTGTGGAAAGATGACACATTATCTTTTGGGTGTGGAAAGATGACACATTATCTTTTGGGTGTTGAAAGATGACACATTATCTTTTGGGTGTTGAAAGATGACACATTATCTTTTGGGTGTTGAAAGATGACACATTATCTTTTGGGTGTTGAAAGATGACACATTATCTTTTGGGTGTTGAAAGATGACACATTATCTTTTGGGTGTTGAAAGATGACACATTATCTTTTGGGTGTTGAAAGATGACACATTATCTTTTGGGTGTTGAAAGATGACACATCATCTTTTGGGTGTTGAAAGATGACACATTATCTTTTGGGTGTGGAAAGATGACACATTATCTTTTGGGTGTTGAAAGATGACACATTATCTTTTGGGTGTTGAAAGATGACACATTATCTTTTGGGTGTTGAAAGATGACACATTATCTTTTGGGTGTTGAAAGATGACACATCATCTTTTGGGTGTTGAAAGATGACACATTCATCTTTTGGGTGTTGAAAGATGACACATTATCTTTTGGGTGTTGAAAGATGACACATTATCTTTTGGGTGTTGAAAGATGACACATTATCTTTTGGGTGTTGAAAGATGACACATTATCTTTTGGGTGTTGAAAGATGACACATTATCTTTTGGGTGTTGAAAGATGACACATTATCTTTTGGGTGTTGAAAGATGACACATTATCTTTTGGGTGTTGAAAGATGACACATTATCTTTTGGGTGTTGAAAGATGACACATCATCTTTTGGGTGTTGAAAGATGACACATTCATCTTTTGGGTGTTGAAAGATGACACATTATCTTTTGGGTGTTGAAAGATGACACATTATCTTTTGGGTGTTGAAAGATGACACATTATCTTTTGGGTGTTGAAAGATGACACATTATCTTTTGGGTGTTGAAAGATGACACATTATCTTTTGGGTGTTGAAAGATGACACATTATCTTTTGGGTGTTGAAAGATGACACATTATCTTTTGGGTGTTGAAAGATGACACATTATCTTTTGGGTGTTGAAAGATGACACATTATCTTTTGGGTGTTGAAAGATGACACATTATCTTTTGGGTGTTGAAAGATGACACATTATCTTTTGGGTGTTGAAAGATGACACATTATCTTTTGGGTGTTGAAAGATGACACATTATCTTTTGGGTGTTGAAAGATGACACATTATCTTTTGGGTGTTGAAAGATGACACATTATCTTTTGGGTGTTGAAAGATGACACATTATCTTTTGGGTGTTGAAAGATGACACATCATCTTTTGGGTGTTGAAAGATGACACATTCATCTTTTGGGTGTTGAAAGATGACACATCATCTTTTGGGTGTTGAAAGATGACACATCATCTTTTGGGTGTTGAAAGATGACACATCATCTTTTGGGTGTTGAAAGATGACACATTATCTTTTGGGTGTTGAAAGATGACACATTATCTTTTGGGTGTTGAAAGATGACACATTATCTTTTGGGTGTTGAAAGATGACACATTATCTTTTGGGTGTTGAAAGATGACACATTATCTTTTGGGTGTTGAAAGATGACACATTATCTTTTGGGTGTTGAAAGATGACACATTATCTTTTGGGTGTGGAAAGATGACACATTATCTTTTGGGTGTTGAAAGATGACACATTATCTTTTGGGTGTTGAAAGATGACACATTATCTTTTGGGTGTGGAAAGATGACACATTATCTTTTGGGTGTTGAAAGATGACACATTATCTTTTGGGTGTTGAAAGATGACACATTATCTTTTGGGTGTTGAAAGATGACACATTATCTTTTGGGTGTTGAAAGATGACACATTATCTTTTGGGTGTTGAAAGATGACACATTATCTTTTGGGTGTTGAAAGATGACACATTATCTTTTGGGTGTTGAAAGATGACACATTATCTTTTGGGTGTTGAAAAATGACACATCATCTTTTGGGTGTTGAAAGATGACACATTATCTTTTGGGTGTTGAAAGATGACACATCATCTTTTGGGTGTTGAAAGATGACACATTCATCTTTTGGGTGTTGAAAGATGACACATTATCTTTTGGGTGTTGAAAGATGACACATTATCTTTTGGGTGTTGAAAGATGACACATTATCTTTTGGGTGTTGAAAGATGACACATTATCTTTTGGGTGTTGAAAGATGACACATTATCTTTTGGGTGTTGAAAGATGACACATTATCTTTTGGGTGTTGAAAGATGACACATTATCTTTTGGGTGTTGAAAGATGACACATCATCTTTTGGGTGTTGAAAGATGACACATTATCTTTTGGGTGTTGAAAGATGACACATTATCTTTTGGGTGTGGAAAGATGACACATTATCTTTTGGGTGTGAAAGATGACACATTATCTTTTGGGTGTTGAAAGATGACACATTATCTTTTGGGTGTTGAAAGATGACACATTATCTTTTGGGTGTTGAAAGATGACACATCATCTTTTGGGTGTTGAAAGATGACACATTATCTTTTGGGTGTTGAAAGATGACACATTATCTTTTGGGTGTTGAAAGATGACAAATTATCTTTTGGGTGTTGAAAGATGACACATTATCTTTTGGGTGTTGAAAGATGACACATTATCTTTTGGGTGTTGAAAGATGACACATTATCTTTTGGGTGTTGAAAGATGACAAATCATCTTTTGGGTGTTGAAAGATGACAAATCATCTTTTGGGTGTTGAAAGATGACACATTATCTTTTGGGTGTTGAAAGATGACACATCATCTTTTGGGTGTTGAAAGATGACACATTATCTTTTGGGTGTGGAAAGATGACACATTATCTTTTGGGTGTTGAAAGATGACACATTATCTTTTGGGTGTTGAAAGATGACACATCATCTTTTGGGTGTTGAAAGATGACACATTATCTTTTGGGTGTTGAAAGATGACACATTATCTTTTGGGTGTGGAAAGATGACACATTATCTTTTGGGTGTGGAAAAGATGGACACATTATCTTTTGGGTGTTGAAAGATGACACATTATCTTTTGGGTGTTGAAAGATGACACATTATCTTTTGGGTGTTGAAAGATGACACATTATCTTTTGAGTGTTGAAAGATGACACATTATCTTTTGGGTGTTGAAAGATGACACATTATCTTTTGGGTGTTGAAAGATGACACATTATCTTTTGGGTGTGAAAGATGACACATCATCTTTTGGGTGTTGAAAGATGACACATCATCTTTTGGGTGTTGAAAGATGACACATTATCTTTTGGGTGTTGAAAGATGACACATCATCTTTTGGGTGTTGAAAGATGACACATTCATCTTTTGGGTGTTGAAAGATGACACATCATCTTTTGGGTGTTGAAAGATGACACATCATCTTTTGGGTGTTGAAAGATGACACATCATCTTTTGGGTGTTGAAAGATGACACATTATCTTTTGGGTGTTGAAAGATGACACATTATCTTTTGGGTGTTGAAAGATGACACATTATCTTTTGGGTGTTGAAAGATGACACATTATCTTTTGGGTGTTGAAAGATGACACATTATCTTTTGGGTGTTGAAAGATGACACATTATCTTTTGGGTGTTGAAAGATGACACATTATCTTTTGGGTGTTGAAAGATGACACATTATCTTTTGGGTGTTGAAAGATGACACATCATCTTTTGGGTGTGGAAAGATGACACATTATCTTTTTGGTGTGGAAAGATGACACATTATCTTTTGGGTGTTGAAAGATGACACATTATCTTTTGGGTGTTGAAAGATGACACATTATCTTTTTGGGTGTTGAAAGATGACACATTATCTTTTGGGTGTTGAAAGATGACACATCATCTTTTGGGTGTGGAAAGATGACACATTATCTTTTGGGTGTGGAAAGATGACACATTATCTTTTGGGTGTTGAAAGATGACACATCATCTTTTGGTGTGGAAAGATGACACATTATCTTTTTGGGTGTGGAAAGATGACACATTATCTTTTGGGTGTTGAAAGATGACACATTATCTTTTGGGTGTTGAAAGATTACACATTATCTTTTGGGTGTTGAAAGATGACACATTATCTTTTGGGTGTTGAAAGATGACACATCATCTTTTGGGTGTGGAAAGATGACACATTATCTTTTGGGTGTTGAAAGATGACACATTATCTTTTGGGTGTTGAAAGATGACACATCATCTTTTGGGTGTGGAAAGATGACACATTATCTTTTGGGTGTTGAAAGATGACACATTATCTTTTGGGTGTTGAAAGATGACACATCATCTTTTGGGTGTGGAAAGATGACACATTATCTTTTGGGTGTTGAAAGATGACACATTATCTTTTGGGTGTTGAAAGATGACACATTATCTTTTGGGTGTTGAAAGATGACACATTATCTTTTGGGTGTTGAAAGATGACACATTATCTTTTGGGTGTTGAAAGATGACACATCATCTTTTGGGTGTGGAAAGATGACACATTATCTTTTGGTGTGGAAAGATGACACATTATCTTTTGGGTGTTGAAAGATGACACATTATCTTTTGGGTGTTGAAAGATGACACATTATCTTTTGGGTGTTGAAAGATGACACATTATCTTTTGGGTGTTGAAAGATGACACATCATCTTTTGGGTGTGGAAAGATGACACATTATCTTTTGGGTGTTGAAAGATGACACATTATCTTTTGGGTGTTGAAAGATGACACATCATCTTTTGGGTGTGGAAAGATGACACATTATCTTTTGGGTGTTGAAAGATGACACATTATCTTTTGGGTGTTGAAAGATGACACATCATCTTTTGGGTGTGGAAAGATGACACATTATCTTTTGGGTGTTGAAAGATGACACATTATCTTTTGGGTGTTGAAAGATGACACATCATCTTTTGGGTGTGGAAAGATGACACATTATCTTTTGGGTGTTGAAAGATGACACATTATCTTTTGGGTGTTGAAAGATGACACATTATCTTTTGGGTGTTGAAAGATGACACATTATCTTTTGGGTGTTGAAAGATGACACATTATCTTTTGGGTGTTGAAAGATGACACATTATCTTTTGGGTGTTGAAAGATGACACATCATCTTTTGGGTGTGGAAAGATGACACATTATCTTTTGGGTGTTGAAAGATGACACATTATCTTTTGGGTGTTGAAAGATGACACATTATCTTTTGGGTGTTGAAAGATGACACATAATCTTTTGGGTGTTGAAAGATGACACATTATCTTTTGGGTGTTGAAAGATGACACATTATCTTTTGGGTGTTGAAAGATGACACATTATCTTTTGGGTGTTGAAAGATGACACATTATCTTTTGGGTGTGGAAAGATGACACATTATCTTTTGGGTGTTGAAAGATGACACATTATCTTTTGGGTGTTGAAAGATGACACATTATCTTTTGGGTGTTGAAAGATGACACATTATCTTTTGGGTGTTGAAAGATGACACATTATCTTTTGGGTGTTGAAAGATGACACATTATCTTTTGGGTGTTGAAAGATGACACATTATCTTTTGGGTGTTGAAAGATGACACATCATCTTTTGGGTGTTGAAAGATGACACATCATCTTTTGGGTGTTGAAAGATGACACATCATCTTTTGGGTGTTGAAAGATGACACATTATCTTTTGGGTGTGAAAAGATGACACATTATCTTTTGGGTGTTGAAAGATGACACATTATCTTTTGGGTGTGGAAAGATGACACATTATCTTTTGGGTGTGAAAAGATGACACATTATCTTTTGGGTGTTGAAAGATGACACATTATCTTTTGGGTGTTGAAAGATGACACATCATCTTTTGGGTGTTGAAAGATGACACATCATCTTTTGGGTGTTGAAAGATGACACATCATCTTTTGGGTGTTGAAAGATGACACATTATCTTTTGGGTGTTGAAAGATGACACATTATCTTTTGGGTGTTGAAAGATGACACATCATCTTTTTGGGTGTTGAAAGATGACACATTATCTTTTGGGTGTGGAAAGATGACAAATTATCTTTTTGGGTGTGGAAAGATGACACATTATCTTTTGGGTGTGGAAAGATGACACATTATCTTTTGGGTGTTGAAAGATGACACATTATCTTTTGGGTGTTGAAAGATGACACATTATCTTTTGGGTGTGGAAAGATGACAAATCATATTTTGGGTGTTGAAAGATGACACATTATCTTTTGGGTGTTGAAAGATGACACATCATCTTTTGGGTGTTGAAAGATGACACATTATCTTTTGGGTGTGGAAAGATGACACATTATCTTTTGGGTGTTGAAAGATGACACATTATCTTTTGGGTGTTGAAAGATGACACATCATCTTTTGGGTGTTGAAAGATGACACATTATCTTTTGGGTGTTGAAAGATGACACATTATCTTTTGGGTGTTGAAAGATGACACATTATCTTTTGGGTGTTGAAAGATGACACATTATCTTTTGGGTGTTGAAAGATGACACATCATCTTTTGGGTGTTGAAAGATGACACATTATCTTTTGGGTGTGGAAAGATGACACATTATCTTTTGGGTGTTGAAAGATGACACATTATCTTTTGGGTGTTGAAAGATGACACATTATCTTTTGGGTGTTGAAAGATGACACATTATCTTTTGGGTGTGGAAAGATGACACATTATCTTTTGGGTGTGGAAAGATGACACATTATTTTTTGGGTGTTGAAAGATGACACATCATCTTTTGGGTGTTGAAAGATGACACATTATCTTTTGGGTGTGGAAAGATGACACATTATCTTTTGGGTGTTGAAAGATGACACATCATCTTTTGGGTGTTGAAAGATGACACATTATCTTTTGGGTGTTGAAAGATGACACATTATCTTTTGGGTGTTGAAAGATGACACATTATCTTTTGGGTGTTGAAAGATGACACATCATCTTTTGGGTGTTGAAAGATGACACATTATCTTTTGGGTGTGGAAAGATGACAAATTATCTTTTGGGTGTGGAAAGATGACAAATTATCTTTTGGGTGTGGAAAGATGACAAATTATCTTTTGGGTGTGGAAAGATGACAAATTATCTTTTGGGTGTTGAAAGATGACACATTATCTTTTGGGTGTTGAAAGATGACACATTATCTTTTGGGTGTTGAAAGATGACACATCATCTTTTGGGTGTTGAAAGATGACACATCATCTTTTGGGTGTGGAAAGATGACACATCATCTTTTGGGTGTGGAAAGATGACACATTATCTTTTGGGTGTTGAAAGATGACACATTATCTTTTGGGTGTTGAAAGATGACACATTATCTTTTGGGTGTTGAAAGATGACACATCATCTTTTGGGTGTTGAAAGATGACACATCATCTTTTGGGTGTGGAAAGATTACACATTATCTTTTGGGTGTTGAAAGATGACACATTATCTTTTGGGTGTTGAAAGATGACACATTATCTTTTGGGTGTGGAAAGATGACACATTATCTTTTGGGTGTTGAAAGATGACACATCATCTTTTGGGTGTTGAAAGATGACACATCATCTTCTTGGGTGTTGAAAGATGACACATTATCTTTTGGGTGTTGAAAGATGACACATTATCTTTTGGGTGTTGAAAGATGACACATTATCTTTTGGGTGTGGAAAGATGACACATCATCTTTTGGGTGTGGAAAGATGACACATCATCTTTTGGGTGTTGAAAGATGACACATTATCTTTTTGGTGTGGAAAGATGACACATTATCTTTTGGGTGTGGAAAGATGACACATTATCTTTTGGGTGTTGAAAGATGACACATTATCTTTTGGGTGTTGAAAGATGACACATTTTCTTTTGGGTGTTGAAAGATGACACATTATCTTTTGGGTGTTGAAAGATGACACATTATCTTTTGGGTGTTGAAAGATGACACATTATCTTTTGGGTGTTGAAAGATGACACATTATCTTTTGGGTGTTGAAAGATGACACATTATCTTTTGGGTGTTGAAAGATGACACATTATCTTTTGGGTGTTGAAAGATGACACATTATCTTTTGGGTGTGGAAAGATGACACATTATCTTTTGGGTGTTGAAAGATGACACATTATCTTTTGGGTGTGGAAAGATGACACATTATCTTTTGGGTGTTGAAAGATGACACATTATCTTTTGGGTGTTGAAAGATGACACATTATCTTTTGGGTGTGGAAAGATGACACATTATCTTTTGGGTGTGGAAAGATGACACATTATCTTTTGGGTGTTGAAAGATGACACATTATCTTTTGGGTGTTGAAAGATGACACATTATCTTTTGGGTGTTGAAAGATGACACATTATCTTTTGGGTGTGGAAAGATGACACATTATCTTTTGGGTGTGGAAAGATGACACATTATCTTTTGGGTGTTGAAAGATGACACATTATCTTTTGGGTGTTGAAAGATGACACATTATCTTTTGGGTGTTGAAAGATGACACATTATCTTTTGGGTGTTGAAAGATGACACATTATCTTTTGGGTGTGGAAAGATGACACATTATCTTTTGGGTGTTGAAAGATGACACATTATCTTTTGGGTGTTGAAAGATGACACATTATCTTTTGGGTGTTGAAAGATGACACATTATCTTTTGGGTGTGGAAAGATGACACATTATCTTTTGGGTGTTGAAAGATGACACATTATCTTTTGGGTGTGGAAAGATGACACATTATCTTTTGGGTGTTGAAAGATGACACATTATCTTTTGGGTGTTGAAAGATGACACATTATCTTTTGGGTGTTGAAAGATGACACATTATCTTTTGGGTGTTGAAAGATGACACATTATCTTTTGGGTGTTGAAAGATGACACATTATCTTTTGGGTGTTGAAAGATGACACATTATCTTTTGGGTGTGGAAAGATGACACATTATCTTTTGGGTGTGGAAAGATGACACATTATCTTTTGGGTGTGGAAAGATGACACATTATCTTTTGGTGTGGAAAGATGACACATTATCTTTTGGGTGTGGAAAGATGACACATTATCTTTTGGGTGTGGAAAGATGACACATTATCTTTTGGGTGTGGAAAGATGACACATTATCTTTTGGGTGTGGAAAGATGACACATTATCTTTTGGGTGTGGAAAGATGACACATTATCTTTTGGGTGTGGAAAGATGACACATTATCTTTTGGGTGTTGAAAGATGACACATTATCTTTTGGGTGTGGAAAGATGACACATTATCTTTTGGGTGTGGAAAGATGACACAATGTCTTTTGGGTGTTGAAAGATGACACATTATCTTTTGGGTGTGGAAAGATGACACATTATCTTTTTGGTGTGGAAAGATGACACATTATCTTTTGGGTGTGGAAAGAATGACACATTATCTTTTTGGTGTGGAAAGATGACACATTATCTTTTGGGTGTGGAAAGATGACACATTATCTTTTGGGTGTTGAAAGATGACACATTATCTTTTGGGTGTTGAAAGATGACACATTATCTTTTGGGTGTGGAAAGATGACACATTATCTTTTGGGTGTGGAAAGATGACACATTATCTTTTGGGTGTTGAAAGATGACACATTATCTTTTGGGTGTGGAAAGATGACACATTATCTTTTTGGTGTGGAAAGATGACACATTATCTTTTTGGTGTGGAAAGATGACACATTATCTTTTGGGTGTTGAAAGATGACACATTATCTTTTGGGTGTGGAAAGATGACACATTATCTTTTGGGTGTGGAAAGATGACACATTATCTTTTGGGTGTGGAAAGATGACACATTATCTTTTTGGTGTGGAAAGATGACACATTATCTTTTGGGTGTGGAAAGATGACACATTATCTTTTGGGTGTTGAAAGATGACACATTATCTTTTGGGTGTTGAAAGATGACACATTATCTTTTGGGTGTGGAAAGATGACACATTATCTTTTGGGTGTGGAAAGATGACACATTATCTTTTGGGTGTTGAAAGATGACACATTATCTTTTGGGTGTGGAAAGATGACACATTATCTTTTTTGGTGTGGAAAGATGACACATTATCTTTTTGGTGTGGAAAGATGACACATTATCTTTTTGGTGTGGAAAGATGACACATTATCTTTTGGGTGTTGAAAGATGACACATTATCTTTTGGGTGTGGAAAGATGACACATTATCTTTTGGGTGTGGAAAGATGACACATTATCTTTTGGGTGTTGAAAGATGACACATTATCTTTTGGGTGTGGAAAGATGACACATTATCTTTTGGGTGTGGAAAAGATGACACATTATCTTTTGGGTGTGGAAAGATGACACATTATCTTTTTGGTGTGGAAAGATGACACATTATCTTTTGGGTGTGGAAAGATGACACATTATCTTTTGGGTGTGGAAAGATGACACATTATCTTTTGGGTGTTGAAAGATGACACATTATCTTTTGGGTGTGGAAAGATGACACATTATCTTTTGGGTGTGGAAAGATGACAGATTATCTTTTTGGTGTGGAAAGATGACACATTATCTTTTTGGTGTGGAAAGATGACACATTATCTTTTGGGTGTTGAAAGATGACACATTATCTTTTGGGTGTTGAAAGATGACACATGACAACAGTTAGAAAAACACAAAGATGATTCTTTATTCATTGGACCGGTCGAATGCTAATGACGTCAGGAATTCACATTTGGGATCTACATAGTTTAATGTTCTTCCTTTCGCTTTCTAAAGGACTGACTCCAACTCAACCCAATTCAACTGCTCTACTCTTCTGCTGACTCCCTGATCTGACTAACTCTGGCTCCTATATTGAGAATCACCCTTCGTATATGACGTCAGAAGTGTGTTTCCCAAACGTTACCAATTCACGTGGCTATGCATGTTTTTTTCCAAACACACTTTTAACAACAAAAGAATTCTCAACATATAATTCTAACCTATTTTTTTTAACAATATATTTTTAATTTGTATTGTTCATTCTTTAGCTGACATTTTTAATATTCAGTTTTCTAAAAGAACGAACAATCAATTCTTTTTACGATGTAAACAATATCTAAATATTCTAATAGAATTTAACAATAGACTAAATTCTAGCATTCCAATTCTTAACCTGGCTTTCAAGGTTCGAGTCTCGGCTTATCCTAATCTCATTTTCACCTGTCTAATACTCTTCTTATTTACATGGAAAGGAGACAGCCTTTCCCTGTAACACAAGGAATGGACAGGATAAACCAGATTTGACTCCCTGAACTTTTTGGAGTACCAAAATATGAATAATTTTTATCCATTTTCCAATTCCCAAAACGATTCTATTTATTTATTTTTTTGGCTTATTTCCGTTTAGAACTTAATTTTTTATTGCTTGAACTAATGATAAAATATTTATTGATTTGTAAATTAACAGTAAAATTAAACTGAAAACATCACTCTCATAAATCTATTTTTACATTTGAATCATCACATTTTGTTTTTACAAAGGGATCACCTCTTATCAAGGCCTGAAGGCCACTCGAGGATAAGGGTTCATGAGTGTAAGGTGGTCACTGAGACAACAGTATAGTGATCGCTAATGGTTGAAATTGTGTATAATTTGATTTTTTAAGGGGATGGCTCAACAAGAACTTGTTTATATCAGACTTGAAGACCACCATGTTGTAGACAGCTGGAAAGCAGGCTAGTGGAAAAGAGTTCCACAGGCGGGCAGTTCTAGAAAAGAAGCTTTGTACATGGAATTTGTTTATTTAGCAATCTGAAAAATAAATAAAGAATCAACTGTATAGCTAAATATTTAGATATTTAAAAAGAATCGGAATCGGTAATTGTATCAGAATTGGGGAAATGTTGGAATTGTTTGCCCTACTAATATTCAGTTTTAATACTTTTCATATATCTTTGCAGAGAAAGCAGTAATTAGTCAGGAAAGAAACGATAATTGCAGAAATGCAAATGATAATAACAAATGAAACGCATAATTGCTATGATTCTTTATTAAAAAAAAATGAGTTTTTTATAGCTCGTACTATTGATAGAATGATAATTATTTGATTTTAAACTGCGAGTAAAATTAAAATGTGTAGATCACTCCCCCAAGTCTATTTTTACGTTTGTGTCATGATTTTCTTTTTTTGGTTTCGATTATAACTGAAGGAACTAAAGTTATACATATATTTTTTTCTCTTAATAAGTTTTGGTTTCAGTTTTGATTCAAGCTGATGCATCCAAGTCATGATATGTTTTTTTTATTTTTGAAATCACAAATTTATAATATATAAGATGCGATAGAAAATTGACTCTAAAATAATATATATGAAATCTGCATAAATTAAAATATATTTAAGCGTAATTATGACCAGGCTACGCTGGGCGTTTCTGCTAGCTTAGATAAATACTTTTGCAGTTTTAACAAAAGAGCTACAATAATATCAGGGCGTCTCCATTTATGCTGAACATTCACAGAATGTCAACATCAATATGTTAAATATTTATATATTTTAAAAATGAAATTTTAAAAAAGCAACTTGTTAAATATTAAAATATTTTAAAACTGAAATTTAAAAAAAAAAGCAACTTTTTAAGTATTTAAATATTTTAAAACTGAAATTTAAAAAAAAAGCAACTTGTTAAATATTTATATATTTCAAAAATGAAATTAAAAAAAAAGCAACTTGTTAAATATTTATATATTTTCAAAATGAAATTAAAAAAAAACCCAACTCGTTAAATATTTATATATTTTAAAAATGAAATTAAAAAAATAACTTGTTAAATATTTAAAAAAAAATCAGAATTGGTAATTGTCTCAGAATCGGAAAATATTTGAATCGTCCCATCACTTATATTCATAATTTTTACTCTTGTCATATCTCAGCAGGAAAACCAATAATCAATAAACGAATAAACAATAATCTCGGAAATCCAAATCATAACAAATGATACGCATAGTCACGACGATTCTTTATTCGTGACCAAAAATGACAGTTCTCCATTAATTAGTGAAATTCTGACATTTTATTGATTAATTTATACAAAAACTGTCACCAGATTTCTTTTTTTTTTTAAATAAAAATGGAAGAAATTGAAATTTTCACATAGTTTGTTCTCTTCTAGGGAGCTGAATAATCCAGATATAAACAAAAAATAATTATTCAAAATTCAGTTGTTTTTACGTTTCATTGCTTTACTCGGCTTATGGAATTCTATCTGATGTTCGGTACACATAGGAAAAAAATGGAAGTTCTTACAATGGTGATAGGAAGACGAGTTTTGGTGCTTACACAGTATGTGGCACATATGAAAATTACCTTACAAGTAAAAATTCTTTTGAATTTAAAGCCATGTTTAATTTCAGAAGAGTTTCCGATGGGTAGTTGATCTGTATAAGTCCTGAAGATAAAAAAGTTTTCAGTAGGTAGCTGAAGTCCTGGGGATGAAAAAGAGTTTTTGGTGGGCAGTTGGTCTGTATAAGTCTCTAACTTTAAAATTTTGCAGACAAACAGCAAAGAACTTTCCGATGTGAACACTAGAAATTATGTGTGGAAATTCTAAAAGATCCATTATTTTTATGGAACAATCCCGCTTTCTGATTGGTTACTAGCAGAACATGTCTTTATTATCAGTTCCTATCGCAAAGGCTTGGAAAATCCTTGAATTTTCACTTTTGTCTTGATAAGGCCTTATCTATATATTAATACGATGGCGTGTGTTATTTTCTCTGTCGTGCTTACATCTGGTTTGTTTAATTGTTATGTACTTCCATTTCTTGTAATGAATAATTTTATCAAGAATTCTTCATAATTTTTAGTTTCAGTTTCAATTCTAGCTGATGGCACACAAGTCATTTAATGTTTTTATCATTTTACCATTCTTCATAATTTTGGTTTCGGTTTTGATTAGAGCTAATGGCACTCCATTAATCTATTTTTTTTTAAAATAATTTTATCAACAATTTTTCATAAATCTTGGTTTCAGTTTCGATTTTAGCTGATGGCACCTTAGTAATCTATTTTTTTTTTTTATAAATAATTTTGTCAAGAATTCTTCATAAGTTTTGGTTTCGTTTCGATTATAGCTGAAGGAACTGAACCCAAGCGATATGGATATATTTTTTAGTTTTGAAATTGCAACTTTATGATATATAAAAATCGATAGAACATTAACTCTATAATAATATATACGTAATCTGCAAGAATTAAAATATCATATTTAAGTGTACTTTACGACTGGGCTTTGCCGGGCGTCCCTGCTAGCTTAGATAAATACTTTTTCAGTTTTAACAAAAAAGCTACAATAATATTAGAGCGTCTCACTAAACATCTGCAGAATGCCAACATCAATATATTACATATGGATGCCTCCTCTGTGGAATTTCCACAGGTCCCGCTAGTTTCTATTATTACCTTGAAAAAATTTGGAAAATATGAAAAATGTCTTGAAAAGACGTTTGTTTTGAGCAAAATGGGCGAAAGTGCCTTGAAATTGCACATGGCTGGCACTAAACACAAAACTAATGAAAGCTGCAAACAATTAACCAGTTTTGTTGCAGTGTTAGCGAACTTCATTTAAATAACTGTCTGGCATTTAAAACTACTTCATGAAATAAAGAGATAAACGAAAATGACTTTTCCTGTTGTTAATTATTTTTTTTTGGGAGGGGGGGAGTCATTATATCATTGTTTATAAATCACATTTTGTTTTGAAAAGTTCCTAAAAGTGGACATTGAAAATCTGTACACTGTTTTATGATGTCATCAAATTTTAGTCTTTCATATTTTTATTTTTTCTCAAATAATCAAAGGAAAAATTTGAATTCTCTATATAAACATGGTCCTATGAAGAAATGGGTTTGTATTACTGTACACATAGATTCGAAAAAGTTGTCAAAAAACAAATATATAACAAATAAATGTTATCAAAGGCAAGATAAGTTACTTTTCTACCAAACTGGATATATTTTTCGTGTTTTTATTCAATGTAACATGTTTATTCAGCTCGAAAGCCATACAGTGTTTACCGATGTATTGGAAAATTCAAGATGGCGTCTTATTCTCTCTTTAACACGGTAAGTGTGGGAAAAGATGTTATAAATAAAAAACCGGATAAAATACTGTTAAAAACTCGCTCAGTATATGTTACCGTGACATAGGTTGACATATATTCAGTGGGTTTTTAATAGTATTTTGTATAGTTTTTTTATTTATAACACCTTTTTCCATACTTACGGTGTTAAAGAGGGTGTGAGACGCCATCTTGAATTTTCGAATACATCGGTAAACACTGTATGTTTTTCGAGCTGAATAAATATGTTACATTGAATAAAAACACAAAAAATATAAAGTTCCAATTTTTCAATTTTTACCCCTTACCGGCTAAAAACCAGATCAACTTTGTTTCAAAAGTCTGAATCCCTTATATATAAAGTTTAAAATCTGTAGACCAAAACTTGATAGAGTAGTTTGGTAGAGACTGTTCCACACACAGACAAGATCACTTTTACAGAGTTCTAAATCTGCTTAAAAATCTGATAGGTGATGCTTTTTCCCCTCCCTGCAACGTCTTTTCCGCAGAAAAAATGTTGCCAGCCTGACTTTACCCTATCATTACTTTCATGGCAAGTGCTCGTCGGAGATTCAGCCTATAATTCCCCACGCCAAACTTTCACAAAAGTCACTCGCCAAGCTACAACCACTATCAACACATTTCCCCCACTGTGCCTAAATTTAAATGCAAGTTTCATGAACAAAGTTTCTTTCCTAGAACTGACTGTTCTGTTAGCCTGCTTTACAGCTGGCTACAGCATGGTCGTCTTCAAGTCCAATTTAAACAAATTCTTGTTGAACCATTCTCTTAAATACTCATTTTCTACCCAATTTCCATCACCATACATGCATTAAACCTTATCCTTGAGTGGATTTTGGGCCTTGATAAGTAGTGACTCCTCCATAAAAAACAAAACAAAAAAAAATTAGAAGTGAATTTTAGTAAAATATTCGAAAGCACCAACTTAATTAACTTTTCATGCTTTGTTGATACATCCGTGCAAGGATGGTTTGTAAGTTAATCGTTCTTCTGTTTGATGTCCCATTTTTTTTTTTTTTACTTGTTACGCTGAAATTTGAAATAGCATTTTTAAATGTCTTTATTGATCTTCGGCATCCAATTCGAAATAACACTTTCATCTCTAAACAGCGGTTGTGATAGGAGCAACTGGCTTAATAAAAAAGAATCTTCGGAAATACTTAGAAGCAAACCCTGGAAGACCAAGCTGTAACGAAATACAAATAGCAGCCATAAAGGGAACAGCGTCTATTCTTAAAAGAGCCCTCGGATCTAAATTTAAATCATAACGGAATCAAATGTTAGTAAAATAAAATTTAAAAAAATACGATACACCAGACAATCTATAAAAAAGTTGAATATCGAATGCAGCAGCAAATCTTGAGAACATGTTTACCGGAAAGAACAGTTGGAAATAAGTTATACACCATTCACTATGATTATGCAATTTTTACAGTCCGTGCAGCCATCAAACAAAGACGATCTCCACATGATTTCTACATGAAGATTTGGAATTATTTCCTTTGAATCGCTCTACTTAGATGAAAATCGCTCTAAAATTGAATAAAAATCGCAATAAAATGGAATAAAAATCGCTCTAAAAATTGAATAAAAATCGTTCTAAAATTGAATAAAATTAGCAATAAAATTGGCAATAAAATTAGCAATAAAATTAACTATAAAATTGAATACAAATCGCTCTAAAATTGAATAAAAGTCGCTATAAAATTGAATAAAATTAGCAATAAAATGCGCAAATAAAGTAGCAATAAAATGTGCAATAAAATTGAATAAAATTAGCAATAAATTTAATAAAATTAGCAATAAAATGCGCAATAAAAGTAGCAATAAAATGTGCTATAAAATTGAATAAAAATCGCTATAAAATTGAATAAAATTAGCAATAAAATTGAATAAAATTAGCAATAAAATGCGCAATAAAAGTAGCAATAAAATGTGCTATAAAATTGAATAAAATTAGCAATAAAATTCGCTCTAAAATTGAATACAAATCGCTATAAAATTGAATAAAATTAGCAATAAAATTGAATAAAATTAGCAATAAAATGCGCAAATAAAGTAGCAATAAAATGTGCAATAAAATTGAATAAAATTAGCAATAAATTTAATAAAATTAGCAATAAAATGCGCAATAAAAGTAGCAATAAAATGTGCTATAAAATTGAATAAAAATCGCTATAAAATTGAATAAAATTAGCAATAAAATTGAATAAAATTAGCAATAAAATGCGCAATAAAAGTAGCAATAAAATGTGCTATAAAATTGAATAAAATTAGCAATAAAATTCGCTCTAAAATTGAATACAAATCGCTATAAAATTGAATAAAAGTCGCTATAAAATTGAATAAAATTAGCAATAAAATGCGCAAATAAAGTAGCAATAAAATGTGCAATAAAATTGAATAAAATTAGCAATAAATTTAATAAAATGTGCAATAAAATGCGCAATAAAAGTAGCAATAAAATGTGCTATAAAATTGAATAAAAATCGCTATAAAATTGAATAAAATTAGCAATAAAATTGAATAAAATTAGCAATAAAATGCGCAATAAAAGTAGCAATAAAATGTGCTATAAAATTGAATAAAATTAGCAATAAAATTCGCTCTAAAATTGAATACAAATCGCTATAAAATTGAATAAAATTAGCAATAAAATTGAATAAAATTAGCAATAAAATGCGCAAATAAAGTAGCAATAAAATGTGCAATAAAATTGAATAAAATTAGCAATAAATTTAATAAAATTAGCAATAAAATGCGCAATAAAAGTAGCAATAAAATGTGCTATAAAATTGAATAAAAATCGCTATAAAATTGAATAAAATTAGCAATAAAATTGAATAAAATTAGCAATAAAATGCGCAATAAAAGTAGCAATAAAATGTGCTATAAAATTGAATAAAATTAGCAATGAAATGCGCAATAAAAGTAGCAATAAAATGTGCAATAAAATTGAATAAAAATCGCAATAAAATTGAATAAAATTAGCAATAAAATTAGCAATAAAATTAGCAATAAAATTGAATAAAATTAGCAATGAAATTGAATAAAAGTAGCAATAAAATGTGCAATAAAATTGAATAAAAATCGCAATAAAATTGAATAAAATTAGCAATAAAATTGAATAAAAATCGCTATAAAATTGAGTCGCTATAAAAATCCTGTTGTGTTTGTGAAGTCCTTCCTCACAGGTTCCGAAACAACTGAGCATCTCTTTTGCAAAATTTACTTTTTAAATTATTTTTGACAGTGTCCTTATGTTTTGTACAGAAATTCATCTGATGAGTATCGAAAAAAAAAAAAAAAAATCCAATCTCATATAGATAAAATAAAAGAAAAGAATTTCTACAGAGGAATATTTTATGTTACACCGGTGTAACGTAAAATATTCCCCTATAGAAATTCTTCTTTTTTATCTATAACAGAAGAAAGACCATGTTTAAGATCGTCAAACCGAAATATCAGTTGACATGATATTGTAAACAAACGCAGCTGAAATTTGATGAACGACATTATCATTATTTTTTTTTTTCTTTGTGAATTCGTCCACTGGACAACTTATTTCTCGTAATATGTAATCTATATTTATTTATAACAGTGAACGTGTGTGTGTGTGTGTCTGTACATTTTCCTATGCAACAACTCTGTCAATTTTCAGTCTACAGACTCGAAATTTGATATACAGGGTACTGAGATTTGGGAAAAATCTTTCTAATCCTTTTTCTGCCAGAAATTTGGCTGTTAAGGGGTCAAAGTTTAACGATTTGAGCTTTGGGAACTCTACCAAACTCGCCACCAATTTTTGGTCTAAACACTTGAAATTTGAGATATAGGTTCCTTGGACATGGATCTAACTTAATAACTTGATTTGAGACCCAAACAATAAATGTTAAGGAGCCATAATAGAGGTCAAAGTTAAAAAGAATTATCGCTTTTTTTTTTTTTTTTTTTTTGCTCAACATACACCTCCAAACATCCGGGCAACACCGGGCTGAAATGCTAGTATATATATATATATATATATATATATATATATATGGCATTGATTTGATAATAATACATATGCAATCTGCATAAATTAAAATATCATGTGTAAGCGTATTGTACGACCAGGTAATGGCAGTTGGCCAGCTGGTGTGTGTGTATGTATATATATATATATATATATATATATATATATATATATATACTAGCATTTAAGCCCAGCGTTACCCGGGTGTTTGGAGGTGTATATTGAGCAAAAAAAAAAAAAAAAAAGTGGTAGTAGGAAGGCAGGCTTGAACCCGTACCGTGAAGAAGGAAAAGAACGGGGGGAAAAAACCTGACGTCTTTGCTGTTACGACCACCGTCAAACCGGAAGTGACATAGGTTTAAATTAAGGCGCAACAATTGAAAAGAGAGGATGACTTTTGAAAATATCGGCGAAAAAAGCGACCCCTTCCTGTAGAAAAGTGCCCAGTTGAGTTTTTCTGAAAAAATTAATGTTTTTAGCTAATTTTTCGGTATTTGTCGTCTGAAAGGTCGAGCTTCAAAACGATACTGATCTTGTGAAAATCCCTCGCCTCTGTCGAAAGTTTTAGGCAGACATACAGGCATACATACATAGATTTATATATTGGTAGCTCAAATTTTCGACTTAAACCGATTAAAAAGCTTGCCCTAACTCTAAAAACCCTTTATGTCAAATTTCAAATGTTTAGACCAGAAATTGTCTGAGTAATTTGGTAGAGACCGCAGAGGTCAATTTTTTCTAAAAATTTGACCCCTATAATGACTCCTTAACATTTATTGTTTGGGGCTCAAATCAAGTTATTAAGTCAGATTCATGTCCAAGGAACCTATATCTAAAATTTCAAGTTTTTAGACCAAACATTGGCGGAGGAGTTTGGTAGAGTTCTCAAAGGTCAAATCATTGAACTTTGACCCCTTAACAGTCAAATTTCTGGCCGAAAACGGATTACAAAGATTTTCCCAAATCTCAGTACCCTGTATATCAAATTTCGAGTCTGTAGACTGAAAATTGACAGTTATTGCGTAGGGAAATGTACACACACACACACACTTATATATTATATATATATATTGTTTGATTTGTTTGCCAACCATAAAATAGTTTTGTTTTCTTTAGTTGCAACACAGAATTACCTTTTCTTACATTTTTTGTTTGGGAGGGGGGGTCTGTCCATCTACCTTATTGGTCCCAGTTGTCTCCTGACTTGGAGCATTCTGTCTTGTTGGTGCTATCTCATCAACGGACCATGAAAACAGACATTCGAACGCACCCCCCCCCCTTACTCTCATCGTTCTCCATGTTTATATCTAACAGATAATGACTCTTAGGAAAGAATTTGGATGGCACTAACGTTATTTTGTCCACAAGAATTGGTTATCGTTTTTTTTTTTTTTTCTAGAATCTTAAGAGTTGTCGATAATTGTATAAAAAAGAATTGCAGTGTTGAGGTTTGTTTAGTGTCTGGTAAATCAATTCGTTTTTGCATTATTTAAACACAATACTTTTTTTAGACTATTTCCTAGAAAGAACCCATTTTAGATTATTTGATATTAACTGTCCTGAGCTGGTGTTGCCCGGGAGTGAGTTTAGATTATTATTTTATTCTTATATTGAGTGCATCTGCTGCTAGTTTCTCTCTCTTAGACAGGGTTAAAAAAAGAGTCACCAACCTAATAGGTTCCGCACTACCAGCTAGGCTTCAACTGCTGTCCTATCGACGAAATGTTGCATCCATCTGCCTGTTTTACAAATATTTTAATAGGTAGGTGCTTCGATGAACTACAAGCCCTTGCCCCCCACCCCTCGACGGAAATACCTCCGACAAACCTGACAAGCAGCTAAATCCCACCCCTACACAGTAGAGATCTCTAGATGTAAGAAAGCCTTCTACTCTAATCTTCCCTAGGACTGCTAGACTTTAGAATCCCCTTCCAGATTCCTGCTTCCCTGGCTGTACTGACATGCAGAAGTTCAAGTGTAATGTAAACAGACATCTTGCTGTTCAACTCCCTACATAGTACCCCTACAAATAATGTCCCAGATAGTAGCCCCCTGATTTTCAATCTCTTTGACGTTTTCTTTTTTTTTTTATACTAAAGAATCATCATTTACCAAGGCTTGAGGATAAGGTAAAATATTGGACTCCCGGAAAACGCTGGATGACCGAATGTGATGTGAAAGTGGTTGCAATAGGAAATATTCAATAGAGAATTTTTTTTTTTTTTTGATAGAAGGAATGTTGGAAAGATGAAACAGAAGAAATATTTACAACAGTTGAAGTTGAGTTTCAGGAAAATAAACAAAGGGAATTTTAGTTAAAATAATGATAAAACAGGACACTTAGTCAGTTGGAGAGTTAGATGATTGGAGAGAATCCATCTTGGTTGGTCAGCGGACATGGAAAGGATTTTGTTTTATGGTCCATGAAAACATACCTGGACCTGCTAGTGACGATATAGAATATGGAGAAATGGATACAACTCTAAAGAATACCACAAAATAAATAAAATATAACTTTGGCATTTTCCTTTGGAGGGAAAGTGTTTTATTTTATAAACGCTTCAGATTCAAGATGAATAGGTGGAAGAAGGTATGTGTCCTTTAGTTGGGTGTGCCACAGATAAAAATGTTTTATATATATATATATATATATATATATATATATATATATATATACTAGCAGAGTGACCTGATGTTGCCCGAGATTTAATGATGATCAATGAATATTTCACACTCCCATATTTTTATTATCATTGAAATCGATGAAATAACCCATTTTTCAACCAAATCGATTGAGTGATTGCTCTAGTTGAAGGCCCACTTTGTATATGGCATTTTCTTGTGGAAGGAAAGTGCTTTATTTTACAAACCCTTCAGAGTCAAGATGAATCAGTGGAAGAAGGTATGTGTCCTTTTGTCTGTGTCCCCACAGAAAAATGTTATTCATTCTTTCAGTATATAACACCAATGCTAAACATGAGTATTGGCTTAAGAGAGCTTGATATGGATATCTAAAACGGTCCTAATCATCGGGCTTGAAACCGACGGTACCAATGACTTGTCTCATCTAACAACTTCCTGTACACAAAATACAATATATATATATATATATATATATATATATATATATATATATATATATATATATATATATATATATATTTTCTCCCAAAACTTCTGGCCTTGATGTGTTATATATCTCCTCCTTTGGAAATAGGGTACGATTATGAATATCTCCAGTATCAAATAATCTGTACACTGTGAAATTTACTTTATGTATGAAAACCAAAGAGGGGAGATATAACATATGAGAAATATTTGGAATCCAGTCTCCCCTTGCTGTTATTTTAGATCATTTGAAACCATAGCAGCAAGTTTTAGTTTCCCCCTCCATCAAGGCCAGAGGTTTTGGGAAAATATCAGATGTTCTGTAATTCATATGCAAAACTAAGAAAACAAATAACTATGATTGAAACATTTTATGGCTGTAAAAATGTGCCAAAAATAGGATGATGGATGATCCCCTTAATGAGCAACCCTAAGGGCAAATGGCACATAGCCCATTACACAATTCAGGTCATTACCTTTCAAACGAGCCTTCATTTGTTTAATTTTGATCAATACTCGCTGAGATTTGGAATTTATACAAATCTTTTTTTGGCAATTTCATCTCTATGTATATATTTATATTAGTAGATAAATTGAAATGCTCATGTCATATAAAATGTGACGAAACTACATGAAAATTTGCAGCTTTTTGAAGATTAAAATACTATGCTATGGTTAAAATTTTACGACAATTGGTAACAAATAATCTATATTTTCAAACCAATAAAATGTGCCCAAATTTGCTTCCATTAGTATACATGGTTTTCTGCAGGCCAGTTTCAATTTTGCTGCTTTGGTTGTCTCCTCTGTGGCCTTACCAGACCACTAATCTATATATCTATAAAAGTGAACGTGTCTGTCTGTGTGTCTGTCTGTCTGTGTACATTTCTCTACGCAATAACTCTGTCAATTTTTAGTCTATAGACTCGAAATTTGAAATACCGGGTACTGAGATTTGGGAAAATCGATGTGACGGGTGTCAGCCAGAAATTTGGCTGTTAAGGGGTCAAATTTCAACGATTTGACCTTTAAGAACTCTACCAAACTCCTCCGACAATTTTGGGTCTAGACACTTGAAATTTTAGATATAGGTTCCTTGAACCTGGATCTAACTTAATAAAGTGATTTGAGCCCGAAACTATAAATTTTAAGGGGTCATAATAGGGGTCAAAGTTTAAAAAATTACCCCCTTTTTTTTTTTTTGCTCAGCATACACCTCTAAACACCCGGGCAACGCCGGGCACCCATGCTAGTATATATATATATATATATATATATATATATATTACTAGCAGGGTGACATACCATTGCCTGGGATTGAATAATGATCAACTATTGTTTCATACTCCCTTATTTTTATTGTCATCAAAATCTTTTAAATAGCCCATTTTTCAATCAAATTGATTGCCTGCTCTAGTTGGGGAACCATTGCATGAACGGTGGATTTGTTGTTTCGGTTTAAAAAGCTAAATTTGCAACGTGATAACATTGGTGACCATCTTGCTCCAATCTATAGCTTGTTTGCTTACAAAATTAACTTTTCCAAGTTTGCACCCACCACACAGCATTTTTTTCTTTCCTAACGTTTTCTCTTTCTATCTATCACAGCATTTTTTTTATTTTTTTTTACTTTTATTAAAGCAATAAGATGGTGCCTAAGTCTTTTTTTTTATTATTCCATTATAATATATACGAAATCTGTATAAATTAAAATATCATATTTAACTATATTCTATGACCAGGCAACGCCGGGTGCCCCTCTCCCTGATATATATATATATGTTTATTTATTTTTTCATTCGTGATTTTGTGGTATTTTTTTCATTAAGATATTTAATAAATAAATAATTAATAATTACGAATACGTCCCAAATGGGAGCAACTAGAATATAAACAAAGGGCAGGTAACTACTCTAAAAAAAAAAAAACGCCCAGGGAGTGAAAAGAAAATGCCACAGAATTGCTAATAAAAAAATAAATAATCTTGCATTTAAAACCGATAAAAAAATTGTGCATACAATTTGATGAGGTGCCGTGGTCATGTGATGAAACACCAGGCTACTCATCGAATGGTAATGAGTTCGATCCTTATCAAAAGGTTTAGCCATACTGAAGACGAGTGATACTAAGAAACGCATGTCCATGGATAAGTTTTATGCATGTAAAAAATTTTAATTTATTTGAGTTAAAAAAACATTCAAATATTTAATAAATAAAAATCAATAATTATATATATATATATATATATATATATATTATTTTCATAGCAAGTGCTCAGCTGAGCTTCAATCTATGCCCCCCCCCCTGTCAAACTTTCACAATAAACACTCGTCTAACCAAAACTACTTCCAATAATTTCTCACACTCTTTATCTGTGCTTAAACCTAAACGTAGATTCCATGAAAAAAGCTTCTTTCTTAGAACTGTATACCCGTGGAACTCTCTTGCGTTTACCTGCTTTCCAGCTGACTAGAATTTGATTGTCTTCAAGTCCAACATAAACAAATTCTTGATGAACCGTCCCCCTAGGTAATCCAATTTACAAAATCTCCACTACTTATGATTACTACCCTATAATCCTATTAACCAATGCATACCCTTTAACCCTTATCCTCGAGTGGCCTCTGGGCCTTGATAAGTGGTGACTCCTTTGTAGAAAATATATATATATATATATCTATATATACACACACAGCCTGTTATATAGACGTTACACATGAATACACACCATGAACGCTTATGTACACACGTAAAAATTAACTATACATACCCAGAATCTACATTTACGATTTGGCACAGATAAAGAGTGAGGGAAATTATTGATGGTTTTTCAGCTGGACAAGTATTTTTCATGACAGTTTGGCATTAGTGGACCACAGATTGAAACTCAGACGAGCACTTGCCATGAAAATAACGATAAAGCAGAGACAGGCTCGCAACATCTTTTCTGTGGGAAAGATATTGCAGGGAAGAGAAAAGGGCACCCCCTACTAGGCAACAAAATCTATTCTGAACTCTGTCAAGGCAAGACAAGATGCTTCTAGCAGCTCCTACCCAAATGTGGCAGCAGTACTCCATCCTAGGGCATACTTGGTTCTCATACAGGTAGAGAATTGCATCGGCAGTAAGATATCTAAGGAGCAGTAGAATCATCCCATTATTTTTCCAGCAACTTCGCAACAGATTTGATGTACGTGTTCCATTTCAGATCAGGAGTAAAAGTCAGACCCTGAAGCTTGTAAAAATATGGCGCTTCCTCAAGACAAGAATCATTCATTTCAGCTGATGCCAATTGAAAATTATCAAGTTATCGTCAGCTGGGAAGCAGCTCCACGGTACGTTGTTCCACAGACGGACAGTTCTAGGAAAGAAACTCTGCTCTGTTACGTATAGTTTTAGGCACGGATAGAGAGTAAGGGAAACTTTTGATGGAATTATTTTTATGGTATGAAGAAAGCCATCATGGAATTTCAGAGCGTTCTGCTTATAATAAATAAGATGCAAGAGAAGTTTTACCATTTTTTTCGCTTCGTGTTTTCCATTTTGAGATTTTTGTTTTCATTTAACTGTTTTCTTTCTTCCGTTTATATCCAATTAATGATGTACTAATTGGTTCTTGTTCCCTAATTATGAGATTTTCTGTCTTCTTCTTCAGTAAATACCATCTCAAGAAAGGGTTCTATGTTTAATGATTCAGCCTTTTTTTCTCCTTTTTTAAAAAATAATTGCAAATGGCTGCCATGAGAACAAAATGGCTGCCATAATATGATTGTCTGAGATTGCGATCAGCATAAGATCTCGTGAAGTAGTTTCTATTGTCTTCCGTTCTTTATGGCCGCTTTCTCACAGAGGAGATACATCTCGTCATTCCCTAGTTTGTATAGGATTATTCTTATGTGTCGAACAAAGTTGCGTGATGGAACGATACCACGAAAGGATTGATTCACATGACCACTTGGCAGATATTTGTTTACATTGGACAGGAAAACGAGCATATTGTAGTCTGCAGTGATGCACTGTTGCAGTAACGTGACCTACAGGTAGGAATTGCTTAGGTACTCGGTTTATAGAGGTTCAGTTTGATTTCAGGTACATAAGGAAAGAAAGGAGAGTTCCTTTTTGTGTTGGTGGGAGAATACGAGCATGGAAGAGAATGATTAGAAAATTTTGTCACAAATCATTATTTTTTAAAAAATTTTTTTACATAGGCATCGCTACTTATCAAGGCCCAGAGGCCAATCGAGGATAAGGGTTAATGAGTGTACAGTAGTCAATTGGACAATATAGTAATTGTTAGTAATGGAAATTCGGTAAATTTGTTAACTTAAGTGGAACAGCTCATCAAGGACTTGTTTATGTGTGACTTGAAGACAACCATAATGTAATCAGCTGGAAAGCTAGCATATTATAGACGGCTGGAAAGCTAGCAAACGGAAGACAGTTCCACAGGCATGCAGTTCTAAGAAAGAAACTTTGTTCATGGAATCTACGTTTAGGTTTAGGCACAGATAAAGAGTGGGGGAAATTATTGATAGTGTTTTCAGCTAGACAAAGTGTTTCTTGTAAATGTTTCGTGAGGGGGGGACCATAGATTGGAGCTCAGACGAGTACTTGCCATGAAAATAACAATAAAGCAGAGACAGGCTCGCAACATCTCTTATGTGAGAAAGAGATTGCAGGGAAGAGGAAAGGGCATCCTCCTACGAGGCTACGAAGTCTATTTTGAACTCTATCAAGGCAGGATAAGTCCTTTCTAGCAGCTCCTGCCCAGATTATTATTGTCTGATATTTATGACTATAACTATCAGGGAAACCCGATGTTGTCCGGTGAGTGAATGAGGATCACAAATTTTCTACCCTACCATAGTTTTATTGTCATCAAAATTGGTAAAATCATCCATTTTTTTTTATTTAAAATTAAATCGATTGCCTGCTCTTGTTGGGGACCCATCGCACTGTACCAAGAAGAAGTTTCACATGCCTCCCCACAGTGACTTAGTCCACAATACATTTTAGTCTATATTGCACTGTAGAGAATCTATTATTGATTTTATGAAATTATCTGTAAATGATAGCTTCACTTGAAGTTTAATATGCAAAAGTCAAATATCAGGGTTGAATTATTCTCTAAAAAGCAACATTCATTTCAAACGCGTCCCTGTCGTATGAAAGAACCTACAGTTGATTTTGTAGGATGAGCCTTTGTTAGTTTGTATAAAAGTGTTAACTTTAGTCATAATCAGACTTCCTTCGTTAATTGGATTTTTTCCGACTATCAATGTTTGATACTTGTCAGATGCATTCTGATAGAAAACCTACATAAGAACACTCTCAGACGCATCAAGTACTTTTGTATGAAATTTAAAAACAAAAAATGCCTAGCTGTTTCAGAGTCCATAGGGAACAAACTCTCACACACACACACAAAGTTCCTTTTATAGGATAGTAGGAATTCTGAATATCATTTAAAGCCGTTACCATGTTATAATTTAATGTTCCTATTTACAATGCCTCCCCATGGGACAGAGTTAGACACCAGGGTCGTTTTTTAACGTGGAGAAAAGGTACAAAAATAAAAATTGTCTCAGTCGTGAAGGATTTCTCCTCCACCACCGAAAGAGAACAAGAAATAGAAGTGTAGCATCTGAAGAACAGATACTACACTTTGATCTTGTCCCGAAGGCCAAGAAGATATTTATTTGCTCCCCCACCGAGCAAATTAGGCACAAGGCCGATTTTTAATGTGAGGAGTGAAGCGGAAATGGGGACCCACTCCCCGGGGGGTAGGGGAGCTGGATAGTGACAATTGGTATGAAGGGTAGCCCCTACATTGACCTAGGTCTTATATGTGGGGTCGCCCCCACATAGGGTCTTTGCTTGCAGTATCTGCTGGAACAGATACTACACTTTGATCCTGGCCCGAAGGCCAAGGAATTAATGTATGTTACTTATTTGCTCCCCCACCGAGCAAATTAGGCACAAGGCCGATTTTTAATGTGAGGAGTGAAGGGGGAATGGGGACCAACTCCCCGGGGAGTAGGGGAGCTGGGTAGTGACAATAGGTATGAAGGGTTGCCCCTACATTGACCAAGGTCTTATATGTGGAGTTGCCCCCACATATGGTCTTTGCTTGCAGTATCTGCCGGAACAGATGCTACACTTTGATCCTGGCCCGAAGGTCAAGGAATTAATGTATTTAACTACACCAATATATAAACATTATGACTAGTATTATTGACTTAATAAGTGGTGACCCCCATAAAAAAAGAGGTACATCTGAGGACTTGCTAATTTTTTTTTTAATCCTTATTAAGACAACAGTGAAGATAGAATGGAGGATGAGCATAGTTCAGGGCAAGTTGTAAGGCGAAAGAGACTTGCAAGTCCGTCAGCATTCAGCACATTAGTGGGTTCATTAACAAAGGAGAAATCATGACAGAATATCACTTCATCATCCTCTTGTTTGAATGGACTAGCCATTCAACAGTGTGAATACTGAAGTCTCCAGAGGTGGAATATTAACTAAGAGATGAACAGGCAGAAGATGGTCAATTTTCTCAGATACTCTCAATCATCATCATATCTTGTCGCTCCATCTCTTCAACCAGCGGTGTGCGGTTTCATTACCAACACTGAGGTCTTCGTCCGTGCAGTTGGGCCCCAATGGGCAAGATGTTAAAATGTGCTCGATGGTCTGAACTTGGGTACCACAGGGGCATTCAGCAGTTGTAGAGTAACCCCACATGAGGAGGTTGTCGCCAGTTTTTGCAACTTTTGCCCTTGCCCTATTCAGAGTGACCCACTCCGAACGGGACAGGTGTGTGCCAGGTGGTAAGGTTTCACTGGGCTCTGGCAGTGCTATATTTGTAGACTGAGGGTCTACCTCTCTCCACATCTGCAGCCAGTAAGAGGATGTAGGAGTGTCCGGTAGTTCCTCCGCTGTGACAAATGATAGTAACTCTGTGAGTGTGGGGACGATAGAGGGCAAATACAAATGCAGTACTGTGAGCAAATGCTACCCGGAAATACATATAGTGCGATTTAGGATCTACGTTCTTTGGCTTTGTCCCTACCACATAGGAAGCTATCCTTAATGTAGGCATATATTCTATGTCTGACGATGTTAGGGCTTCAGATTTTTATGTCGTTTGAGTATCCTTCAATCGCAAATTTATCTAGAAAAACTGTTAGTGCAATACTAATTTCAGATCAGGTTTTTTTTCTCGTGTAATAGGATTTCAACTTCCAGAAGGTTGGAATGCAGATCCCTGATACTCGAAAAGGAGACATAGTAGTGGAGGATCTGTCTTTGAAGTTGGGGTTCTGGGTTCGATCTTGTTTTGTTTAAGAGGAAGGAGGGAAGATTTTTGAAAAATGTTGAACTCCGACACCCTTATTAGCGACATAGCAACAAAGATAGGAATAGAAAGAAGAGAATCAAGTCATCTCAAGCGACGAAGATGTATGTATTACTAGCATGCCACCTGGCATTGCCCGATTGTAAAATATGCTTAAATATGATATTTTAATTCATACAGATTTTTTATTTATTATTATACAGCCAATTCTCTATTGATTATTATATTGTACCAATTATATAGCAGTGATTTCAAAAGTTTTAAAAAGAAATATAACTTAGGTGCCATCAGCTAGAATCGAAACCAAAACATTTAGCTATCAGATAATTATTGTATTTAAACATTTATGTATTAGTTATGACATTGAATTTGATGATTCTTTACGATAAGATTGTGCAGGCGTCTTATCTTGATTTAAACGTGATATATATGATTCAAGCAAGCAAAAACGCCTGGACGAGGTTTATAATTATTAATATATATAAATATATATATATATATATATATATGTTAACAGAAATAGCCAACTTGTCTAAAAATGAATGATAACCCCTCTATCTATCTCTCTCTATATATATATATTTTATTAATCATTTTTTTTTTTTCAAACTTTTATAATTTTCAATTTTGAAGGAAGGCAGGCCCGGCATTGCTTGGTTGGATTCTTGCATTTTCAACCTCATTTTTCACCAGAAGTTGTCTATCTTAGCAAAAAATATTTTTTATGCTTCGAAAAGGAAGACAAGCGTTTAGCTGATGATTGATTTTCATTTCGTTGAAATTTCGAGGGAATCCGTCTTTTTGTGTCTGGATTTTTTTTATTTCTTTTCTTTTCCTCTTTGTAAACAGCGCCGTCGTCCTTAGTGATTGATTGTTCGCAAAAACAATGAAGAATTGAATAATAATCAAAAAATGTTTTTTTTTTTTATTTCTCAAAGAGTTTGTCGGCAGGAACTTTCTGCATCATTTCCTAAAAACCACCTTACCCATTAAACGTTTCCTTAACGATGATTTATACGGGATGATGATTTTTTGTAGTCTGGCAAGGGCGGGAAAGGGTTATAATAGTTCAATGTTGCATAGCTGCTTGTCGAAAGGAACTGGTGTTTTTCTGTTTGAACCGTGTTTCTTGTGGCTGGGTCAAAGACAGGTCTGTTGTATTGTTGTTCCTGGAAATAGAAAGTCGGTAGAAAAATAATATAATAATTTCTTTTTGAAAAAATTTCTGACTCTCGTCTCCAATAGTGTTTTAACTAGTGTTGGGACGATTAATTAGGAATCAGAGTTTTCTGGGGTATCGGAATTGGAAAAAATTTGAGCCTATTTTCCGATGCCAAAACCGATTCCTTAAATTATCTCTTTTTATTTGATTTTGGTTTAAGAAACATCTTCCACTGCTTGTAGTAATAATAAAAAATATTTATAGATTTTTAAACTTCCAGGAAGACTAAAATCTCTAGATCATCCCCTCACAAATGTGTTTTTATGTCTGAGAAAATATATTCACATTTAAGATGTGTTTTTACAGTAATCGGGACAAAATAACAATTTTATAATTAAATATTTAAAAGTTTATAAAGAATCGGAATCAGTAATTGTATCGGAATCGGGGAAAAATATTGGAATCGTCCCATCACTAATTTTAACTGAAGTTTTTTTTCCTTTTAACTTGTCTTCCTACATGTTTGATATCACACAAAGAAAACGTCTATTAATTATGTGAGGAAACCCAGGTCTCAAGGCACTCTGGATACAGAGAAAAATAAAAGTTATTTCAGTTGAGAAGGATCACGGCCGTCTGTGATATTAAGTTGGCCTCAGCACTAAAAGTTGTATAACCTGCTGATGTCATTGAATCTGGTCATGTGTCCCAAGAAACAACCGCAAGAAGATAAAGTCTAATGACAAAACCGTTTTGGGGGATTTAGCAGATAAGCCAACAAATGTAAAAAAAGAAAAAAAAAGTGAAGTTCAAATATATAACAAATTAGTGTCTTCCTATGAGTTTAATACGAGGGGCGTGCAATAAGTAATGCCCCTGATCCACTTCCAGTTGTCTGATCTAGCTGAAATTTTGAATGTGCAATGATTTATATCTCTACGGGTTATGTGGCAAATTACAGCTCTGAACTAATTGTGGTTTCTGTTTTACACATGTTTGAACTGAGGTGTGAAATGGAGCCTGTTGAATGTCGAGCAGTGATCCGATTTTTGTATTTGAAAGGACGCACACCACAGGAGACTTTTGATGAAATGAAAGAAACTTATGGTGATAATGCCCCAATCATATGACCTTGTAAACCGCTGGCATCGTGAATTCAAACATGGCCGGAAGTCTGTGAAACAGCTCCCAGACCCGGTCCCCCCCCCCCTTCTGCTATTGATGAGGCACCTGTCCGTCAAGTCGAGGCTGCCATTTTGGAAGATCAACGCATTACTATTTGTCAAATAACCCAAGATGTCAAGATTAGTACAGGGTCTGTGGAAACTATCATTCATGACCATTTACATATGCATGAAGTGTCTGCCAGATGGCTTCCCAGGTTGCTCACACCATTCCAGAAGCGAGAACACGTTGAGTGCTCGAGGATGAATTTGGAGATGTGCCAAGAAGATGAGTCAAAGTTTTTCAAAAGACTGATTACACAGGATGAAATCTGGGTCCATCACTATGATCCAGAGACCAAAGCCCAGTCAATGCAGTGGAAGCACTTGAACTCACCACCTCCAAAGAAGGCAAGGGTGTAGCCCTTGGCTGGCAAGATCATGCTCACAGTCTTCTGGGACCAGGACGGAGTAGTGATGACAGATTTCCTGGTAAAGGGTACCACAATTACAGGAGCCTATTATGCTTCACTTTTGAGGAAATTAAGGGAAGCTATCAAAATCAAGAGGTGGTGCAAGATCAGCAAAGATACGCTTCTCCTGCAGGACAACGCTCCAGTCCACAACTCGCATGTCGCCAGCTCAGAAGCACGGGCATGTGGTTATGAAATGTACCCCATCCTCCCTACTCTCCTGACCTTGCACCCTCTGACTTTCACCTGTTCCCAGCCATGAAGTTGTTTTTGAAAGGAAAGCGTTTCCCAGATGATGCAGTCTTGATTTCTGAAGTCACATCGTGGTTGGAGGACCAACCTGAGGTGTCCTACAAAAACGGTCTCCAGAGCTGCATCAAACGATGTTAGAAATGCATAACTCTGTGTGGTTCCTATGTAGAGAAAGACTAATAACTGTGCCAAGTTTCGTTGCTCTACTGCTATGGGAAGTGGGTCAGGGGCATTACTTATTGCACGCCCCTCGTATTAGGCAAAAATAAACGTCTGTTAAGTATGTGGGGAAAACCCATGTCTCAATCTAGATGCAGAGAAAAATAAAAATTGCTTCAGTTGAGAAAGATGCGATACTGTAAGCCGGTTATTGTTTTTAATTTTTTTTTTATGCAGGAATCAAAGCCCGGAAACCACTCGAGGATAAGGGTTAATGGGTATACATTAGTCAATGTGATTATAGCATAGTAAACATAAGTAGTGGAAATTTGTTTACATTGGGCTTGAAGACAATCAGATTGTACCTATTTACTATGCCTCCCCACGGGACAGAGTTAGACACCAGGGTCGTTTTTTAACGTGGAGAAAAGGTACAAAAATAAAAATTGTCTCAGTCGTGAAGGATTTCTCCTCCACCGAAAGAGAACAAGAAAATGAAGTGCAGCATCTGAAGAACAGATACTACACTTTGATCTTGACCAAAAGGCCAAGATCAGATTGTAGTCAGCTGGAAAGCAGGCAAACGAAAGACAGTCCCACAGGCGTGCAGTTCAAAGAAACAAACTTTGTTCATGGAATCTACGTTTAGGTTTCAGCACAGATAAAGAGTGTGGGAAATTGTTGATAGTAGTTTTGGCTAGATGAGTGTTTTTCGTGAAAGTTTGGCGAGGGGAGACCATAGATTGAAGCTCACCTGAGCACTTGCCATTAAAATAACAATAAGCAGAGACAGGCTCGCAACGGCTCTTCAGTGAGAAAGAGGTTGAAGCGAAGAGAAAAGGGCATCCCCCACTAAGCTACGAAGTTTATTTTGAACTCTGTCAAGGCAAGATGAGCTGGTCCTAGCAGCTCCTGCCCAGACGTGACAACAGTACTCCATCGTTGGCCGTACCTGTCTTTTATGAAGATGTATGGAAGTGAAATCTGGTCAGTGAGAGTTGAGGATATGCGTTGCATGGAGAGAACTGATATGATACAGGCGTGCAGTTCTAAGAAACAAACTTTGTCCATGGAATCTACATTTGGGTTTAGGCACAGATAAAGAGTGTGGGAAATTATTGATAGTGGTTTTGGCTAGATAAGTGTTTTTCGTGAAAGTTTGGCGAGGGGGGACCATAGATTGAAGCTCAGACGAGCACTTGCCATGAAAATAACGAAAAAGCAGAGACAGATTTATTTGCGAACTGTTATCCTCATCTTTTATAGTTGTTGTTTCAGGATGTTTCGGCCAACTATTCTTCTGGCCTTCGTCAGGTTGATAACTGTGATGCAATAGTAATGTTGAATCTTCAACTGTATCTTCAGTAATTACTGCCTTCCATAGTTGTTGCTGACGAAGGCCAGAGGAATAGTTGGCCGAAATATCGCAAAACAACGATTATAAAAAGATGAGGAAAGTAGTCTCTAAAAAACAATAAATAATACAAAAAATCAATAAATAATACAAATTACTCATCTCCAAAAGAATTCCAATAATTAAATAATTCGAGACGGACCCGAAAATGGAAGATCAAATAATAAATAAAACTTGGATATATGAGACCAAAAATATCCAACTGATTGCCGTTTGGGGCCCATGACATGACATGACATGACGTGGATGGAGATGTTGAATCTCTACAGTTCCAGGTGTGAGTATTGTCTGAAGATAGCAGTTTCAATTCTACCCAAAGTTAGCCAGAGGATTAGTAGGTAAAACGTGGTGAGACGACAACAACTATGGAAGGCAGTAATTACTGGGAATACAGTTAAGAAACTCGGCATTCCTATCCGATCGTGGTAAACCAGCTGACGCCAGCCGGAGGATTAGTTGGCCGAAACTAAACAGAGACATTGAATCTCTCCAGTTCCAGGTGAGCATTGTCTGGAGATAGTGGTTTCAATCCTGCCCAAAGCCGTCCAGAGAATTAGTTGGTCAAAACGTGGAGAGAATTAGTTGTTCAAAACGTGAGACAACAACTATGGAAGGCAGTAATTACTGAAGATACAGTTAAATATTCAGCATTTCTATCCCGCCGCGGTTAATAACCTGATGAAGGTCAGAGGAAACGTTGGCCGAAACGTCGTCAAACAAGAACTATAAAGACGAGGATAACTAAATAAATAAAAATATGCAAATTACTCATCTCAAAAGAATTCCAATAATTAAATATGTAAGCAGGTTATTTGGATCGAACCTCGTCACATGGAATTAAGTTGCATAGATGACCTGTAGCAGTAGTTTGTTTTCTCATTTCTTTCTCATTTCAACTCTTAAAAATTTGAATAATTTGCTATTTTTTTGCAATTCGTTTCATACAGAATTCTAATCAGATTATTGATGACTTAATTTTTATTAATTTCTTTCCAAATATAATTTTGAAGCGTATAATGTCTCTGTAATATTAATGGCTAGTTATAGGTTACTAGCAGGGAGACCTGATTCTTTTTTTTCATTTTATGTTATTTTTCATTCGATTCTATTTGTATTTCATTCGATTTTATTTGTATTTCATTCGATTTTATGTTTTTCATTCGATTTTATTTTTTTCATTCGATTTTACTTTATCTTTTTTTGATTTTTTTTTTCATCTCATTTTCTTATTTATTCTTTCTTGTACGTCTCATTTTCATTTTATTTTTTTTTCCAGACATTTTTTTTTAATTTGTGTCAATTTTTCTGTCTTTTCCTTTTTTCACTCATTTAGTTTTTCAATTTTTATATTTTCTTTTTCACAACAGTTTCTTTCAATCACTTTTTGTTCTTTATAAGTGAACATTTTATCTTTTTTTTAAATGTTCCTTTTCTGTTTGTATTTTGTTTTTCGTGACAATTTCTTCAAATTTGTTTTTTTTTTTATCATTCTTTTTTATCATTCTTTCTTTATCATTCTTTTTATCATTCTTTTTTTTTATAATTCTTTTTTTATCATTCTTTTTTTATCATTCTTTTTTATCATTCTTTTTTTATCATTCTTTTTTTATCATTCTTTTTTTTATCATTCTTTTTTATCATTCTTTTTTTATCATTCTTTTTTTTATCATTCTTTTTTTATCATTCTTTTTTTATCATTCTTTTTTTTATCATTCTTTTTTATCATTCTTTTTTTATCATTCTTTTTTTTATCATTCTTTTTTTATCATTCTTTTTTTTATCATTCTTTTTTTTATCATTCTTTTTTATCATTCTTTTTTTATCATTCTTTTTTTATCATTCTTTTTTATCATTCTTTTTTTTATCATTCTTTTTTTTATCATTCTTTTTTTTATCATTCTTTTTTTATCATTCTTTTTTTTATCATTCTTTTTATCATTCTTTTTTTTATAATTCTTTTTTTATCATTCTTTTTTTTATCATTCTTTTTTTATCATTCTTTTTTTATCATTCTTTTTTTATCATTCTTTTTTTATCATTCTTTTTTTTATCATTCTTTTTTTTATCATTCTTTTTTATCATTCTTTTTTTTATCATTCTTTTTTTTATCATTCTTTTTTTATCATTCTTTTTTTATCATTCTTTTTTTATCATTCTTTTTTTTATCATTCTTTTTTTTATCATTCTTTTTTTTATCATTCTTTTTTATCATTCTTTTTTATCATTCTTTTTTTATCATTCTTTTTTATCATTCTTTTTTTTATCATTCTTTTTTTTATCATTCTTTTTATCATTCTTTTTTTTATCATTCTTTTTTATCATTCTTTTTTTATCATTCTTTTTTATCATTCTTTTTTTTATCATTCTTTTTTTTATCATTCTTTTTTTATCATTCTGTTTTTTTATCATTCTTTTTTTTCATTCTGTTTTTTTATCATTCTTTTTTATCATTCTGTTTTTTTATCATTCTTTTTTATCATTCTGTTTTTTTATCATTCTTTTTTATCATTCTGTTTTTTTATCATTCTGTGTTTTTATCATTCTTTTTTATCATTCTGTTTTTTATCATTCTTTTTTTTTCATTCTGTTTTTTTATCATTCTTTTTTATCATTCTGTTTTTTTATCATTCTTTTTTATCTTTTTTTGCTTTATTCCATACAAATTTCCTTTTTCCGTTTTATTTAGTTTTTCCGACTTCTATTGGCGGTTTATTTTTAACCATTTTTTTGTTTGTTTTTATTTCTGGATGTATATTCATTTTTTATATTTACCTTCTCTCTTTTTTATCACCCACTCTCACAGTTCAATAAAAAAAAAAAACGATGAAATGCTTCTAAAACTGGGAACCACGAGCCCTACCCCTTACCTCAAACGTCTATTGATTTTCTGCTTCAAATTCTTTCTTTTGGAAGCAACATTTACCATTGTTGATTGGAGAGCATAAAAAAAGTATAAACAGTGTATATTAATCTCTCCACTTTCCTATATATATATATATATATATATATATATATATATATATATATATAATGTTTTATAGACTTACCATATTAGAAAAAAAAAAGCTATATTATATTTTGTGTGCGAGCCTCGGAAACGAAGGCAGATAAGAAAATGGTTAAATAAATCCATAAATGCTGCCATTTTTGTAACCATTCTTCCTGACATTCTGGCTTATGACACAAAACTTGCCCCTCTCCAAACCCCCACTCCCACACACCCATATCCAATCACCATGAGCTATAGATCCATTTCTATCCACCAGATTAATTTCAGTACCCACCGCCCCCCCCCCACTCCCCAAGAAAAAAAAATACGATGATATAAATACAACGTTCAATCTATAGTCTTTACTAAAATCCGTTCGGTTAACCTGTCTAAATGGCACCAAAACTCTTTAAAACTTGAAGAACTATTCATTCTTTGGTCACTTCCAAAAATATGCGCATCATTTGCATTAAGTTACGTATTTCTATTTTAATTTTCAACCAAACTGTAATACTCCAACCTGTAGGCTGGATTCCAAATGTTTCTGCCAGAGAACTCTGCAACCAAAAATCTCTGGTTACCTATAGTTTCTGGTGACACCAACATAGAAGCCTCTATCACAGTGTAACGTGAACTGACATCTTGCTGCCCAATTTCCCACATAGTAGCCCCCTACATCAAAGTGGCAATGTGCCTTGTTTGGGGTGAAAATTTAATTTAAAAAAGAAGTTTCTTAGGTTGATCCTAACAAATGTAATGTGGCTGCTACACTTCAAACCTCTCTCAGACCTCCGCGCCATCTGGTACCGTCGCAAAAGAATAAATAAAATAATAATAAATAAATGACCTCCCCGATAAAATTGCCTCTGAGATGGGTATATATGCTGATAGCACCACACTCTATAGCAGGCACGACAGGAAAACAAATGAACATATATCTAAAGTAATGGCAGAAACACTAGAGGATGACCTCAAATCAGTAGTGGAATGGGGACAAAAATGGATGGTAACGTTCAATGCCACCAAGACAAAACTGGTTTCATTCAATAATTACAAGAAACCTTCTCTACCACCTATAGCAATGGCCAACAACTCTTTATCTGAGAGTACGTCTTTCAAGCTCCTTGGCCTAACGTTCACAGGAAACATGAGCTGGAACAATTACATCGAGGGCATTGCCAGGGCCGCTGCGAGGAAGGTGGGCTCTCTCTACCATGCTAGAAAACTTCTAACACCCGAAAGTATCCTGTACCTCTATAAGGCCACTATTCGCCCATGTATGGAGTATTGCTGTCATATTTGGGCCGGTGCATCGGCTACTAGTCTCTCTCTCCTTGACAGGGTTCAAAAGAGAGTCGCAAATCTGATAGGCCCTAAACTGGCATCAAAACTTCAGCCTCTGTCCCATCGTCGAAACGTTGCATCCCTCTGCCTGTTCTACAAGTATTATAATGGTGAATGCTCTGAAGAACTGCAAGCACTTGTGCCCCCACGACGTGAACACCCTCGACAGACCCGACAAGCTGCAAAATCCCACCCCCACACTGTAGAGATCCCTAGATGTAAAAGATCTTTCTACTCCAGTAGTTTCTTTCCCAGAACTGCTAGACTTTGGAATTCCATTCCAGGTCACTGCTTCCCCAACTGTACTGACATGCAGAAGTTCAAGTGCAACGTGAACCAACATCTCGCTGCCCTAATCCCTACATAGTGCCCCAGTAGATGTTTCCCCTGATAGTAGCCCCCTACACCAAAGTGGCAATGTGCCTTGTTTGGGGTGAAAATGTAAAAAAAAAAAAAAAAAAAAAAAAAAAAATTAATAAATCTGACTCAGCATTTTTTTTTTTGGTTTTAATACAAGTCCTTTATTAGCGTTACTTTCCACACAATGTTTTTTTTATTGTTCATTTCGTCTATTATGAGATTAACAAAACCCTGCCATCTCGACACCAGGAACAGACTTGTAATATATTCGTTTAACAGAACACGTTGTAATATATTCGTTTAACAGAACACGTTGTAATATATTCGTTTAACAGAACACGTTGTAATATATTCATTTAACAGAACGCGTTGTAATATATTCATTTAACAGAACGCGTTGTAATATATTCATTTAAGAGAACGCGTAATATATTCATTTAAGAGAACGCGTTGTAATATATTCATTTAACAGAACGCGTTGTAATATATTCATTTAACAGAACGCGTTGTAATATATTCGTTTAAGAGAACGCGTTGTAATATATTCGTTTAAGAGAACGCGTTGTAATATATTCGTTTAAGAGAACGCGTTGTAATATATTCGTTTAAGAGAACGCGTTGTAATATATTCGTTTAAGAGAACGCGTTGTAATATATTCATTTAACAGAACGCGTACGAGTGCATGAGAAAATAGCCGCAGCTGAAGAATGGATGACTAGTGAAGGTATTAGCAGCAGCAGCATCTGGGCACATATGCAAATTATCAAGTGTGCATCAGCTAGTGTTGCAAGAAAAAGTAAAAAAAAAAAAAAGAGGGAAGCAAAGCACATGATCGAAGAGAGAAGCAAAGTGCAAACAAAGCCGGGGAAGATGGACATAGTGGAAGCGAGAGACTTTTAAGCTGGTGTCTCTATTGCATTCCACATGAACTGAAAAAGATTTGAAGAAAGAGAAACTATAATTATCCCAATATAATCAGGAGTATCAGCAACAAAAATAAAAATAAATAAAAAATAAAATAGTTGGATGAATTAGACATTTTTTTTTTTTTTAAGGGAGAGACTTATCCAACATTATCACATATCAGATGTTATATTTTTGTCTTTTTCTTGAATTAGCGATAATAATGAAAACCACTAGAAGTGTAATGATAAAGGTGTCTCATCTTGTAGCTGCAGGCATGCATCTCAAAGTGTCATGGCTGACTTTCGACTTGAAAATCCAAGGGCGATTACTCCTATTTCGATCCAAGAAAACTATTTTCTTAGGTTGATCCTTACAAATACATTTGAAGGATGTATTTTTTTTTCTTGATTCATTAAATTAGCGATAATAATGAGAGCCATCTTTTTTTTTTTTTTTTTTGCAAAGCTCGTATCCGTTTCTGTCGATGTTGTGTATGTGGACACTGGCGTGGAAAACTTAACGATGCGAAACGACTGATTAATTTTGTTTGTTGGATCATAAAGAGAAACGGAGGACGTTTCTCCTCATTTTTCACGCCAAAAATCTGTAGAGATTGGTACGGTCAGATGGATACGTCCGTTCTGTTTGTTCATGTGTCAAATGTCCAGAATTTACGGATCCCAAATGCTGCCCTCCACCCACTGGTTCGGAATCAGCCATGCTTACTGAATAAGAGACCTTCAATGATTATATTTAGTCGGAAGGATTAAAAAAAACAATGTAGGGAGACGAGGAATGTGCTGAAGGAGATAAAAACTGCCAACATAAAAGAATCTTTCAACCTCTGTTTTATCATATCATTGGATTTTTAAAATCATATATACTATATATAAAATCATATATACTATATATAAAAGTCACTTTGTGTGTGTGTGAGTTCTTTCTTCATAGGTTCTGAAACAGCTGAGCCCATCTTTTGAAAAGTTCACACAAAGGTAATTTATATGTCTGGCAGTGTTCTTAGATATGTTTTGTACAGAAATTCATCCAATAAGTATCGAAAACCGGAAAACATATAGATAAAAAAGAACAATTTTTACAGGGAAATATTTTACGTTACACTGGGCAAGAGAAAATCTCAGCAAATCATTTCTTCTTTTAAAAAAAAAAAACAGATTTATTATAATCTGGGGATAGAGGTCAGTAGTAGAGCATTCGACTACAGATCAAATGAACCCCTATTTAAGCCCGGGTGTACCTCACCATTTTATTTTAATTTTTTCTTATTGATGAGTTCAATTTACAATAAAAGAAAAAGTACCATTTCAAATCGCCGCAATTCATTTCTTCGTTTACATATTTTAACACTAAACATTAATCGGAATTGACTTTTCCAGAGCATTCATCGTTAAGCTCAAATATCAGCTGACGTGATATTGTAAACAAACACAGACGGAATTTGAAGAACGACATTATCATTATTATTTTTAAAAAATTTTTTGCAAATTAGTCCACCGAGCAAATTATTCCTCGTAATAAATAATATTCAATAGAGGATTGATTCTATAATAATACATACGCAATCTGCATAAATTAAAATATCATATTTAAGCATCTTATACGACCGGGCAACGCCGGGTGTCCAGGTAATATATATATATATATATATATATATATATATATATTAAGAAACTTCCCAGTATCTGAAACGTCTTTGTTTTCGCTTTTTTTTTTTTTTTTTAAAGAAAAGTGATGTTTGGTCAACACTGCTGAGCAGTCAAGATTTAATATACTGTTTTGTTTTTGAACCCTTCAAACGGTGTTATATGGTAATCAACTGATGATCCCTGAAGTAACATTAGGGCTAGTAAAGATTCTTGAAATGATTGCAAGATATTTGCTAGCAGGCAGCTTGGCGTTGTCCAGTCGTAAAATACACTTAAATAAATATATCTTTAAAAAACATATTCCTGTCTGTCTGATTGTTTGTTCACAATATATGTCATATATAACATACTGTTTCGACCTGGAATCGCGGAGTATATACAGCTAGTATATATATATATATATATATTAATCCGGTTGGGATTAAATTTTCTATATATAAATACTGTTATAGTTTGAAGTTTACCATTGTGTATATCAGGTAAACACTACATCCCTTTGTTTTCATTAATTTCTCTTATATGAATATATATATATATATATATATATATATATATATTTATATGAATATATATATTTTCCGTGGAAATACAATTTTTTTTTTTCAATTATAATTCACCTTTTATTTATACCAATCCTTAATTTATGAAGCTCAATGTAATTACAGAGCATATAACAAACAAATATCAAAAGTCTGTATTCCAAATTTCAAAAGTATTCCAAATTTCATGATGTTGACCATCTTACAGTTTATTTCTTTTAATTATGTTGATATTAACAATTCTTGACAGCAACTGATTTTGTAGTGCAAAATAATTCACTGAATTATTATATCAATAAATGAATCTATTCTGCCCTTAACTCATCGGAATAAATAGCAACTATCAATCCATTAAAAGAAAATAGAATGCATTTGGGCAGGATTACAAAATCGGAAAATTGGAAGAGAATTTTATTTTATCTCTTATGCCATTTTGAATTTTCAAGTAAAGTCACAAAAATTTTCAAGTAAAGCCGCAAAAATTTTAATTTTTGTATTAATAAATTATATCAATTATTATAACTACTAAAAATATTTTATTTATTATTTATAATTGATCTATATATATTTACTTATATAATATTAATAATTGTAATGTATATGTGTTTCTCTATTTAATTTTATATCGCAGAAGCTGCAATTACCTTTTATTTTATCTTTTATTGCACCACTAGCGGGGGGTACCTGGCGATGCCCGGGTGTTTTGAGGTAAATCAAAACTCCGGGGGGTGTTAAATAATAAAAAAAAAATGTATGTGAGTGTATGAGGATCGAACCCGTACCCTTGAGTTGGAAATTAATGTGTGAAAAAAAAAAAGTGCTACGTTAACCATTGAGCCACGGCGACAGACAACGTTAAGCAGGTTTTAATTTATTTATTTATTTAACTATAAAAACAGGCATGCGCAATAAAATTTAACTCTGCTGCTCCCATTTGACTTAATTGAGAAGGTCAAATAGAAGTCACACAGCGTTTGGGTTTGTTTATCCAAATTTGACTGTTTCTTCCCCCAAAAGATGTTGGGGAGGAGAAAGCAGCTCCCAATTGTCCAGATTGAATCTGATATACAAGATTGATCAAAGCTGATTGCTTCTGGACGTTTTTCCCGGCGCAATGCCGAGAATACGTCGTTTGAGTTTAGTTTCACTTTATTTATACTAAAAAGCCCGATCAACACGCGAGAAGCCAAAATAGCAATAATTTTGTAAAAAATCGACGTAAATAAATCCATACGCTACGCGCTTTTCTAATTCCTACATATTATTATATAGGACCTATATAAACAGTTTTAAGCGATAGTAACGAACCCGGGACCGTGTGCGAGAAAAGCCTTTTGAAGACATACACGAAATGGTCACACACATTTTGCTTTTTATATATATAGATTTACAATGGCAATTTCAACTTCCAATTTTTCGCATTTTATTTTCTTTTAATGGATTAATAGTTGCTATTTCTTCTGACGAGTTAAGGGCAGAATTAAAGGAATAAATTGTAAGATGGTCAACATAATGACATTTGGAATATAGACTTTTGTCAGTTTGTTATATGTATGTTTGCGTGATAGCAGATGCACCGTTTTTTGTTTGTGTAAGTAAAACTATTCAGCGATACGGGAGATTGATTAACTTACTTACAAACAAATACTGGGAACTAAAGGAAAGCGGATGTTCGCCTGTAGTCGAATGGAAAATAGTAAGACAAACAAACACATGTAGAAACCTAGACGATCCATGTAGATTATGCCTTCATGAAAAATTTGCTATCCTATACGTTAAAGAACCCCAACATCTATTAAACTGTACGATAGAAATAGTGAACAACTGTGTTCACAGGATAAAATTATCTCTATGATAGAGATACAAAATAATTTTAAAACTAACAAAAACAATAGAAAATAAACAAATAAAAAATGAATAAATAAATATAAATAATATATATGCATATACATAAAATATCACACACACACACACACACACACACACACACACACATTATATATAATTGCCATCATAAATACATTGGTGAAACTCAGCATAAATTGGAAAAAAGGCTCAATGAACACAAAAGAGATATAAAAAATAGCAATTCTCTAAGTGCATTAGTCTCTCATTCATTGCAACATAACCACACCTTTGACTTTAAACAAGCAAAAGTAGTTAAATTTATTTCAAATAAACCGCGCCGGAGACTTCTTGAATCTGCGCTTATCGCAATTTCAAGCACTATTAAACAACGTGGAGGTTTCTATAACATAGCGCCATTAATAAGTAAACTGTTATTAAAAGAACATTATTTAACTGTGGACACAGGTTAACTTTCTCACACCATTCAAACACCCCCTGTAATAATTAACACATAATCTCAATCAATAAATTACATAAAAAAACACTCATTTCATTTCTGTTACAAACTTATATTTGAATTTCAACAGATATATCTTTTTCCCAATAAGAATATAAACTTGCGTTCATAGTTTTAAAATTAAATTAACGACTATATGACGTCACTAAAATTTCCTTCTCTTTAACAGCGCCAGCCCCCCCACTCCTTTTTGAATTTCCAATATCAATTTTCCGTTTCTCTGAAATAGAACTGCGTCACACTGTGCACGTGAAACATTTTCAAATATTTTGTACTGGTATATTTTTTGGTTTATTAATCTCATTCATCCAGAGGAAGTCTCGAAATAAAGACGAAACGTTGATGAACACATAATACGGTTTGTTCCTTTTTATTTTCTCTCTCTCTCTCTCTCTCTCTCTCTATATATATATATATATATATATATATATATATATATATATATAAACTAACATAAAAAAAAATTAACCTAGATTTAAAACAGGTCAAGACATTGGATATCTACGCTAAATAGCACACACAAAGGAACGGGTCAACCGGAGGTCAAATGGGCCTTTGTCCTGTAAGTGCTTGCTCATTGGCTGATTAGGAAGGGCGCGGTGGATGCTAGAAAGCTGATTGGCTAACTAAAACCTCAATAGAAGGTGCATATATAAAAATGCGAGACAACCACAAAATTCTCGCATAAGCCTGAAGAATCCTAGAGTGGATGAAATGGAAAATTTAGTGTAGCTTAATCGCCATGTATATTTTATGACTTACTAACTAGCTCTACCTACGTATTGAGCACTGTTGAAGTAAATAAAGTTTATGCATAAATTTATACTTTCGTATGTTAATTTTATGCGAGTAAATGAAGTAGTTATATTATTGCACAACGAAACCATATTGTATGAGGATGACTATATATTTAAGTCCCTCTTTTTGGGGTAGAGCACTGTTGTAAATGCATCTCAGCCGCTACTTCAATGGCTATAAAGCGAAGTTCGCTATTTGTTGTTTTGTAAATAAACAAGCAGCTCGAGCAGTGTAAAAGCGATGGGCGAATGTTTATTTAAGAGGTCACTTGCAAGCACAGATCCCGTGGGTAAAACTGCCAACTATCAACTCGATGGTAGTAGATTCAATCCCTGGCCAGGGAAAGGTGCTAGTCTAGCCGCACTGATGGGTTGTGATACAACGAAACTGTACTGTATGTGGATGATCATGTGTGTGTGTGTGTGTGTGTGTGTGTGTGTGTGTATATATATATATATATATATATGAGAGAGAGTAAATTATGACAAATTAAATTTTTGCAGGGAAAATGAGTTTTAATTGCATAAGGACAAGCTCAATATTTAGTATTAAATAGAGCATATATATATACACACACACACACACACACACACAGGCGGCAAAAAGAAAGGCTGCACTTGTAATTTTTTCAAAAACTGCAAATTTAAGCTAAATTTAATGTAACTGTTTAAACAAACTATGCCTCATTTGATAATTTTACCTGTTTATATTTGATTTTTAATTGAAATATTCTAGCGTTCACATCAATTTAAACAAATAACTTCAAATTGAGGAGGCAAAAAGAAAGTCCGCACAATGGAAAATTGTTATTTAAAGGTAACTTTATGACATTAATATAACACAAATACAACAGAAACACAAATAACCTGCAATCTTTTGTGAATTCTTTGAGTTAGACGGCAGCAATACTCAGGTGAAAGGGCATCCCACTTTTCTCTAATTTTTGTCCAAAGTTCTTCCAAATTTGAAATTTTATCATTGCGTAGCTGGTGCTTGATGTAATGCTATACATTTTCGATAGAATTGAGGTCTCAAGATTGTGCAGGCCAATCCAAACACGGAATATCATGCTCTTCTCGGAACCTCTTAACACTGCCAGCATGAAGATGGGATTATCATCCAAATTCCGACCAAAATAGGGTAGAAAATGCTCAGTCAACATATTAATGTACTTGGTCGAATTAATTCGACCTTGCAAGCGAACTACAGGCCCTTGACCATTGGTACTAATAATGCCCCACACGAAAACTGAACCTCCACCACCTTGCAGCATTGAAACTGAGCACCTAGGATTAAATTCTTCATCTTTCCTCCGACGGACGTACTACCTACCATCACTCCTTAGCTTATTGAACTTGCTTTCGTCGCTAAAAAGCACTTTTGACCAATATGAAGAGTCATGATCTTCATTGCATCTGACGAAGTCCAGACGGCGCTTTCTGTTCTTTACAGAAATCATTGGCTTGCGTCTTGCAACATATCCTCGCAAATTAAATTCCTTTAATCTGTTCTTGAAAGTAGAAAGAGAACACTTTTTAACAAGATTGCACTGTTGTTGGATTTGGGGAGCCGTTTCAAATCTGTTTCTTAAGCTGCGGAACTTGATAGCATTGTCTTCCCTGTTAGAAGTAACTCTAGTACGACCAGATTTAGTAACTCATGTATGATCAGATTTAGGGAACACTGCTGGTGTTTTGGGGATTTTGCACAGTCTTTCTCATCACATTTCAATCTGCAGACGATTTCTCGATTGGATAAACCAGGAAGGTGGAGATTAATGAGCTCCTGACGATCACTAAAAGAAAGTCATGGCATATGGACTAAATGTTACGTTGTATAACCTGGAACAACAACAATTACGATTAGAAATGCTTTGTTGCCTGTTGGTAGATATTTTAAACTGATTAAGGGGCGATAATTTAAGCTGTTTTTAAGCAAATTTGTTGCTACAAACTTTCTTTTTTCATCTTCGATTTGAAGTTATTTCTTTAAATTGACGTGAACATTAGAATATTTCAGTTAAGTCAAATATGAACAGGTAAAATTATAGAAGAATAAAACGCGAATCAAATGAAGTATAGGTTGTTTAAACAGTTACATAAAATTTAGCTTAAATTTGCAGTTTTTGAAAAAAATTACAAGTGCAGACTTTCTTTTTGCTGGCACTGCATATATATATATATAAAATGTGTGTGTGTACTAGTACGCCGCCCGGCATTACCGGTCGTAAAATACACTTTAATTGACGCAGATTCCGTATTTATCATTATAGAGCCAATTCTCTATTGCTTATTATATTGTACCCAATATATAGTAATGATTTCAAAAGTTTTAAAAAGAAATATGACTTGGATGCTATCAGCAAAAATCGAAACCAAAACATTTAGCTATAAGATTATTATTGTATTTAAACATTTATGTATTAGTGTTATGACATGATGCCACCAGGGAGGGATTTTAGAAGAGTTGAAAGTAAGCATTTGAAAACCCAGGTGGTTTTCTCGGTCAAATATCACGCCATAGCAGTAGCAGAGAAAACAAATTTACAGCGCAAATTTTATAAGATAAAAGTGGCTGAAATAAAAGATATTTACAACATCGTTCCGTAAATCTTAGATATTATAATCTCGGTAGCATATAAAAAGTTATAAGAATGAGCGACCAACCCGAGAACCACCCCAAAAAAAAGCCTTTCCCGGACATACACAAAAAAATGCACACACACACACACTAACACACATTTTGCCTTTTATATATGTAGAAGATAAATATCTATATATATAAATTTGTATTTCTGTCTGTTTGTTTGTTTGTTCACAATTTGATTAAAATATACAAAACGTTCCTTACTTTACTCTCTCATTTATTTCTCTATATAGTATGATTCTTGCAAACTAGATACAATAAAGAGATCATCTCATTTGCATATTACATTAAGAAAAATCAATTTTATTAAATAGCGGTATCTTAGTAAATGTATCTAGCAAGAGAATTGTTATAAGTGTTCTATTTAAAATCATTATTTAATAAATTTTAAAAAATAATTATATTGGTAACATATTTAAATTTATTTGGAATTATTATTCCAACATCGATTTTTTTTTTAATCTTTGTTTTAGAGTTATTTGCCCCTTCGGAAGATAAACAAAAAATAAAAACTATCACCTAATAAAATAATTTGGTAATCTCAATAAATTTCCAGCTTGAAAAAATAATTCCGAGTAGATAGAAAAATGTTTGGTTTTTGTTTTTTTTTAAATATTCAAAAAAAAAAAAAAAAACAATTACGCAAAACTGAAAAGATTTCATATGTTTGTTTTTATTATTCTATAAACGGTTATACAGAAATCGGTAATTTTTTTACGATGTGACCCACCTAAAAAAAATAAAGATCTACTTTTTTGGGCTTTATACGTTTAAATAGCCTTTATAAATATGAAAGAAATTTTGAAAAGAAAGAAAATTAACATTTTAGAATGGGGGATCACTTTTCCATATTAATTTAACGTAAAATGAGCACCCACATTTTGGACACCAAGCCTTCAGCGAGACCTGTCACCTCTAGTATATATATATATATAAGCAAACATTGTTAAAAATAACCTAAGTCTTAAATTGCTTAACATCTTTTTTGATTTTTCTCTTCACAAAAGACAAGTTAAAATTAAAATAGGATATCCAAACATCTGCTTCAATGAAAAAATGCTGCCTGAATATGCACATTATATATATGAGGGTCATTCTAAAAATAAGGCCTTATTATTTTGACTCAAAAACTCTAAAGACGGCAAAGAGCTACGAAGACAGGAGTGGTACCATTAAAACAAGTGACATTTTGTTCTACAAAATTTATTTTTCTACATGGTCATCACCATTCTCAATATCATTTTGCTAGGAACTCAACACATCCATGACAGGAATTGATTCTTAGAATCTCCTACCATCAATATCTGCAACAGAGAGATGAAACTTTCAGGTGACGAATGCATAAGTTCAGTCATCATAACAATGCAATTTGCAATCCTCTCTGATTGATTCGGGTGGGATAAAAAAATAAGCGGCATTATGTTTCATTAGGAATTTCACGACACCGTTCAAATTTTCCACCATTTTTTATTTTCTAATCTTCAGTTACCGATTCCGATTATCTGTTGTGGGGGGGGGGGATGTAATTGAAAACAAAGACTAATACCAAGATCTAACAAGCTTTCTTAAGTAAAATATTATAACGAATACAAAAGGTGGAAATTGGGGACAAGAGAAGAAGTCTCTTATATCTGAATCACACTGTTTTATGGATTCACACTGGATATCCACAGTGAATGTGATGTCTTCATTTCAGAAATTAAAAGCAAAAAGTGCCATAAATAATAATGTGGGGTTCATAGAGCAGAATCATTCTCATTACTTCCCGGGCAACGCCGAGATGCAAGCTATTATCTATATTATATTTCTTTTAGTTTGTCGGTTTGTGCATTCAACTTTTTCTCGGAAAATACAGGTCTGATTTGGTTGAAATTTGTTATGAAAAGGTGCAGCGAACTAAGTAATATGGTATTCATTCGATACACAGTTAGGGATTAATAAGGATTAATATTTAATGCAAAAATATGCATCAATTTAACCATATTCGACCATCAATCATGAATTTGATATAAGACAATCATTCTAAATCACCAGGCTAAAAGTCTAGTATAGATATATAATTTTTAAAATATAATTCTTAAAATATAATTAATATATATTAAATTATTATATTAAAATATAATAATATATATACCGCTCTCCATGTGGGGGTACCAAATTGGTTTAAGGGAAAATTATTCCCAACTCGCATTTAGGTAAAAATGCACTTTCGTAAATAATTGAATTCATTCAAAACGTATCGCTAAAACCAAAAAAACAAACAACATATGATATATATATATATATATATGATTCTTTGAAGGGTACAAAATTTATATAACGCAAGCATGAAGGGAAGACGAAAATTCATGATTAAAACGTCAAAATAAAATCCACGTTTAAAATAAAATTAACGGGATGAAGAGAATAAAAAGGGAAAAAGAAAATGGAGGAGTCAGCTGACCGGTTTCGCCCTCACTTTATCAAAGCTCTGTTGAGGGATTTGAGTGAAAAAAGAAAGGAGGAAAGACACGAATGGGATTCGAGATTATGTACAGATAACGTTGCGTTATGTATGGGGGGGGATGCAATAACGTTATATTACTTGAAGATCCTAGAGACTAATCACGCTCAAACCTGAGGTATTCCTTCTGCTTGCAGAGGGAAGGCCTTCGCAACCGAATGTGAACAGTTTCCAGGATCTTTAACTGAAATAATGAGCGAGCACGACTCCAGATTGTAAAAGAATTTGTACTAAAGTTTGCTGCACAAGACGGGTTTTTTATAAGCTGGTCAGTAATTGAAGACCCGTATGTATTGGCAATTACGTCTGTTGTTTGGTATGTCACATTTCAGATTTTGATAGGTATGTGTTGTTGGACTCTTCCATCCAATCTTAATGTTGTTCGACCCACATAGTTGGCACTGCTACTACATTCAAAATTGTAAATTACCTTATTATTATGATGGGGGGGGGGCCATTCTCTTCACCCCGTTAATTTTATTTTAAACATGGATTTTATTTTAACACTTTATTCATGAATTTTCGTCTTCCCTTCATGATTGCATTATATATATATATATATATATATATATATATATATACACACTAGCAGGGAGACTCAACATTGCCCGAGATTGAATGATGATCAATGAATATTTCATACTCCTATATTTTTATTGTCATCGAAATCCGTGAAATTGTCCGGGAGGAATCTTCACATGCCTCCATGCAGTAACTTAGTCCAAAATATGTTATTCTATGTTGTACTCTAGAGAACCCGCTGTTTCTTTTATGAAATTATCTCATATAAACTTCTTTCCAATTAACAAAAAAAAAAGAAACATTAAGAAATTTATGTGCGGAGTTTGAACCTACAGACCACGTCATGCAAAAAAACAAAAACCTGCTATCAACTTACCCACGGTCGAATTTTCACGGCCTATTGTTCTATCATTGTTGCTAAGCGATAAAATGGAAAAAATAGCTTTATCGATGATAGATAAATTAAAATAACGGCTTCAGTTATCAGTAATTATCGGAAGTCTTCTGAGACAAAACTTAACTAAGATCACTCTCAGACTTAGACACTGAAGTTCTCTAAATGTTAAAAAAGACTGTTCAACTGTTTCAGAGTCTATAAGGAACGAACTCACACACACTGACAACGTTACATTTATATAATTGTGTACATATATATATATATATATATAGGGTGTTATAATGGAATAATTCCAGGAGGAAATCCGGGTATGAGAGCTCAATGTGGTAAACAGAGCAATAACATAAAAATATAACACGGAAATTACATAATTGTCGATGCAATAATTTATTTCAACCTTATGGTATTTTCAAGCATCTAAACTAGACAATTACATTTTTGATACTGAAAGAAGGAAAGAAAAAATCGAGCCTCGACCCTCAAAAAACCAGAGGGGGTGGTAGTAGCAATCCACTTAATACATTTTATAGAGAGGGTGGGAGGGATTTTTTAAAAGAAAACAAAAAAACAAAAAAATATTATGATACTTATATATATATATATATATATATATATATATATATATATATATATATATATATATATATATATATAACCGTTTTATCTGTTTAGTTGCACGTTTTTGTTACCGAATCGTATCAACCATCCAGCAACTTCGTCAGACTTGAACCGAAGGGGTTGTTATAATTTGGAAAGACATATATAATGTATCTCATATGCGCAAATCATCATATAATGACTAGATCACTCGGACTAACGTTAAAAACATTTACAATAATAAATGTTTAAATTTCAACAGTATTTCTTGCGATTAACGGTAGCTGAATGGATTATGTCTTTGCTGATGAAGCCAGACATGGCTTCTGTTGCCGGGTTCAAATCTATCAACTGGTGTTAATCATGACACCCTGCACTGATGATTCCTGAAAGGATAAAACACTAGCGTCTGTAGGTATTTAATAAGTATTCTAGTAAATAATTATATACTGGTGTTTGCGATGTCATCAAATATGCTTGAATATATTTTAATTTATTCAGCCTTCGTATCTTTATTGATTATTATACTTTACCTAATACTAGTGATTTCAAAAGTAACAAAAAATATAACTTGGGTGTCATCAGTTAGAATTGAAACCAAAACATTCAGTGCTCCACCTTTTTCAGTTACTGTTTGAGTTATTGTCAGATTAATAAGTACTAGTAGTAGTAGTAGTAGTTAAAAATGCACCATTTTTAACGTATAAATGTATATTTGTGTAAGAGTACAAGAGCATTTTAAGTCGACTTACGCCTGCTAAGTTTTATTTTTCTTCAATTTTAACTTCTTAGCAGCTATTTTTACCAGCTAAAGACGAAACCAATATGTTCCACAGGTCCAAATCGCCTATATATCAAGTTTACAATTTGTAGACTAAAAATTGACGGAGGAGTTTGGTATAAACCTTTCCTCAGATTGAGAGACAACGACATTTATATATATATATATATATATATATATATATATATATATATATAATGATAGTCTGAATAATCCAAATAATCCTTGTTTAAAAAAAGAATTCTGAAATATTTTTCAAAGAATTCTATGCCATCACTTAAATTCCATCTTGCGCCAAGGCGGTCCACTTGTTTTGAACATTTGTAACAGTAGTTTCACTAAACTAATTTGTAAACAATGGTCGTCTTCAAGTCCAACCTAAACAAATTCTTGATGAGTCATCCTCTTAAGTAATCCAATTTATCAAATTTCCACTATTAACAATTACGATGACATTTTCCCATTTACTACTATACACTCATTAATCCTTATCCTCGAGTGGCCTCCAGTCCTTAATAAGTGGTGACAGTTCTATTTATGCATGGTTTTTACTTAGTGCATAATTGTATAGCATTTAGGATGCAAAAGTTCTAGTCTACACCCATGTTTTTATATAATATAATATATATATATATATATATATGTATATATATATATATGTATATATATATATATGTATATATATATATATGTATATATATATATATATATATATATATATATATATATATGTATATATATATGTATATATATATGTATATATGTATATATATATATATATATATATATATGTATATATATATGTATATATATATATATATATATATGTATATATATATATATATATATATATATATATATATATATGTATGTATATATATATATATATATATATATATATAATGAGGGGAGGGTGTTTTGTACCTATTCTATACTTTAACCTTACAATTGAATAAAAATGCATATCATAAAAATTTAATTGAACTTGGAAATACGATTTAAAAAATAGTGCGGATCAGTAAGTGCACTAACACCATTATTTTTTTTTAGATCACCTTAAAACGTGCATGATCTCGTCCAAGCTTCGACCAAGACTTTTAATTGGCAACTATCATCATATGTCTGACGTCATTTGCACCAACTTCACTGGCTTCTGACTCTCACGATTCCGCTAGATTAATGCTTCGATCTCTTTGTGAACTTTATCTAGAATTGTGTTTACAATTTTGCATGAACTAATATATTCGATTGTCCTCAAGTTTCGAGTGTTCTTTATGCACACAAAGTGGATAGATATAAAATTTTCTCTTTTCTTAAATATTTATTCAATGAAAATGGTCATGAACTGTACCTTTTTGAAACTTCTAACTCTTGCGCAAGTGCTCTAGTTGTGATATTTGGATTTTCTTTCAATTTTTGTCTTCAAAATATCAAATGTTGAGGATTTTCCACTGCGATTGTCACCTTCAAGACTGATATTTCTCGTTTGAGAGTTTGCAAATGTAGTGAAAATTGAATGTGACTGCAGTCACGGAGGTGGGCTGCACGTGCGAACTCGAAACCCGAGCGATGGAAAATGAGAAGGCGACGAATCAGCAGGTTCGAATGCGCATTAATTTGCATAAATGAGATAATATAGGGCCGAGAGTTAAGATGTTTGAGAGAGTCGAGCCGTTGAGTTCTCGAGATCCGGATGGAACGTGGTTAGAGCGGAGAGTGTCGCTGAGAATCGAGTTCCAAGTTGTTTTTGCGATTAGGAGCTATTTCGGCGTTAAATATGGAACCAATGCGGCCGAGATGAAATGGGAAATTTTAAATGATTCGCGTCGAACCTGGAAAATTAAAAGTCGCGTTGAAAATTGAAAAGCGTTGTCAAAGAGAGAATTGAATGAGTCGTGTCAAACTGCGAAGGTTGAAGATATGAAGTGAGTCGGACTTTTTTTGTCTTTTTGTTTGTTAATCCCAGTGGGATTCGTTGGATTTCTTTAACTATCGTCGTCAAAGGAACGTGGAATTTGGAATGAAATTCGCTTATTTGGTGAAAAAAAAAAAAGAAAACAAGAAAAGTCGTCGCTGTTAACAGAACTTAAAATGCGATTTGGATGACTTGTGCATTTAAATTCGTTTTTCACCGAGGAATTTAAAATGAGATCCTGTTGTGTTAAAAAGAAAAAAGTTTTTTTTTTTTTTTTTTTTTTTAAACGAAAATGATTTTATAAAAGTAAATTCGATTCGGATTTTATTGTGTTTGAAAAAAGTCATCGTTGTTAAAAGAACTTGAAATGTGATTTGGATGACTTGTATGTATAGAAATCTTATTTCAATGCGGAATTTAAAATGAAATCCTGTTGTGCTGACAAGGAAAAAGGGTGTCGTTTTTAAAACGATAGATTTATTTTATAAAAGTACACTTCTAGTCGGATTGTATTTTTTGAAAAAGAAGAAATCATCGCTGTAAAAAGAACTTAAGATGCGGTTCGAATGACTTGTATGCATTGAATTCGTTTTTCAACGAGGAATTTAAAATGAAGTCCTGTTGTGTTAAAAGAAAAAGAAAAAAAAGGTGTCGTTTTTACACGATTTTCATTTTTAATGAAAATACAAATCGAGTCGGATTTTATTGCGTTTCAAAAAAGTCATCGCTGTTAAAAGAACTTAAAATGTGATTCGGACGACTTGTATGTATTTAAAAGTTATTTTTAAATACGGAATTTAACATGAAATCTTGTGCTGAAAAGGAGAAAAAAAGGTGTCGTTTTTGAACGGTAGTTATTTTGGTGAGAATACAATTAAAGTAGTTTTTAAATGTGAAATTTAAAAATTAATTATTTTGTCTAGCCGTGTGTAGCCCCATTTTGCTAAGTAGTGTCTGTATTTGTCGGAGAGTGTAGAGTGCTAGCTATGTCTAGCAAAGACGGATACTACTTCACTACCCAGTTTGTGATCATGAGATTGGGGGGGGGGCGTGTTGTGAAAATTGAATGTGACCGCAGTCACGGAGGTGGGCTGCGGCTGCACTAGCAGTGTCAGAAATTTCGTGAAAATAGTGAATAATTCCACCCCATCTTTCCAAGCTTATAACTCCTCGAAAAATGTAATTCAAGCCCTAATTTTTTTTTCAATTAAAGTAGCAAGGACAAAGGTTTTATTAAAAAAAACAAAAAAAAAAAACAACAACAATGTGTTTTTTTAAAAAAAAAAAGGTTTTAAATTTCGGACTTTACAGGTAAATTTCTAAAAAAGGGATTTTTTTTGTTTTAAATTTGAATATATTATTTATTGACCTTTTCTCTTCAATTTGTGATATATAAAACTATTAAACATAAATTAATTATTTACTTTTTAAGAGAAACTTGAAAATGTGTGACACTTACACAAATGGGGGGGGGCGTGAATTAAAAAAAAAAACGTTTGTCTAAAATATTATATTCGGTTTATTGGAAAGAACATAAAATTTCACATTGACCCTGAAAATATCGTAAAAATAAAATCAATAGAAAATTTTTTATAGATTTTTAAAGTTTAAAAATTGAAAAATATTGAGTTCGGAAAATTCATTACTGTTTAAAAAAAAAAAATTTTTTTTATTACTTTTAAAACAACTGTAATAGTTTATTTTGGAAGTATAATCCATAAAGAAAATAAATAACCCACTTTTAACAGAGAAATTACGAGATTTTTATATTTTATTCGCAGTTTCGTGTTAGGGGTGTCAAAAATTCCTACAAAAATTCTGATACTGCAAACTCGAAACCTGAGCAATGGAAGACGAGAAGGCGACGAATCAGCAGGTTTGAATTGCGCATTAATTTGCATAAATGAGATAATGAGACCGGGAGTTAAGGTGTTTGGGAGAGTCGAGCTGTTGAGTTCTCGGGAACCAGATGGAACCTGGTTAGAGCGGAGAGTGTCGCTGAGAATCGAGTTCCAAGTTTTTTATTTATTTATTTATTTTATTACATTTTCACCCCAAACAAGGCACATTGCCACTTTGGTGTAGAGGGCTACTATCAGGGGAAACAACTACTGGGGTACTATGTAGGGATTTGGGCAGCAAGATGTTGGTTCGCGTTGCACTTGAACTTCTGCATGTCAGTACAGTTGGGGAAGCTGTGACCTGGAATGGAATTCCAAAGTCTAGCGGTTCTGGGGAAGGAACTACTGGAGAAGAAAGATCTTTTACATCTAGGGATCTCTACAGTGTGGGGGTGGGATTTTGCAGCTTGTCGGATCTGTCGAGGGTGTTCACGTCGTGGGGGCACAAGTGCTTGCAGTTCATCAGAGCATTCACCATTAAAATACTTGTAGAACAGGCAGAGGGGTGCAACGTTTCGTCGAAGGGACAGAGGCTGAAGCTTTGAAGCCAGTTTAGGGCCTATCAGAATTGCGACTCTCTTTTGAACCTTGTCAAGGAGCGAGAGACTAGTAGCCGATGCACCAGCCCAAATATGACAGCAATACTCCATACATGGGCGAATGGTTGCCTTATAGAGGTACAGGATACTTTCTGGTGTTAGTAGTTTTCTAGCATGGTAGAGAGAGCCCACCTTCCTTGCAGCGGCCCTGGCAATGCCCTCGATGTAATTGTTCCAACTCATGTTTCCTGTGAACGTTAGGCCAAAGAGCTTGAAAGATGTACTCTCAGATAAAGTCGTTGGCCATTGCTATAGGTGGTAGAGAAGGTTTCTTGTAATTATTGAATGAAACTAGTTTAGTCTTGGCAGCATTGAACGTGGCCATCCATTTTTCTCCCCATTTCACTACTGATTGGAGGTCATCCTCTAGTGTTTCTGCCATTTCTTTAGATATATGTTCATTTGTTTTCCTGTCGTGCCTGTTATAGAGTGTGGTGTCATCAGCATATATACCCATCTCAGAGGCAATTTTGTCGGGGAGGTCATTTATGAATATCGGGAACAGTAGAGGTCCAAGGATAGACCCCTGGGGCACTCCCGCATTTATATCATATTGTTTAGATGTACGACCGTCGAGGACAACCTGGATTTTTCTCTTATCTAAGAAGGATTTAATTATGTTAAGTATTCTATCAGTGATACCGTATGATCTAATCTTCCTGAGGAGACCCTCATGCCATACCCTGTCAAAAGCCTTAGATATATCTAGAGCTACCGCTCTGCCCTCTCCCGCTTTGTCCAGTGAATGGTATATACGTTCAGAGATTACAGTTAGGATGTCTGCTGTTAAACGGGCTTGTCTAAATCCATATTGTTGGTCAGTCAGAAGTTTAGCATCTGTAAGGTGATGGACTAGAGCATGGTTAATTAAGATCTCAAATATTTTGGCAAAAAGTGGGAGGAGGCTAATGGGGCGATAATTTATTGGGCCAGTTCTTTCGACAAACCCGACAGGCTGCTAAATCCCACACTGTAGAGATCCCTAGATGTAAAAGATCTTTTTACTCCAATAGTTTCTTCTCCAGAACCGCTAGACTCTGGAATTCCATTCCAGGTCCCTGCTTCCCCAACAGTACTGACGTTTTTTTTTATTTTTTTTTTTACGATTAGGGCAAAATACTTCCAAACAGTTGATTCTCTTGAAGCATTATCACCCTACGCTTCATTTTGTTTTCGCAGTGTTTTTTTTTTTTTTTCAGAAAATGAACATGAAATTTGTTGCAATCCATTTTCTTGTAATGAAGATTATCTGAAAGTAAATAAATTAAAAAAAAAAAAAAATTCTCAGCCTTGGAAAAAATATGCCAAACACGTGTTAAATTTCACCTGCGATTTCAGCAAACAGTTTTGAGGCTTGTAAAGAGCCTTCAAAAACCTGTATTTTTAAAAACACCAACCTGACTTCCCGAACAACCTGACGTTTAGTTAACATTTATACTTGCAAACGTGTCCATCAATATTTAACAACGGCCCAACATCCTGAACCCACAAACTATGGAGAAACAATCCAAGATGGAGATCTTGACCCAGTTTTTTTCTGGTGGAGTCCAGATATCCAATAAAGCTACTTGGCAGATGACCACCTCTCATAATTTTATCTTTTTTTTTTGTTGTTGTTTTTCAATTTCTTTTGATAGAAATGTTGTCGATTTATTGCAGGTGGGAAACTGGTGGAAGGTGGGAAATGCCTGTTAGTAATTCTACCCGTAATCAATCCGAATATTTGTTGCATTTGTGGCTGATGGCACCCAATAAGTTATCGGCTCCATAGGCGGAAGTAATCATTCTTCTTCGGAGGATGCTGAAGGGCATCACTCCATCCTCATCAATCGTACAAAGATGAAATGTGGTACTACGAATTATAATATGGCCACTAGGCAGTTTTTTTTCTCTTTTTTTTTTCCTCTATTTCTTTTAGTCTTTTCCTTGTTCTGTTTTCTTTGCCTTTTTGCTTTTTTTTTCCTTTTTCTATTTTTCCCCCTTTTTCTTTTTCCTTTTTCTTTCTCCTTTTTCCTTTTTCTTTCTCTTTGCCTTTTTCTTTTCTTTGCCTTTTTGCTTTTTTTTTCCTTTTTCTATTTTTCCCCCTTTTTCTTTCTCCTTTTTCCTTTTTCTTTCTCCTTTTTCCTTTTTCTTTCTCCTTTTTCCTTTTTCTTTCTCCTTTTTCCTTTTTCTTTCTCCTTTTTCCTTTTTCTTTCTCCTTTTTCCTTTTTCTTTCCTTTTTCCTTTTTCTTTTTCCTTTTTCTTTTTCCTTTTTCTTTCTCCTTTTTCTTTTTCCTTTTTCTTTCTCCTTTTTCTTTTTCCTTTTTCTTTTTCCTTTTTCTTTTTCCTTTTTCTTTTTCCTTTTCCTTTCTCCTTTTTCCTTTTTCTTTCTCCTTTTTTCCCTTTCTTTCTCCTTTTTCCTTTTTCTTTCTCCTTTTTTCCCTTTCTTTCTCCTTTTTTCCCTTTCTTTCTCCTTTTTTCCCTTTTCCCTGTGATCTTTTTCCTTTTTTTCCTTTTTTTCCTTTTTCGTTTTTTAATTTTTTTCTCTTTTCCATTCTTTTTTAGCTTTCTACTTTTCATTTAATTTTTCTTTCCATTTTTTCCCTTTCTACTTTTTCTTCTTCCCTTCCTAATTTTTTTCCTACTTTTTTTCTTTTTCTACTTTCTTTTATCTGATTTTCCTATTTCTTCTTTTTCCTATTCTTTTTCTTTTTTCCTTTTTCTTTTTTCCTTTTTCTTTTTTCCTTTTTCTTTTTTCCTTTTTTCTTTTTTCCTTTTTTCTTTTTTCCTTTTTCTTTTTTCCTTTTTTCCTTTTTCTTTTTTCCTTTTTCTTTTTTCCTTTTTCTTTTTTCCTTTTTTCTTTTTTCCTTTTTTCCTTTTTCTTTTTTCCTTTTTTCTTTTTTCCTTTTTCTTTTTTCCTTTTTCTTTTTTCCTTTTTCTTTTTTCTTTTTTCTTTTTTCCTTTTTTCTTTTTTTCTTTTTTCCTTTTTTCTTTTTTCCTTTTTCTTTTTTCCTTTTTTCTTTTTTCCTTTTTTCCTTTTTCTTTTTTCCTTTTTTCTTTTTTCCTTTTTCTTTCCATATTTCTTGTTCTTCATTGTTGTTGCGTCATGTCTAGAACTAATTAACAAATTTTAGAATAAAAAGTAAAATTGTATAAACACGATTTTTTTCCAGCTTCATTTTGCTGTCGGCATTGGTTTTGCCAATTCTTTCACAAATTTGCAATTTACAGGGCGGACCACATGAAGGTTGCCAACATCGATAAGTGAAAGTCGTGTTATGGGACAGACTGAATCTGAACTTGCAACACCCAGGCCTTCAATCCGTGCCATTATTCACGTCATATGACCACCTCCCAAGATTAACATTAGTAATTAAAAAAAAAAAAAATTTATCAAACAAAATCTTTGAAGATTCTGACAAGTGTACACACACACACACACACACACACACACACACACACACATATATAAATGAATTATATACAGCATAATCGTGTTGACACACTGGTTCTCATCAGATCACCGAAGTTAAGCAAGGTTGAGCCTGGCTAATATCAGATGGGTGAGCATTTGGGAATTCTAGGCACTGTATGCGCTCTCCGCTTATCTCAGCATTTGTTTCCAGTCGTTCTGTACATATGCTTCACTTGCCACTGGTATTTAACAATGTCGACTCAGGAAAAGTGTGGTTGGAGATTGCGCGCCTCCTACCACAAAAATTTAACGTGCAGGCACCCCTTCGTGGGTATCCATAGTCTGTCAAAGACTTACGCCACCTGTTATATAGAAATGAATAATAACAAATGTCAAATTTCATGATGTTGACCACCTTACCATTTATTCCTTTAAGTATGATGACATTCACAATTCTTGGCGGCACCTGTTTCGTAGCGCAAAATCATTCATTTAATTATTACATCAATCAATGAATTCAGATTTTTTTTGTTATGCCCATATGTATCTTATTTTCTTTTAATGAATTAATAGGTGCTATTTCTCAATGAATTGATATTTCTTCTGAGGAATTAAGGACAGATTAGATTCCTTTATTTATTATATGCTCTGTACTTTCATTGAGCTTCATAAATTAAGGATTAGTATATAAAAAAGGTGAAATATAATTGAAACAAATTTTTTTTTTTTTTTTTAAAATCAATTTTCACCCTAAACAAGGCACAGTGCCACTTTGAAGTAAGGGGCTACTATCAGGGACATAATTTGCAGGGACATTATGAAGGGAGTATGAGTAGCAAGATGTTTGTTCACACTACACTTGAACTTCTGCATATCAGTACGGTTGGGAAAGCAGAATCTCAGAAGGGAGTTCCAAAGACTTGCAGTTTTGGGGAAAAAACTATTGGAGTAAAAGGTTTTTTTACACCTAGGGATCTCTACTGTAAAGGGGTGGGACTTAGTTGCTTGTCAGGTTTGTCGGGGGTAGTCACGTCGAGGAGGTACAAGTGCTTGTAGTATGTCAAAGCATTCACCATTAAAGTATTTGTAGAACAGGCAGAGGGATGCAACATTTTGTCGATGGGACTGAGGTTGAAGCCTAGATGACAAGATGTAAGGTTTTATTTATCTTAACAATCAGTTCTTTCAACATATCAAAACTTCGATAGGTTTTTTACAGACCTGTTTCGTTTACATGAAACAATCAATATTTTTACGTTTACATTGAATTTTTCCTTACATATACTCATAAAAAAAAATAAAATTTTTTCTTAGAAACAAATGAGCATATAATATTGAAAATGAAGTACATGCAAGAACTCACATCATGTTTTTATTTAGATTGCCATCTTTGTTTTATGGGGAAAGCTATCCATATCCTTATTTTCGTTTGAGTTTAAATTTATATTTCTATTTGTTTTTATCTACAAAAACATACAAAAAATGTTTTTTTCTAATAGAATAAAATCCTTACATATATTATATAAGAAGATAGAAGTTTTAATAGAAATGTATTACACACACTTTTTAATCGCTTCTACTTTATTTTTTTATAGTTCCGGGCAACACCAGGTAACCCTGCTTGTTTTTAACATAATTCTGACATAGAAAAAGTATTTTCTGGAAGTGATTAATTAAATCCAATTAAATTTTATTGTTTAAAAATAAAAAACATTGTGCAACGATCCACAAGAAAAATTGAGAAACCGGAATCAAATATCGATTTTTGTAGAAAAAAATCTATCAATAACAAAAACAAAAAAGACTAATTTTACTTTATATATTAGATTATTAAACACGTAGAAGTTTGCATAAAACAACACAAAAATAGCAATCAATGTTGACTAAGAAACAAAAAAGACTAACTTTAATTTATATATTAGAGCATTAAAAATGTAAGATTTTGTATATAGCAGTTCCGATTTGATTGTATTTACTTGCATTTTGTTTGTTTTTTCTTATTTTAATCTATATCCCTATAACCCTAACCCTTCCCCCTGCAATCTTATTTTTTGTTCTAATCAAAGTGAACTGTATATAAACGGATAAGATAATCAACATTTAAAAAATAATTCCGATCTTGAATAAGTATTTTCTAGAAAGAATTAAATCGAATGTTTTAAACAATATTCAGCAACGATCCACTAGAAAAACTGGCAAACCAGAATCAAATATCGATTTTGTAGAAAAAAAATGCTATTGATGACAAAAAACAAGAAACAATAATGGCTATATTTACTTTTTATATTAGGTCATTAAACACGTAAGACTTTGTATAAAACAATGCAAAAATAACAATCAACAGTTTTAAAGGGAGTCGAAAAGACGGGCAGTATTTTTTTGAATAACAGAACACTTAATTAAAATTCCACGGAAACGGTAAAATATTTGCAAGTAATTAATGCTTGTTGAAGAATTGCGGGCATTTTTCTTTTTTCTTAAATCGAAATCGATTATCTGTTATAATCTTTATTATCGCCAAATTTTGAATGCGTTTCTTCATCACACGAAGTGTGTTTTAAAAAGATTTCTTCTGGGCGATAATTATTTTATTCTCAAGACTAGCACATTTTCGCCCCCCACCCCACCGTAATTCTTGCAAGAAGCCAGTGCCGGCATCATTTTGTCCCTGTGAAAGCATTCGTTTCTATCATAGAAAAAACTATGCCCTTCAGCCTCTGATAATTTAGAAGAGCGCTCTCCTAGTTCCCTGAATATGCGATTGATGTTCGTGAAAAAGAAATCCGGAAGGAACTAAAAACAAAAGAAAAACACCCTACCAAAAATAAATTCTCTCTTTCGTAAAATTGCTTTCACTTGTAGCTTGATTGATAAAAAGGATTCGTAGAATATTGGATAGCCTCGTGTAGGCTTGTACTGATCGAAATCCCAAGTGCGCAGAGGAACAAACGGCTGATTCTAACAATGGTTAATATTTTAGCAGACCTGTTAGGGAAGTAGAAAGTGAACTTTTGATTTACTTTCGGCAGCCTGGTAACTCTCACTTCTCTTCTTTTTTTTTTTGTCCCTTAGTCCTCACATTCCATGAATGATGTTTCTGACAGTGAGGGAAGAATTGCTGTTTTTTGAATTGGAATCTATATAACACTGGTTGGCTAGATTTTGACCTGGAAGTAGTACTTTTTTTAGTTCCTTATATCAAGTGGCTTCATGCCTTGTTTTGAACAATTTCCATAAAAAAACAAACTAAGCAAATCTGGATGATATACTCCTGAATTTTGTAGGTAAAGATTGATAATTTGGATTTGTTCAGAATACTGTTCTCGTCTTGAGTTTTATTCTCACAATGTTTTGTCCTATGGTACCTTCGATCATCTTCAGAAGGGTCAACACAAGGATCGATTGACCGGAATCTCGAAATTTTTAGAGGAAACCAAGTGCATAGAGGAACAAGTGTATGATTCTAATGATGATTAATATCAGACCTATTCTTAACAATTCTGGGTATTATTGGAATTTTGAGATGAGGCTTGATTGTTCGTATTATTTGGATTCATCGGACTACTGTTCTTATCGTGTTTCAGTCGATGTAACCTCCAACCTTCTTCAAGAGTATCTAACCTCTTTCGGGGATATCTTGCTGAACTGTAGAATCTGCATGGAATTTCGAACAGAATAGTTTAATTAGAATATTATCAAATGTTTGAAACCATTTTTTTTGTCAATAAGTTTATTTGGAAAAGTTAAAACATGAATTTTTTTTTTTTTTTTGTAAAAGCTAAATTTTTTAAATAAAAATTTAACGTAAATCATTAAAATTCAAATTGTTTCCCCTTTTCTATACTAGAACTCTTCCAAAATGAAAACAAGAAAAATTTACATATTATTTAATTGGAATTCATTATTGAGATGAGTATTATTTATTAATTTATTGCGGACTATTATCCTCATCTTTTTTAGTTGTTTCATGACGTTTCGGCCAACTATTCCTCTGGCCTCCGTCGGGTGGTAACCGCGACGGGATAGCAACTCCGAATCTCCTAACTGCATCCTCAGCAATTATTGCCATCCATAGTTGTTGTCGTCTCACCACTTTGGGGCCCGTGGCGCAGTGGATAGAGATGTTGAATCTCTAGGGTTCCAGGTGAGAATTGTCTGAAGATAGCGATTTCAATCCTACCCAAAGCCGGCCAGAGGCTTACTTGGCCAAAACGTGGTGAGATGACAACAACTATGGATAGCAGTAATTGCTGAGGATGTAGTTAGGAGATTCGGAGTTCCTATGCTGCCCCTGAGGAATAGTTGGCCGAAACATTGTGAAACCACAACTAAGAAAGAGGAGGATAATAGTCTGCAATAAATAAATTAAGAGAAATTTACTTCCGGTTTAATTGCACTAGTGCCAAATCTTTTTTTTTTTTTTTTTTTTAGTGTATTTTTGAAATAGAAAAAAATTTACTTCCGGTTAGTTTAATTGCACTAGTGCCAAATCTTTTTTTTTTTTTTTTTTTTTTTTTAGTGTATTTTTGAAATAGAAAAAAATTTACTTCCGGTTAGTTTAATTGCACTAGTGCCAAATCTTTTTTTGTTTTTTTTTTTAGTGTATTTTTGAAATAGAAAAAAAATCCTGAATCAAGGTCATTTGAACAAATTATTCCCCTTTACAGGAAAATATATTCATATATTTCCGCACAGTATGAAGCAACTTGTCCGATCTCTGCATGCTTTTTTTTTTTGTATTGATCCTTCAAGGATTGCTGTTCTTGGGGAATGGATCCATTAGAATAGGAAAAAAAATCGTTTAACCTTATTTCCTCCAGAAAAAAAATCTTCGAATAATTCTATGAAACTGATTCACCAAATCTCATTCCTGGGGTGGTTCTTCTAAGGAGTCTGACACACAGTATAAAAGATGGTTGGGAAATAAATGAAGAGCTGATATCACCAATCCTCTGCTTGTATAAGAGCTAATTCTGAGATACCTTATATATTTTATTATTGGGATAAATTTCATGGAAATCTTCATCTTTAGTTCCTTGCGAATAAATGTGTATACAGTTCCCACACTGACATCAAACTCTGCACCTATTGTCTCTATAGATACACAACACACGAGGGTCCTTATCTATGAAATTCTTTATTTGGCCAATCAACTCTTGTTTTACTTCTTTACTCCTCCCATACCTCTCACCATCTCTCACAAACTTCCTTGAATCTCTTATGCCACTCAAAAACTGATACTTGATTCATGCAAGATGGTCCAAAAGCAGTCTAAAGCATTCCATACGTTTCTGTAGCATTTTTATCAAGTTTAAAGCAATTTTATTGCATATCATTCTTCTAAAGTGTCCTCACGTCCAGAGCGCATTTTTTAAATTCAACATTTGTGACAATCAAGCTTTAATATGGTATATTCCAATTCCTGCTGAAATCATGAAATTGATTGTAGTCTGAAATGATATAATTGATCAGTCAGCTCATAAGATGTATAGCAATAACATACTGAATTTTCAAGAGTCTAAGACAATTGTAAATGCTTGTACAAAAATGTCTGGAAACTTATTAAAGGAACCTTGTGTGTGTGTGTGTGTGTGTGTGTGTGTGTGTGTGTGTGTGTGTGTATATATATATATATAATCTAATTCTTGGTTCGTTAGTTATTCATAAAACGATATTTCCACATTACCAATTTAATTGAAATTTTCAGACAGTCTATCCTTAGAGTCCAGGAATGTTTTTATGTTATTAAACGATTTTCAAATTACAAGATTTTAATCGATAGGTAAAAAAAAACAACATCCCCTATTTTTTTAAATTTAAATTCATTTGTTTATCTTCCCAAGTTTTTAATTTTAAATTCCTTTGTTTATCTTAAGATTTGAAGGCTTTTCTTTCACCCATCAAACATTTCAATTGTTTAGTTTCTTTCATGGCATTGTTTACATAAAAAGTTTATTACACCTTTTCTAAACTATAAAAAAATGAGGAAGTTGCTGTTTAATTTTTACGACTTGCCCCAGCGTATTATAAACACCCTAACCTCCCCATGTTAAAAACAGCTTTCGCATTAACCCCCACCTCCAAACCTCGAAAGCCGTTCTTAACATGGGGAGGTGGTTATTCCGAAAGCCGTTTTTAACATAGGGAGGTTGGGGTGTTTATAATACGCTGGGGCAAGTTGTAAAAATTAATGAAGTTGCTATTATTTATTGCAAAAATTGCTTAAAATTTATTTATTTGACAAAAAAAAATGACATTTTCTACAAACATTTAATAAGAAATACAAATGAAAGGTAGGTTTTTGGTTTTCTGTTTTTTTTCTGTTTTTTTTTTTTTGTTGATGTTTCTACATTTAAAATTTTACTTCACTATTCCTAGTGTTAGGCCAAGCCGAACACTGAGAAAATAATTACACAACATTAAAATGTAATTTATTAGGATTTATTCAAACGGTCCTTTGGAAAATAAATATTTAAAATAAAGTGGCGCTTATGTACTTATGTTATCGTGCTATTTTTCAAAATAGTATTTTTACGTTAAATTTTTGTTTATTAAATTGTTCGGTGAAAGTACAGATAACCCAGTCGGTTTCTGATGTGTGGAAAATCTAGCTTCCAAAAAAAAAGGGTAATCTGGATAGTAAGAAAAAAAAATTGCCTTGGTCTCAAAGGATTTCTCCTCTACTGATCGAGGAAAAAAACGGTGAAGCGTAGTTCACCTTCTGTTTCTCTTCCCCCTCTCTCTTCCTCTCTTAATATCTCTCTCCATCCATCTCTCCCTCTCAATCTATCTTTCTATCTATATCACCCTCTCCATCTCTTTTTGAGTCCCTTTCTCTCTCTAACTCCCTCTATCTCTCTATCCTTTTCTCTCCTTTCCTCTCTCTAGCTCCCACTCTGTTTCTAACTCTGCCCCTCTCTCTCTGTCTATCTTTCAATCCCTCTATCTCCTCTTTCTCTATTTCCATCTCACTTTCTCTTTTCTATCTATATATCTTCCTCTCTATTTGTCCATCTCTAATCCCTCAGCCTATTTTAATCTCCTAAATTTATTACAGTGAATAAGGCATTGTCAAAACATGGATAAATCCTATTTTAGTCACCTAATTTACTGACTGTGAGAATAGAAGTTGTTTGGAAATTACTGCTACCTTGAACAACACCAGGAGTAACTGGTAAAACCTTTCTAATTAAATTGATTTTGGCAGCCATTTGGTGACAAAATGACATAGGCTTAGCCCTTGCTGCATGCAGATTACCTGCGACCTTTCTACCAAGTAGAAGAACTATTTATTCTACTTTGAAACATTCAATTTTTCAAAAATCTCATGTTCGACATCTCTAAACATCCAGTATGGGGGAAAAATATTGCAGAAATGCAAACTTATTGTTTAGGATGAATGGACAATGGTGCACAAAAAAATCACTTGAGGCTCTTGGTCGATCCTTGCAAGATTTGCGTGGCAATGTCAGACTATTTGGGAATGCGGTAATATTGCTTGCAGGAGATTTCAGACAAATGTTACCTGTTATTCTTCAATCAACACGAAATAAGTGCTTGTCTCAAATACTCTACTTAACTCAAAATATGCGTGTCCAGTTGCAGACTGCTCGATCTGAACAGAAATTTTTGCATCACTTGTGGGAAATCGGGTACGGAAAAGTGCCAGCTGATCTGAGTTAAGGGCAAAATTCTTTGACTTTTTAACGTCTGTAATTTTATTACATCAAAAGAAGAGTTAGTTGAAAAGTTTTTTTACAGATATTCAAATTAATTATACGAATTCCACTTGACTGAGTGAATGAGCTATTGTTGCAGCTCAATACAAAGACGTCCATGAACTTAATGCTATTATTCAACCTAAAATTCCAAGTGAGGTAGTCAAATACAAATCCATCAACACTGTTGTGGAAGCAGATAAAGTGGTTAATTATCCAACAGCTATATTTGCTAGAGATGCCACCGCATGTACTGCAACTGAAAATTGGCATACTAATTATCATGTTGTGAAATATAAACCAATCCAAGCTTTGCAATGGCACATAGCTTGCAGTTAAAAAATTAACAAACAATATCATAGAAACAACAATCTTAACAGGACCTTTCACAGGTGAATATATCTTCATTCCACACATTCCTATAATTCCACCGGATACACCATTACACTTTAGGAAATTGCACTCTCCAATTTTATTGTCATTTAACAAAGCTCAGCAATTGTGTGGCTTACAGTTGACTGTTTTTTCACATGGACAATTTATGTTACGTGTTCACCAAACCAGGAAATCTCTATATCAGCTAAGAAATGGGGAAATTAAACATGAGAAACATGCATTTTTTATTTTGGAACTTTTTCCATTGTGCCAATTTGAGCCACAGCAACGTGTGGCAGGATACAACTAATATATATATATATATATATTAATTGTCTGTATTTTTGAGATGAGGTGTTTCCATTGATTGAGATTGTCGGACTTACTTCCTCATCTTGGTTGTTATCGTCACAGCGTTTCGGCCGTTTTGCCCTCCTCAGGTGTTTTGTATCGAACTGGGAAACCGTTTGTTAGGAGTCTCGAGCCCAACCCTTTATTATTATTACGGGGGTACCGTGTTTGGACTCCAGCTAGGCTCTGGGACATAGTTACTGATTCTCTGTTTTGAATGTTACTTTTTTACGGCCTTCGTTCAGGATTGAACTCAGCAAAACTACCTTTGGTTAACTGTAAACTTTGATACAACGTCTAGGACCACTCGGCCATATGTCACTAGGACAATTCTTAGTTGGTTTTTGTTAATGTTAAACCTATGTTGTTATTCAAGGTTTTCTCTCTCTATCAGAGGTGTCCAAATTGCATTTAGCTCTATGCTTGGTTTGCTCAGTAGGTTGTTATGTGAGCTGTTTCTTTAAGTTTGAGCATGTGAGCTGTTTCTTTAAGTTTTCTCACTTTCCAGTGGGTCTCTCTGTTTATTATTTTTACTTCATCCCATAAGGGGCGATGGTCCCCCCTCTCCATCCAGACATGGTTGGCTATACCCGATTTTTCCGTCTCCCCTTTAGTTACAGCTTTTCGGTGTTCTTCCACCCTTACTTTAAAGGGGCAGCATGTTTCACCCTTGTAAACCTTTCTGCAACTGCATGGGATGGAGTATATGCAGTTTTTAGTCATGTTCTCTTCCATGCGGGGCTTCACTCGTACCAGGTGTCATCTGAGTGTTGACTCGCTCTTGAATACCATCCTGATGTTGTAGGGGGCACATATTCTCTGAATCTTTTCGGAGATGCCTCGTATGTATGGTAGGTAGACCGTTGGAGGTTTTTGGGTTTCATTCTCCTCTCTTATACTATTAACACGTCTGGTGGATAGTATGCTGACTATTTCTTGGTGGTATGTAATGGTGTCGCTACTTATTGTCTCTGCTCGATCTTGTAAGCAGCGTGCGATTCCATGTTTGATACTGTATGGGTGATGGGAGTTAAAGTTAAGGTATTGTCCAGTGAAGGTAGGCTTGCTATATACGGATGTCTTAAACCCATGCTCTGTGCGTGATATGAGTATATCAAGGAAGGCCAGTTGGTTATCTTTTTCTTTCTCCATTGTGAACTGTATCGATGGTCTTATTGAGTTCACATGGTCTAGGAGAGCCTGGATGTCTTCCTGATGGGGCTAGAGTATGAAGGTGTCATCAACGTATCTTAGTCACATGGTGGGCTTTAAGGGAGCTGAACCTAAGGCCATGTCTTCGAAGTATTCCATGTATATGTTCGCCATCACTGGTGATAATGGCGAGCCCATAGCTAGTCCCTCCTCTTGTCGATATAGGACAGTACCCATTCTGAAGTAGGTCGTTTCTATGCAGAATGTCAGCATTTCCATTAAGTTTGGCAATGGTACACATGTGCGCTCTTCTATGGAGAGGTCTGCAGCTAGTTTGTTTTGAATTACTGCTAGTGCCTCACTAGTTGGGACTTTAGTGAACAGGCTAACCACATCTAGGCTTACCATTTGGTTTGTACTGATGGGTGCTCCCTTGATCTGTTCCGTGAAGTGGGTAGAATTTTTTACATGTGTTGCTGACTTGCCTGCTAATGGGTTTATTATATCCGCAAGCCACCTGCTCAGTGGGTGGCATGCTGAGCCCCGGCAGCTCACTATGGGTCTGAGTGGAATACCGTCTTTGTGTATCTTGGGGAGACCGTACATATGTGGTAGCTTACTGTAATGCTGGACCAGCTGCTTATATCTCATCGGAGCGATGTGTTCCTTGTTTTTGGTAAGGATTTGTAACAGCTTTTTTTTCGGTTTTCAAAGTTGGGTCCTTCTTTATTTTACCGGAGCTACCATCTGCGATTAGGCCTTCCATTTTTTCAGAGTACTTCAAAGGCATGGCCTTTGGTTCAGCTTCCTTATTTTACTGTACCTACCATCTGCGCTTAGGCCTGCCATTTTTTCAGAGTACTCCGACATGTCCATCACCACAGTAGCATTGCCTTTGTCTGCTGGCAGAATTATTATACTGCTGTCACTCTGTAGGGTTCTTATAGCCAGCCTATCTTCCCGAGAGATGTTTGATTTAGGAGGCTTGGCTTTCTCGAGTACTTGTCTTACTTTCCATCTTATTTCATCACCTTGGGTTGATGGGATTCTCATCTTCCATGTGTGTTATGATATCTAAGAATGGAACGTGTTTGGTTGTTGTTGTGAAGTTGAGACCTTTATTTAGTACTCCTTCCTCTGAGTGACTCAGTTGGCGGCTGCTGAGGTTGATGACCACTTTCACAGGTGAGCGGTGTTTTGATGTTACATTCCTCTGGTGTTTGAGCTTTGTGAGCTTCTTGATTTGGCGTTCTTTGACCTTCTCATATTCTTGTCTGTACGATTTATCCAGATCTGATTGGATTCTCACCCTGTCTTTCTCTTGAGTCACTTTGACAAGGAACGATGTTAAGGTGTCGGAGATTTCGTTCCTTAGTTTTTGTTTATTCCAGCGGGTGTGTTGTATCCTTTCTTGAACGAGGGCATGCCCTGCCCTTTCCGCGACTCTACGTGCCTTCCTGGAATCCACTGTTGTTTGTAATGTCAACCCTGCTGGTATGAGTTTTAAGTCTCTACATCTGTACAGGAAGGTTAGATGGTTAGCAAGTCTTGCCAGTTTCATATGACGCTTTTCTAGGTGTTGCCATTCAATCCTAATGTCGGGTCCGTACCGATTGGATAGTAATTGTCTGTATTTTTGAGATGAGGTGTTTTCATTGATTGAGATTGTCGGACTGACTTCCTCATCTTGGTTGTTATCGTCACAACGTTTCGGCCGTTTTGCATATATATAATATATATATAAAGGAACTAGCAAAACAAAAAATAAAAAGTACAAGAATCACAAATATATTTAAAGATATATATATATATCTGTGTATACTTCTGTTTTGTCAATATTTATTTTCATATATGTAAATATGTGAACTGTGTTTGTGTAAGAGTTCCCTATGAACTCCAAAACGTCTGTGCCGATTTTTATCAAATTTAACACATATATACCTTATGTGCCTGGAAGTGTTTGTAAATATGTTTTATATCGGAATACATCTGATAAGTATCGATAATGAAAAAATTCAATTAAAAAAGGAACAGTTCGATTTTGACCTAAGCTAACCCTCTTATACAGCCTAACATTGCAAGTGCATTTGAGACATTTTATCACCGCACAAGCAGAAAGGCCTGGTGTACAAAATCAACAATGAGATACTTACTGGAGAATGATCCAACCATTTTTCCAGCAATCTTGGCAACAGATTTGATGTATATATGTGTCCAATTTCAGATCAGGAGTAAAGGTCTGTTCCAGAAGTTTGCCAGACATGGTGCTTTCCCAAGACTGAGAGCCATTCATTTCAATTGGGTTATGATGGGGTTCAGAGCGATACGGTTCATTTTAGATACATTAAAATTAATCAGCTACTTTTTTTCTTATAGCATCACGTGCTTAAGATCAGAAGACGGAATCAAAAATGTCTTAGTCATTGCCGCCCTTTGAAGTGTTGCCATATATTGTGGTATCGTCTGCATAAATGTCTACGAATGATCTAAGAATGTGATTTGGAAGATCATTGATGAAGATCAAGTTGGGTTCAGGATGGAACTCCCAGGGTTGCCACCGTTGATTCTATGAGCTTCTGATTTCTGCCCATCGATGATTACTCTTATAAGACTATCAGAGAGGAAAGATTTAATGCTTGATAGAATATTTCCAGCTATTTAAAAGGTTTTATCAGTTTGGGACAAAGTGGACCTGAGTGCAATGGTAATTAAGTAACCACATTCTCTACAGCCTCCAAGTGAGGCCATATCATTGGATGCCTTTTAAGGTTATAGCCAGGACCAAAAGGAGAAAGAGGATAAGAGAAAGGAACGAGAGAGAGAGAGAGAGAGAATTCTAGTCTCTCAACCCTTAACCAACACTCTAACCACCATGTCAAATGGGCCCACAAATAATGTATTTTGCCCCCCCCCCCCCCCCCCCAAAAAAAAAAAAAAAATTTCTGCCCAAGAAAGAAGAGAACACAAACATCTGAACATGGAAAGTCGTACACTCAGTCGGATTTTCTTCAATTTCGAAATCTTCAAATACAAGTGCAGATTTGGAATGAATTCGATCAACTAATTGAGAAAATTGATTGGATCAACGTAATTAATAAATTAACTTTAGAACCAGATGGGAAGAATAGCAATATAAAAAAAAAGCACTTTGAGGTGAATATATCCCCAAGGTTAGACATTTGAGCGAATCTGGGATGGGAGGGGGAACGAAATATTAACAATTGCATTATTAAACTTAAACTGTTAATATTAAACTTACATGAAAAAATGTGACCAGTTGAGTCACCAACTGAGTTCTGATTTGGTCGTTTTTATTAGAAAAAAAGTGAGTTGATAAAGCCAGTTTTTAAAAATAAAGAAGAAATTCAAAAGTAGTTTTTTTTCTACTTGCTATCTCTCTCTCATATATATATATAGTGAAAGTGTCTGTCTGTGTGTGTACATTTCCCTATGCAATAACTCTGTCAATTTTTAGTCTACAGACTCGAAATTTGATATACAGTGTACTGAGACTGGGGAAAATCGATGTGATTGGTTTTCAGCCAGAAATTTGGTGATTAAGGGGTTAAAGTTCAACGATTTGACATTTGAGAACTCTACCTAACTCCTCCGACAATTTTGGGTCTAAACACTTGAAATTTTAGATATAGGTTCCTTGGACATGGATCTAACATAATAACTTGAGTTGAGCCCAAAACAATAAATGTTAAGGGGTCATAATAGGGGTAAAATTTTAAAAAATTGACCACTTTTTTTTTTTTTTGCTCAACATACACTTCCAAATACCCGGGCACCCATGCTAGTATATATATATATATATATATATATATATATATATATATATATATATATATAATCTCCACGGATTAAGGACTATCCACTTATTTAGTGTTTCCTTTTTAAAATTAAATATGTTTTTAACTCTTTTTCAAAGTGTTTTTTAACATGTTTTATTAACTACTTGTTCTTATCTCTCTCTCTCTCTCTCTCTCTCTCTCTATATATATATATATATATATATATATATATATATATATATAATATATATATATAAAGCAATGTTGAGCCTGGTCAGTACTAAAATGGGTGACTATTTGGGAATTCAAGGTACTGTATATGCTCTCTGCTTATCTCGGCATTGTCTTCAGTCAGTCTTAGACCTCTCCTTGCCACCAGACTCAAGCAGTGGCGACTCAGGAGAAGTGTGGTTGGAGATTGCGCAACCCTTGCCTCACAATTACATGCACAGCTACCCTTACAGGATGTATCCATTGTCTCTTGAGACAGAATGAACATCAGTTCTTTGCTACCCAAAACACTTATATATAGAAGGGCCCTAATACTGCGTGTTATTGTCGTGCACTATATTCCACCTACTATTTGTACTAGCTGAAGTACTCGCTAATATTTAACATGTCACATAAAACGGTTTTCTAAACTGGGCAGCACACGGGTAATTAATTAGTTTCTATTGGAACCAGAGTGTTACCTGCATCCAGGTTTGTTTTTCCACTATTTCCACTTTCATTACCCGTCCCTACACTTTTAATTTCTTTTTTATTCAGTTGTTTTCATATGCATTTGTTGTGCTGTCCACCCTATGGACAATAATGAAGTCTTCCACTTGCTATGATGGATTCGCCCATCGATTTCGATGTATGAGCTTCCGACACAACAACTAAATTGCTTGGAAATCCACATGGATGATTTGTTTATTGTGGTGAAGGCTTTGTGTAGAACCAACCATAGTTTTTGGTAATACTACTTACCTTTGTCGGTGAAGATGACTGCCACAGGACAGAATATACAGTAGAGTTTCCTTCTTCTAGATGCATCTCTTAATGAAGACCGAGATGCATCTTTTTTTTTTTTTTTTTTTTTTTTTTACACAGAGATCACCACTTATCAAGGCCCGGAAGCCACTCCGGGATAAGGGTTATTGCAAGTACATTATGTTAGTGAGGAGATTTGATGAAGTGTTTACTTAAGAGGGCGGTTCATTAGGAATTTGTTAACATTAGACTTGAAGATATCCAAGTTGTAGTCCGGAGGGAAGCAGGCAGGCGGAACAGAGTTCCACAGGCGTGCAGTTCTAAGAAAGAAGCTTTGTTCATGAAATCCGCGTTTTGATTTAGGCACAGATATAGAGTGGGGGAAATTTTTCACAGTGGATTCAGCTAGACGGGTGTTTTTCATGAAAGATTGGCGAGGGGGGACCAGAGAATTAATGTGTCCCAGATACCAACAATTCGGTGTGGTACATACAGCGCCTAGCCTTCCCAAATAGTCACCCATCTGGTACTGGCCAGGCTCAACGTTGTTTAACTTTGATGATCTAGTGAGAAGCAGTGCATCAATGTGATTGTGTCTTAATATAAAGACTGGGAAAATATATCTCTCGGCATTAGAACACGAATTATGAACGAGTCATTTACACGTGGCAGTTGGACCCACACTCTTTATTTTTTGCATTTGCTTTTCTGTTCCACTAAATTTCAAACACTTCCATCCAGCACAGTCGTAGCCGAGATTGAACTCACTACATGAGTTTGTAGTGTAATTCAAATCTTGTTGGTAGCCGAATACTTGATGCTTTGCCAGGGCTATCAAGGGTATTTTTTATCGTGACGCCATCACTAGACGGGGTGTCTACCATGGCTTAAGAGAGTCCCATCTACCCTCGAGAGAAGGATAGACTGCGCCAGTTTCTCAACCTGGTATTTTTACACTTCAAGGACCACAATAGCATTTGAATTAATTCATGTTTTTTTTTTTGTGTGAGCCAGGCCAATAATACAACGGATGTGGAATACAAATGTTCAAGACAGGTTTGCTTCTAATGATTTAGACACATTGCGAGCCTGTTTCTGCTTTATCATTATTTTCATGGCAAGTGCTCGTTTGAGCTCCAATCTATGGTCCCCCTTCGCTAAACATTCACGAGAAACACTTGTCTAGCTGAAACCACTGTCCATAATTTCTCCCACTCTTTACCTGTGTCTAAACCTAAATGTAGATTCCATGAACAAAGCTTCTTTCTTAGAATTAAACACCTGTGGAACTCTGTTCCATTTGCCTGCTTTCCAGCTGACTACAGTTTGTTAGTTTTCAAGTCCAATGTAAACAAGTTCTTGCTGAGCCGTCCCACTTAAGTTCCACTACTAACGATTACTATGATATTATCCCATTGACTACTATAAACTCAATAACCCTTATCCTCGAGTGGCCTCTGGGCCTTGATAAGTGGTGATTCCTATGTCAAAAAAAAAAGGATTAAATGTAGACAATATGTAACGTAGTACGTATGAGCGCAATAGAAAATAGTAGCAGTTGAAGAAAGAGAAACAAAGAGGAAAAAGGACACACGTGCTCGGTGGAGAAACCAAGCGGACGTTGAAGAAAATGGACGTGTAAAGCGAAGGCGATAAATGGCTGGCTGTTGAAAAAGAAAAAAAATGCAGACAAAGATTTTATTTATTTTTTTCCAGTTTTATTTTTATGAATTACTAAAATAAAGTGTAACGGCCACGTTACAAATGTAGGGTGGTGCTTTCAGACAAAGAAATTTTAATGGTATATCCACGTTGAATTGATGATTGAGAGTTCTTGAGCTTGTAGATGTAGGACATTTGAGATAGCGGGGCCACCTCACAGTGGGTGGTCAACAAAAACACGAGAAAAGGTCATAACAATGGACTTCAGAGAAAGAGGGACAAATAAAAGCCTGGCCAGAGATAGGTTATTTAGAAACTACTTACTTGTAGTGGATATAATTCTGGTTGAATTGAAATGGTTTTCTCTTTAGCACAAACTGCATCTCACGCTATTGTAGTTCAATTTCAATGATCTTGAGCCAGGTTGCAGAAAATGGCTAATAATTCCCGATTCCAATATCAGAGACCAACTGCTTGTGAGCCTGATAATACTGCCAGGTTGTCGTTGATTGTTGTCGCCCAGGGCTTGAGCTGCCCACCGACATGCTTATGCCAGCCAGGCAGGGAGAGGGGAGAGAGGAACTTGCTACTAAGTCTCATCCCTTTACAGTAGAGATCCCTAGGTGCAAGAAAGCCTTTTACTCCAATAGTTTCTTCCCAAGAACTCTGGTGCTACCAGATCAGGCTGTCTACTGACTTCCTGAGATGAAACGCACCTACATAGATGTCTTTGTTTTTTTATTCCCTTTTGCAAAACTTAGTCATGTTCTGCGAAAACAAAAACAAAAACAACATTCTCCTCCCCCTCCCCTCCCTCGTTTTCTTTTTCCTTCACCTCCTCACCTTTTTTTTTTTTTTTTTTTTTTTTTTTTTTTTTTTTTTTTTTTTTTTGCCTAGTTGGTAGGGCGATAGAACATACCAACTGCCCCCCTGCAGAGGGTAAAAATCCTTCAATGGGACCACCAGTTGACCGTTGGTGGCAACCCGTAATGCATTAAGAACGGGATCCTGGTGGTTGAGTGAAACATGCCTAGGAAATAATAACATGATACTACAACACACCACTTTGGCCCTTACTAGGCTAGACGGGAGGTTGGATAGGCCCGATCCAATCAATCGGTTGGTCATGACAAGCACTAATTCAGACAATCCAAACAAAAACACACTAACACTCAACATAAACAATAAACTGAATTAATAAGCGATGGCTGAAGGGTCAATCAAGCTGGGAAAAAGGTAACCATCAGGAATAATAAAAATACAGGGAAATCCCATACTTGGGTGGGCATAACCATATATTGTGAATGCTTGGAAACCTCCCCATGTTTGAGTATACCAGCTATGTAGCCCTGGAGAACCGAGGCGAATGGGATTTACCCCCTCATAGTTCTTCCCCATAAGGGGCTCCGAGGAGGGTGGGGAGCATGGCTGATGAATTTTTCAAAAATTATTATGAATACCAAAAAATCCAAGAGACCACACACAGAAATTGACTCTGACAGCGACAATGAAGATACAAACTTTCCAAGATTCATCGTGCTAGAAGCAACGTCTAATATACCGTTAACTAAAATGTCACCCTTCATTATCCAAAAGGTAATATCAAGCAAAATAACACCTAAAAATGTCAAAAAATTAAGGAATGGTACCATATTGGTAGAAGTACTAAATAAAAAACAGGCCAAAACTCTACTTCAACTACAAAAATTGCATGAAACAAACATCAAAGCTTATCCACACCAAACACTAAACTACTCCAAAGGAGTCATAAAAAACCAGGAAATCTCCGTCTGCACAACAGAAGAAATCAAAACAGAACTAAAAAACCAAGGGGTCACAGATGTAAAAAGAATCACATTTAAAAAAAAAGGAGAGGTAATATATACAAACACTTATATATTAACATTCAATTATCCTCAAATACCAGAGACCATCAATATAGGTTATGAAAGAACGAAAATAGAACAATACATCCCAAAACCTTTACAATGCTACAACTGCCAAAAGTTTGGACATAATAAAGACCAATGTCTAAGATTCTTCACATGTGGAAACTGCAGTGAAAAAAACCCAGACCACGATGAAGAAGACTGTCCAAATAAAACCAAATGCACAAACTGTCAAGAAGAGCACCACTCTCACTCAAAACAGTGCAAAATATATAATCAAGAGAAGGAAATAATAACAATCAAATATCAAAAAAATATAACCTTCCAAGAAGCCCGCAAAGAAGTCACAAATCGCACCAAAAACTCATATGCCACAATAACCCAACAAGCAAACAAAATGTACAACTACAATGAACTAAACCTTGCTCCAGAAATTGCAAACCTAGCAAAAGAACTAAAGAACATACTTGAAGAATTAAAATCTTTTTTATCAGAACTGAAAATAAACTCCAACAGCCAAATAAAAGTCAGAAACGAACAACCCAGTATAAAAGAAAACGAAACAAAGGAAATCAGAAAAACTTCCATCAATATTGAGGAATCAATCCCTAAAGAAATGAAACCTCCTCAATTATCAAAACGTGAAAGATCCAAGTCACAAACAAGGACAAAAACAGATGTTAAAAATAAACACACAACAACAGAAAAAATGGAAATAGAACAGAACAACAAAAAAACTACCCCCAAAAAACAAAATGACAAACAAAAAACAGAATTAGTATTAATTGAAAATGAAAATAAATTTGAACTAGTTGAAACTGATAGCCAAAAAAGACAGTCAAGACAAAGTAAATCTAAAAGTCCCAGACCAAAACCCAAAAAAAGCCTCTCACCAGAAACAAGAAACAGACCATCCACTTCCAAAAGAAACACCCAAACTAACATCGAAACTATGGACGTAGACATAAACACCAACAGTCCAAAACCAAAAGAAAATATAAACCATGACTAACAAAATCCTACAGTGGAACATAAGAGGATTAAAAATTAATATCGAAGAAATGCAAATACTTATCAAATCCTTATGTCCTGCAATAATTTGCCTACAGGAAACACACTTAAAAGAAAATGACAAAATTAACATAAAACACTACTCAATATACAACCACATAAACAAATTATCATGCAAAGCCACCGGTGGATCATCAATACTGATAAACGAAAACATTCCACACAGCAAAGTGAACTTAAAAACAAATATGCAAGCTGTTGCAATAACTGCAACACTACACAAAACAATAACCCTATGCTCACTCTATATACCACCAAATGAAACAATAAACGAAACTGAATTAAACAATATAATCAAACAACTACCTAAACCTTTTCTACTGTTGGGAGACTTCAATAGTCATAATATATGGTGGGGCAGTAAAAAAAACAACAAAAGAGGCCAAACCATAGAAAAAATAATTAACCAAAACGATCTATGCCTACTCAACAACAAAGAGAATACATATATGCACCCACCAACGGGAACCCTATCAGCAATCGATATAACACTATGTGACCCAACTATATACATGGATTATAGCTGGAGAACACATAAGGATGCATGCGGAAGTGACCACTTCCCAATCATAATAGAAAACGAGAATCCCAAGCCAGAAGACAAAACACCCCGCTGGAATTTACAAAAGGCAAATTGGGAAAATTTCCAAAATACATGTCAATACAGATTAATACCTGAAGCGAATCCTGACTTAGAACACATCACATATTTCAGCAACACCCTACTCACAATAGCCGAGGAGAACATACCAAAAAGTTCCACTACTACAAAATATAACAAACCCTGGTACAATAAAGAATGCAAAGAAGCTATAAGAGCCAGACGTGCAAACCTAAGGAAATTTAAAAACAGTCCAACGAAAGAAAATTTGGATACCTATAAAAACAGCAAAGCCAAAGCACGGAAAACTATCAAAGAATCAAAACGGAACTCGTGGAAAGATTATGTAACAAAAATTAATCAAAACACAAAACCCAAAAAAGTATGGGAGATGGTCAGAAAAATAGCAGGAAAAAATACAAAGAACCCTATTAAACACCTTATATGCGACAACACAAAGATTACCGACAAACAAAATATCGCAAATAAATTAGCAGAACAATTCTCAATGAACTCATCATCAAAAAACCAAAATAAAAAATTCCAAGCTATAAAGAAAAATGAAGAAAAAATAAAAATAAACTTCAAATCAAAAAATGAAGAAAACTACAATCAATTATTCAACAGTGCAGAACTAGAGGAGGCAATAAACAAATCTCCCGATACAGCAGTCGGCCCCGACGAGATCCATTATCAATTCCTCAAAAAACTACCAAAACCATCACTGGACTACTTATTACAAATTTACAATGAGATATGGATAACTAACAACATTCCAAAAAACTGGAAGCAGGCAACAGTAATCCCAATACCCAAACCAAAAAAAGACCATACAAACCCAACAAACTACCGACCCATTGCACTAACTAGTTGTTTGTGCAAAACTTTTGAAAGAATGATTAACGAAAGATTAAATTGGTACTTGGAAAGCAAAAATCTAATTACAGAAAGCCAGTCGGGTTTCAGGAAAAATAGAAGCCCCACCGATCACTTAATAAAACTGGAAACACGCATAAGAGAAGCATTTGCAAAAAAAGAACATCTAATAGCAATTTTTTTTGACATGCAAAAGGCGTATGACACCGCTTGGAAATACGGAATCCAAAAAGACCTGTATGAACTAGGACTTAGGGGTAGAATGCCAGAAATTATCAGAAATTTCTTAACAAATAGAAACTTCCAAGTACGGATGGACAACACTTATTCAGTCCAAAAAGATCAAGAAATGGGGGTCCCCCAAGGCAGTATCCTGTCTGTCACCCTCTTCAACATTAAAATAAACAATATCATAAAAAACATAGACCCAGGAATTGAAAATGCCCTATACGTGGACGACCTACTTATATACTACCAATCTAAATATATACAAACAGCCGAACGCAAACTACAACTCTGTCTGAATAAAATAAACAAATGGGCCATAGAAAATGGATTTACATTCTCAGAGGAAAAAACTAAATGCATCCACTTTTGCAAATTACGAAAATTCCACCACGACCCCAACCTGAAACTGGATAACAAGAACATCCCACTTACCGACCAACATAAATATTTAGGTATTATATTTGATAAAAAATTGAACTTTATACCGCATATAAAATATTTAAAAGCAAAATGCCAAAAGACAATGCAATTGATCAAAGTCCTAGCACACACCGATTGGGGTGCAGACAAAGTCACATTATTAAAATTATACCAAACTCTAATCAGATCTAAAATGGACTATGGATGCTTCATCTATGGAGCAGCAAGGAAGTCCTACATAAAAGAACTAAATACAATCCACCATCAAGGATTAAGATTAGCCTTGGGAGCATTTAGAACCTCTCCAGTAGAAAGCCTCTATATAGAGGCCCACGAGCCTCCACTGATTCTAAGACGACAGAAGTTAGCGCTACAATATTACCTAAAGCTGGTATCAAGTCCAACAAATCCTGCATATCAATGTACCCTTCACCCACAATACACACATCTCTTCAACAAGAAAGAAGATATCAAGCCCTACAGCCTCCGGATAAAAAACCTTCTCACAGAAGCCCAAATGGACATTACAAAAATACATAAATATAACAAATCAAAAACTCCACCCTGGATGATCAAACAACCACACATAATATTAAAATTAAATAAATATCCCAAAACGAAAACCCACCCATCAACCTTCCATGAAGAACTACTTATCATCCAGAATACATACAAAGAATATACACAAATTTACACTGACGGATCAAAAGATGGAGATAAAGTAGGATGCGCAGCCATCCACAAAAAAATAAAACTAAAGAAAAGGCTCCCAAACGAATCTTCTATTTTCAGCGCAGAAGCAACAGCCATAGATTTGGCACTGAATATAATAACCAATGATGACCATCAAAAATATATCATATTTACTGACTCACTTTCAATACTCATATCTCTAAAAGAAAAAAAAATGACAAACCCACTTATTACAAAATTGCTAAACAAAATAGATGCCATAACCATGAAAAAAAACATTATCTTTTGCTGGATACCAAGCCATATCGGCATATACATGAATGAACAAGCAGATAAGGCAGCAAAGGAAACTCTGCAACAAAACCACATAAGTGGAAAAATCCCCTATACAGACCTAAAGACTAAAATAAACACATTTTTGAAGAGAAAATGGCAAGAAAACTGGAGCTCATGCACCAAAAACAAACTATTCCAAATAACACCAAATATTGGAACGAGAGACACCAAAAAGTTAACAAGAAAGGAAGAGGTAGTAATGACCAGACTGCGAATAGGTCACACTCACATCACCCACTCACATCTACTAAAAGGGGAGGAGACACCAAACTGTATAACGTGTCAAGAACCCTACACAATACACCATATACTGACAAACTGCATTGACCTTGAACAAATCCGAACAAAGTATTACCAAGAAAAAAATCTGAAAACAATATTAAACAAGATTGATCCCCAAAAAATTATCAATTTTCTGAAAGAAACTAAAATATACTCAAAAATATAAGGAAAGACCCCCCCCCCCAAAAAAAAAAAAAAAAAAAAAAAAACCTTAAGAAGAACAAACCAATATTTAACACAACATAACGAACCTTTCGGCATTAAATGACCCCAAAGTGGTTGATATGCCGTAAAACAAAACAAACAAACAAACAAACAAACTTCCCAAGAACTGCGGGTCTTTGGAACTCCCTTCCGGGATTCTGCTTTCCCAACTGCAATGATATGCAGAAGTTCAAGTGTAATGTTAACAAACATCTTTCTACTCTTCTTCCTTCATAATGACCCCGCTAATTAAGTCCCTAATAGTAGTCCCCTGCTTCAAAGTGGCACTGTGCCTTGTTTGGGGTGAAAATTGAATAAAAAAAAAAAAATAAAAAAAAAGATGGTCTCCCCCTTTGATCGACAAGCTGTGTGTGCAGATAACTTGAGATGTTGTTGAAGAAGGACGGACAGTAGGGAGTGTAGATTTAATCAATTTGTTAGAACCGTCCAACACATGCCAGCATGTAAATCAGACGTGAGATGTGCTGCTATGTTGATTAATTTATAAATATTCCAAATTTTATTAAGATTGAATAAGTCTCTTATTTTGCGGCAATTATTTTTGATCCCCCAACAAAGGAGGGGTTGGACCTAGTAATTCACTCTCGTTCGTCCATTTGTTTCTAAAGCTTTTTTCGCGTGTGGAATTGTCTTCCGTTTTCCTGCTTTCCAGCTGACTACAATATGGTTGTCTTCAAGTCTAACGTAAACAAGTTCTTGATGAGCCGTTCCATATATAAGTTAACAAATTTACCGAACTGAGTACTATATTGTCCAATTTCTACTGTACACTCTTTAACCCTTATCCTCGAGTGGCATCTTGGCCTTGATAATGTGGTGATGCCTGTGTAAAGAAAAATAAATAAAAAATAACAACCACGCCGTGGATTGTTAAAAAATTTTTGTACAAACATTAGTCATGGTGAAAGTAAATTTTTGCCAGAATGGAGTTTTTAGGATAACTCTGGTTGCCCTACTATGGGACATTACAAAGGTAAAACTTGTTCCAAAATCGTTCGTCCATTCATTTGTTTGCCCTGTTCTCAATAACCACGCCTTGGGTTTTTAAAAAATTTTGCACAAACGTTAGTCATGATGAAAGTAAATTTTTTTCACTTGTGGAGGGAAACCCTGCATGCTCGGCTTGTTGATTTGTGTTTTGTTGGTTAAAAAAGATATTACTTTCACTTTCATTACTTGTCCCTGTATTATTGTTTTTGTTTTTATATTCAGTGGTATGCATACATATTTGACTTTATTTTGTTTGGTGATTACTCCCCCAAAAAGAGGGTGGACCTGTAAATTCACCCTTGTCCGTTCGTCTGTCCGCACTTTTTTCAATAACTATGCCTTGAAATTTTTTTGAATTTTGCACAAACATTAAACATGATATGAGTAAAAAAGTAATAGAACGGATTTTCCAGGAAAATTCCGGTTGCTCCCCCCCCACACACACACACAGGTATGCCTTTCGGTTTAAAATGGCTAAAATCGATACTTCTGTGCTTATCAAAAAAAAATTGATGCTTTGGATTTTTATAAAACTTTCTGAAAAGTTGTAACTAACTGATTTCTATATAATTTTGTTTGTCTATACTTCGCGATAACTCTTGGCTGTGCTCCAGGGTCTATTTTAGGGTTAATAAAGACACTCCATTTTTGAAACTATTTTACCATATTTGTCCAAAATTTTCTGTGTATGTCTATTTAGCAGTTTTGCATGGTGCTGAACTCAAATTTAAATATGTTACGGGCTTGGGGACTCTTGGAGCTAAATGGAGGGTTGGGTGGGGTCAAATGATGGACTTAGTCATTTTTTATTTTTTTGCAGAACTCAAATTTACACACACGTTAAAGCCTAAAACTGCACCGTTTGTTCATTTTCACCAGGATTTGACGTCCCTTGGGTACTTTTGGGGCTAAATGGGGAAAGCAAATGCTGAACTTAGTCATTTTATTTACGCCTCGTTTCACTGTGCGCTCACGGGGGACCATGCATGCTTCACTTGTTTTTTTTTTTATTGTCTGACCCATTTAAGACCGAGACGTTAGTGAAGAAAGACAGATGGTAGGGTTGGGGGATGTAGGTTTAGGCAATTTGTTAGAGCCGTCCAGCATGTAAAACAGGCATGAAATGTGATGCTGCTGCTGCTGATTACTTCATATTTACATTTATGCAATTAAATCTCTTATTTTAGAAAAAATTTTTTTGGAATTTGTGTTTTTTTGGTTAAAAAATATTATTTTCACTTTCATTACTCATCCCTACATTTTAAATTTCTTTTGTTTTTTATTCAGTGGTTTGCATATATATTTGAGTTCATTTTTTTTATGTATGACCCATGTAGGTGTTTATTTGCTAAATCTGTTTCGTTTTCTTGAATATATTTTCAGGTCGAATGCATGGTGAAGTTGCAACACCTTGTCGAGCGTGTCAACTGGAAAAGTGGCATAAAAGTTTGGTTCAAGTTCTTTTCTTTCCACCTGCCAATCTCCGACGAGCCCGTGACTACCATTCCCATCGACTTCGGAAGCGTCATTCCCTCTTCATCCATTAAGACTCTGCCGAAACAAGCAAAGTCGAATCGGAAGGACTACGGCCGACACAAACGTACCAAACTTGAGAAGAAGGCACTTAAAGAAAACAAAGATGTCGCTGGAGTCACAGAGAAATCTTCATCTCCTGAAAATGACCTTTCTGAACCGAAGGACCTGGCAGAACAAAATATCGTCGACAAGCATGAAAACTCCTCTGCTGAACCAGTTTTACCGCCACCCGAGAAAAAGCCGCGGGTGAAACATGTCGACCCATCCAAACCTTCTTTTCGGGCAACCTGCTATAGAACAGGGCAGAACCATGTGTTTAATTCCATGTGTGCCGCTGCCAATTTTGGTGGCGCTGTCCAAACGTATTTTGGCTGGAACGTTGAAATGAGAAACTTTGATATTGAAGTTGTTCTCACCATTGTCGATGATGATGTTGCTGTGGGCATTGCTCTTACCAAAACAAGTTTGCATCGGAGACTCATCACCGACTTCGGACCAACAACACTTCGACCAACCACAGCCTATAATATGCTCCGGTATGTGAATTGAAATTATTTATAAAAACCTTCATTGAATTGTACCCTTTCGCTCTCTCTCACAATTTCATGTTTAAAATAAAAAGTTTATTGAGATGAGTATTATTTATTGCGGAGTATTCTCCTCGTCTTTTTGTTGTTTTTTTTGCGTCTCACCACGTGGTGAGACGAAAAACCAATTATGGAAAACAGTAATTGGTGAGAACGCAGTTAGGAAATTTGGAGTTCCTATCTCGTTGTGGTTACCACCTAACAAAGGCCGGATGAATAGTTGGCCGAAACGGCATGAAACAATGACAAAAAGATGAGGATAATAGTTTGCAATAAATAAATGAAGCTCAATGAAGTTATGTTTTCAGCTTCAGAGCATGTATACTTCAGAGCATGTATACAGAGCATTGAATGGTACACCTTCCCACTTAGTATTTTACTTTTAAAAATATTTAGTTTTAAGGCATATATCTGATGTGGACTCAGGAAAACACAGAACACGGATTAGGTGTAAGAATGATATATTAATTGAAAAGATTACAAGGATAGGATAAAGAGTAAGTGGAGTAAGTTTCTCTCTTTACATCATCAACATTCTGATCCACATCTGGCATCAATTGAAATGAATGGCTCTCGTCTTCAGGAGGCCTCAAGTTTTGACAAGCTTCTTGGCTTGACCATTACTCCTGATCTTAAATGGAACACGTACATCAAATCTGTTGCCAAGGCCGCTGGAAAAATGGTGGGATCTTTCTATCGATCCGGTAGATATCTCACTGCTGATGCAATTCTCTATCTATATAAGAGCCAGGTACGTCCAAGGATGGAATACTGTTGCCACATCTGGGCAGGAGCTGCTAGAAAGGACTTGGCCTGCCTTGATAGAGTTCAAAATAGACTTCGTAGTCTCGTAGGAGATGTCCTTTTCTCCTCCTTGCAACCTCTATCTCACAGAAGAGATGTTGCGAGTTTGTTTCTGATGTATCGTTATTTTCATGGAAAGTGTTCGTCTGAGCTTCAATCTATGGTCCCCCCCCTTGCCAAACTTTCACAAGAAACACTCGTCTAGCTGTAAACACTATCAATAATTCCCCCCACTCTTTATCTGTGCCTAAACCTAAACGTAGATTCCATGAACAAAGCTTCTTTCTTAGAACTGCACGCCTGTGGAATTGTCTTCCGTTTTCCTGCTTTCCGGCTGACTACAATATGGTTGTGTTCAAGTTTAACGTAAATAAGTTCTTGATGAGCCGTTCCACATAAGTTATCAAATTTACCAAATTTTCATTACTAATGATTACTATATTGTCCAATTTCTACTGTACACTCTTTAACCCTTATCCTTGATGGCCTCTTGGCCTTGATAATGTGTTGATGCCTATGTAAAAAAAAAAATAAAAAAAAAAAGTAGAGCTTACTATCTGGTGGTGTCCATGATGGATAGTGGTACATGCTGCGCACTACTTTTTTTTTACATTTTCACCCCAGACAAGGCACATTGCCACTTTGATGTAGGGGGCTATTATCAGGGACATAATCTACAGGAGTACTATGTGGGGAGTTGGGCAGCAAGATGTCGGTTCATGTTACACTTGAACTTCTGCATGTCAGTACAGTTGGGGAAGCAGGAACCTGGAAGGGAATTCCAAAGTCTAGTGGTTCTGGGGAAGAAACTACTGGAGTGATTTTCACAACATTTTGGTTAATTTAACCTCCGACCTTCAAAATTCTGTCTAAGTCCCGAAACATTCCAGAGTTCGACAAGATACACCTGAAGAAGGTCGGAGGTTACATCGACCAAAACATTGTGAAAATCATACCTAAGATGAGAATAGTAGTCCGATAAATCCAAATAACAATATCTTTTATAATATCTTCTAAATTGTTCCAAATAACAAGCTCAATGAAGTTATGTTTCCAGCTTCAGAGCATGTATACTTTGGACCAACAATGCTTCGACCAACCAGAGCCTACAATATGCTCCGGTATGTTAATTGAAATCTATAATATAAAGCTGTGTTTGTGTGTGTGTCTGGTCACGAATAGGCTCCTATATGGTTGACTATTTTAAAAAACTGATCACATATAATTATAGAAGATGTATCGAGACACAGGAATGGGTATGTTTGATCTGGTAGAACGGTGGTTCATTAAAATTGTGGGGTGTGCGTTTGCGCCTGGTCCACAAAGTATGGAAATAAAAAATTTAAAAATTAAAAAAATAAAACGTTTACATGTGTTTTTGATATAGATGTACATAAGAATACTTTGATAAGTATGTTTTAACTTAAATAGGGATGGTATAATAAAATTGTGGGGTCTGCGTTCGCGCCTGGCCTCCATGGAATGGAAATAAGCACAGACTTTTCATATCTATCTGCGAAAGTATACTTTGATAATTATGTTTCAGTTTGAAGAAATATGGTATAATAAAATTATGGGGTGTTCGTTCATGCCTGATCTCCATAGAATGGAAATATGTCACAAAGTTTAACAAGGTTTTTTAATATAGATCCACAGAATATTGTGATAATTGTTTCAGTGTGAACAGGTATGGTATAATAAATTATGGTGTTCATCAATTTTATTTTTACTTTCATCATATTTTGCTTTGGTTTTGATAGTACCAAATTCAAAGCTATCTCTTTACAACCCTTCCTTTTCATAACCTATCATACTTTCATAAATCAGTCTATTTTTTGTAGGCTGTTTTTGAACCCAGTCAACGACGGGTACTTTTGCTAGTTATTTATAAAACCCTTCATTGAATTGCACATCTTCTATCTTACAATTTTACTTGGAAAATATTTATTTTTTAAAATATATATCTTTTGTAATATCTTTCAAATTGTTTCAAATAACAAGCTCAATGAAATTATGTTTCCAGCTTCAGAGCATTCCAATAACAAAAGGAAAGCGTTAGTTCGAAATCTTAATTTTTTATTTGTTTTTTTTATTTTGGTAAATGTCTATATTTTTTTTCTTTACTGTCTCATGTGTATTTTGTAAATATTGTCTTTAGTTTATTTGGTTGCTCTTCAGAGACGATCAAATATTGATACAGAAAAACAAAAGAGAAAAAGAATACAAGAACTCATTTTAATATTTATATTTCTTATATAGCCATTCAATATCTTCACCTTCATATCTTCAGATTTGGACCTCTTATCTGAAACTATTGCTCCAAGGTCTTTGAAATTCTTCAAGCCTTTCTCTGTTGGTATTGATATCAGTTTGGGTGTTTGCATTACTATACACACAGATTCGAAAAAATGGTCAAAAATCAAATACATAACAAATAAATCTTATCAAATGCAAGATGAGTTACTCTTCTACCTATCTGGAAAAGTTTTTAGTCATTTTTCTCACTTTAAAACATGTAATCAGTTCGAAAAGCATACAGTGTTTATCAATATATTTGAAAAAGATAAATGGCGGTGAGCTCTTACTTGAAACTCACTCAATATATGTTACCATGACATTGGCAGACATATATTCGGTCAGTTTATAACAGTATTTTGTATAATTTTTTAGTTTGAACTCATTTTCCCAAACTTACGATGTTCAAGTAAGAGCTCACTGCTATTTATCTTTTTCAAAAATATCTATAAACACTGTATGATTTTCAAACCAATTACACATTTTCAAGTGAGTAAAACCGCTAAAAACATTTTTAGATAGGTAGAAGAGTAACTTACTTTGTCTTTGATAATATTTATTTGGTATATATTTGATTTTTGACTATTTTTTCGAATCTATGTGTGCAGTAATACAAGTCCCAGTTTGGATTCCATTTTCAATATTTGTCATCAATTTTGTTTAGTTGCCTGACTAGGTTCTCCAGTTTTTGTTCTGAGCTTGTGAGTCCGTATATATCATCAGAAAAATGCAGGTTTGTGATTGTTCTGCCATCGATGCTAACTGTTTCTTGGTGGTTTTCAAGTGCATCTGTCATAATTCTTTCAAGAAAAACATTGAAGAGAACAACTAGCAATTTATAAACATTGTTGCAATGTTTTTTTTTTATGATTATGTATGATTAAAGAAAATTGGAAGGTTCTATTTATAGACACTGGCGATAGGAACTGACCAATCAAATGGAGTCACGTTCTGCTCGCGATCAATCAGAAACCGGAGTCACTCCATAAAAACATTGGATCTTTTAAAATTCCTGCACATGATTTCCTGTATCCACAGGAAAAAGATCTTTGCTCTTTGTCTGCAAACTCTTAAAGCTCAAGTGTTCTATGTTACATCATAAACTTACGATTCTATGTTATGCGATAAAGTTTAATATTGTGTTACATCATAGAATTGTGATACTACTTTGTATGAGAATTGTGGTTCTATGATACATCATGACATTGTGATACTATGGTACATCATAGAAGTGTAGTACTATGTTACATGATAGAAATCTGATGAAATGTTACATGTTTTTACGACGTTACATTGTAGATTTGTGATGCTATTGTACATCATAGAATTGTGATATGATGTTACGTAATTAAGTGTGATACTATTTTACATCATAAAATTATGATACTATGTTGCGTCTATTACAGAATAAAAATCCAATACAGTGTTACATCATAGAAATGTGATACTATTGTACAATTTTACATCATAAAATTGTGATGCAACGTTACATCATAAAAGTTTGGTAGTGGATTTGTTTCTGAGTAAGGTTTAGTCTTTTGCTAATCGCCTAAGGCACCCTTACCAGGTAATGCCAACAGGATGCCTCAGACATTCTTGTAGGCCAGAATGCATTTATCCTAGTGTACTGGCTTCTGAAAACCTCACCTCACCTCACCTCACCTTGTGTCTGCCAAGTACATGTTATAAAAAATCTGTAGTGTTATCCTCCCTCCTTTTAACCCCAACCAACACCGAGTAACTCTGCTGGTGATATTTTAATCTTTGACCTTGTATTAATGAATCATTCAACTTGTGATATTGAAATTCATGCAGCAATGGCAAATTAAAATGATTTAATTTTTTAATTTAATTTTTATTTTTTCTAACCGGCGGGGGGGGGGGGGAGTAAATAGAACAATAGATAATGCATTGATTTTTTTTTTTTTTTCATTAATTTTTACGATTTTCTCAAAATAATAAAACAATTTTCAAAGATAGAAGAAAGATTTTAATTAAAATATCAAAGAATTTTCTTTGGAATTTCATGCCTTGCAAACTCTCCAAACCGTCGGATGAATAAACAACCAAGTCATGTTACTTTGTAAAGTTTGGTATAAGGCCAAATGTCTTGAGCGCCCAGTTAGAACTCACTTTATGAATCAGTCAAACTGGGTGCTGGAATTGCATCCGGCTGTGATCAGGAGTTGAAGATATCAAAGGAGTCGGAGTCTGCATCCTAGGAATTCTAGGAGTCGGAGTTGGTCTTTTACCATCTGACTCCGCAACCCTGATTGTGTTGCCCAAATTAGGGAAGTGGGGAGTTGTTAGTGGCGAATACTCTCTGGTCCACTCTGATCCAGAGGAGTGGTAGTAGCTGTCATTGTCTCATCTAATCATGAAATGGTTCACAGACAAATAGGGTAATCCTAGGAAAGGAGTAGCTCCCTCCCCTACATTTTGGTTTGGTATGCAATGAAAAGAGAGCCTTTATGTCGCCCTCAACTATAGTTGACCACTTTACTTTTTTTCTGCCTTATGTCAAACTTCATAAGGATCGGTTTTTAACATAGAAAGACATAAATATACAGTGCCACCAAACAAAAAGAATTTCCGCACTTGTCATTTTTTCAAAAACCCAAATTTACGTGAAATTGAATGTAACTGTTTAAACGAACTCATTTGATTCGCCTTTTATTCCTCTATAATTTTACCTGTTCATATTTTAATTTTAATTGAAGTATTCTAGTGTTCACGTCAATTTAAAAAAAAAATAACTTCAAATCGAAACGGCAAAAATACACTCCACAGCAACAAATAAGCTTAAGACCAGCTAAAAATATCCACCTTTTTGCATCTCTAATTGTAATTGTTGTTGTTCTTAGATTATACAACATAACTCGAGTCTCTCTTCGTGATCGTCAGGGTCTCATTAATTTCAACCTTTCTGGTTTATCCAATCGATAAAGCGGCTGTAGATTGAAATGTGATGAGAAAACGGTACCAATGACTGTGCAAAAGCACCAAAACACTGGCAGTGTTCGTGATGCTCCTAAATCTGGTTGTCTTAGAACTACTTCTTACGGGAAAGACAATGCTATAAAGATCTGCAGCCTCAGAAACAGATTTGAAATGGCTCCCAAAATCCAACAGCAGTGTAATATCGTTAAGTGCTCTCTTTCTACAGTTAAGAACAGATTGAAGCAATTTAATTTGCGAACCTGTATTCCAAGACACAAGCCAATTATTTCTGTAAAGAACAGAAAATGCTGTCTGGACTGTATGAGATGGAATGAAGATAATAATTCTTTATATTAGCCAAAAGTTATTTTCAGCAACGAAAGCAAATTCAATAAACGAGGCAGTGATGGTAGGCAGCATGTTCACCAAAGGAAGGACGACGAATTTAATCCTAAGTGCACAATTCCAACGCTGCAAGGTGGTGGAGGTTCAGTCTTGGTGTGGAGCATTATTAGTGCCAATGGTCCAGGGCCTATAGGTCGCTTGCAAGATCAAATTAATTCCATCAAGTACATTAATATATTGACTAAGCATTTTCTACCCTAATTTGTCAGGAATTTGGATGATAATCCCACTGTTCTGCAGGATAATGCTCCCATTCACACAGCTGATAATGTCAAGAGGTTCTTTGAAGCGCATGATATTCCATGTTTGGATTGGCCTGCACAATCTCCAGACCTAAATCCTTTCGAAAACATATAGCATTACATAAACCAACAGCTACGCAATGATAAAATTTAAAATCTGGAAGAACTTTGGACAAAAATTAAATGCACTTTCACCGGAGTATTACTGCAGACTAATTCAAGAGAATCCCCCAAAATTTGCAGACTGTCAAATTGCTGAAGGACTATGCTACTAAATAATGACTAGTTCATTGTGTTCCTGTTGTATTTTTGTTGCATTAATGTTCTAATGTTACATAATCTTTTTTGCAGAGTTTCTTTTTTCCTTCTTGATTTGATGCTAATTTTTAAAATTGACGTGTACACTAGAATACTTCAATTAAAACTCAAATATGAACAAATAAAATTATAGATGAATAAAACGCCAATCAAATGAGATATAGGTTGTTTAAATAATTACATTTAATTTAAATTTGTGGTTTTTGAAAAAATGAAAAGTGCAGTCTTTCTTTTTGGCAGCACTGTATATATTAGTGTCGGGATGATTAAACGGAATTGGGAATTGGAAAACGCGACAAATTAGGGGTTATCAGAATCGAAAAAATTGGTGCCTATTTTCTGATGTGAAAACGATTCTTTTAATTTTCTTTCTTTATTTGATTTTGTTTAAAGCAAAATCTTCCATTGCTGGTAATAATGATAAAATAATAAATATTTATTGATTTTAAAATACCAGTAAAGCTTAAAATCAATAGATCATCCTCCACAAGTGTATTTTTATGTTTAGGAAAATATCTGCATATTTAACATGTGTTTTTGTTTTGTTTTTTTGTTTTTTTTTACAGAAAATAACAACTCTATAGTTAAATATTTAGAGATTTATAAAGAATCGGAATTTGGAAAAATATTGGAATCGTCCCATCACTAATATATATATATATATATATGCTAGCAGGGTGGGATGGGGGTGGGGTTACTACCTCTAACACCACAACTACTACTACAATGATTTTTATGTGTGCGTAAATAAATTGATCTTGCTTTGTATTTAAAAAAAAAATCAATCTGTCTAACGAACTGAGAATGTGCGAAGACACATCTCAACCTATATACGCAACAAATTGTTTTATTTACGGACTTGAAATTCGGTATATAGGATATTCGGACATGTGGAAAACATTTTAATTGGTTTTCATCTGGAAAAAAAGGGCTGCTAAGGGTCAAAATTAACAAATTGATAATGAGAGACCACCGGATTTTTTTTTTATCTGTTTTCAACTGTTTCACAGCTGCGCATGCGCGGTCATAAAAATATGACATCTAACATATTAAGTATGAGTTGGTTTCGAAACACCTTTTGAACGTTGTATCAAGCTGGTCTAATGGTTATCGTTCTTTTACTCACTGTATTTAGGTTTTGGTTTCAATCTCAGCTTGAGTATTTCATTTCATTCTTACGTGCACATATTTCAGTTTTTTTTCTGTTTTTTTTAAATTTTTTAAAAAAATTTAATGTTATGTTTAACATCTACAGTATTTCTTACGTGCACATATTTCAGTTTTTTTTCTGTTTTTTTTCAGTTTTTTTTAAAGAATTTAATGTTATGTTTAATATCTACAGTATTTCTGTTTATAAATAAATAAAAGTTCTGCATTAATTAAAATATAATATATAGACTTATTTTACGTGAGGTCTGTCTTCTAGTACATCTAAAGTAAGAATGTGTGTGTGTGAGGGCACTTCTCAACCTATATACTCAACAAATATTTGATGTACGGATTTGAAATTTCGTATATAGGATATTCAGACATGTGTATTTTTATCTGTTTGTCACAAGATTTGAAACTACTTAAGATTTTGGTTTTGATCTCTGCTCGAGTATTTTTTTCACTTACAAGATCAGAAGTGTTTAGAAAAAACAAACTTGCATGTAAATGTCTTTGTTTCCTTCCGTTTATTTGTTTTTTTTTCTTTTTTTACTTCATATTTTTTCTTTAAGGGGTTTAACGTTACGTTTAATACCGATGAACACCGTATACATCTTCTAGTAAATATATAAAAAGAATTCTGAAGAATCCATTTTGAGATTTGTGATTCAACGACGAGGGAAACGAACGCCATATAAAAAAAAAAAATGTGTTTTTCACAAGAACAAAACCGTTTCTCGTATTTATCTTTTAAAGATTTTTTTTTTTTTGTTCTTTTGTCTTAAGGAATCTTTTCCTCTGCCGATAAGGAACGCATGGATGGCGATAAGTATCTTCACCAATTCCATGAAGGCAACAAAAAAAAAGAGGCAGGGAAAGAACATGGCCGTGGTTTTAAGCTCGGAACTGATTGGATATACGTCTTTCCATGACTCTTTAACTACTACACGTTTCGACTGAAAAAAAAAAAAAATTACTATTTTGAAAAAGAAAATTAATTTCACTTATTTGTCCAAATATATCGTCTGCTATTTATTAATCTTAACATCTGCCTTTATTTACTAGTGTTGGGACGATCAATCGAAATTGGAAAAATCGGAAGATTTTGGGGGTATCGGAATCGGAAAAATTGATACTTATTTTCTGATGCCAAAACGATTCTTTTAATTTTCTTTTTTTCTTGAATTTTGTTTAAAGCAAAATCTTCTATTGCTTGTAATAATGATAAAATAATAAATATTGATTGATTTTAAATTACCAATAAAGCTAAAATCGATAGATCATCCTCCTCAAGTGTATTTTGACGTTTGGGAAAATATCTGCATAGTTAACTTGTGTTTTTTTACGAAAATCGGAGGAAATGACAATCTAATAGTTAAATAATTAGAGATTTATAAGGAACTAGCGAGGGGTACCCGGCGTTGCCCGGGTGTTTGGAGGTGTGTGTGGGGGGGGGGGGTAAAAAAAATGTGAGGATCGAACCCGAACCGTTGAGGTAAAGTTGTAAATTAAAGTGTGAAAAAAAAAAAACGTGTGACGTTAACCATTGCCCCACCGCGAGATGCTAGCGGAAACACGTTTGAATTTATTTAATTAGTTGGATTTAGCAGGTGCCCGTTTTAATGAGTTAATGAGGTCAACTGCAGGATAGTATTCATTTACTGCTGAACGCTTTTTTTTTCCACCCCTAAGATGTTATAGGAAAAAGACTAACCCACATGCGGCGAGCGACAAATATTGAATATTTATCTTCCCGAAATCGAGCAAATTAAATAGACAGGCAAGCTTCGTTGTTAACTGTGAGAAATTATGATTTGTATGTGATATAAAAAGTTTTAAAAAGTTGTTAAGCGAGCGACCGCTTCTCTGAAAAAAGCCTTTTGTAGACATACAGAAAAAGCGAACACACATACATACATACACACATTTTCGCTTTTATATATATCTATCTTCTATCTATATATATAAAAGGCAAAAGGTGTGTGTGATCATTTCGTGTATGTCTTCAAAAGGCTTCTTTCGCACGCACTCCCGGGGTTGTTACTATCCCATAAAACTGTGTATATAGGTCCTATATCATAATATCTAGGAATTAGAAAAGCGCATAGCGTATAGATTTATTTGTCGATTTTTACATAATTATTGCTATTTTGGCTTCTCGCGTGTTGATTGGGCTTTTTAGTATAAATATGTGAAACTAAACTCAAATGACCTCTTCTCGGCATTGTGCTGGGAAAAACGTCCAGAAGCAATCAGCTTTGATCAGACACCCCTCCCCAACATCTGTTGGGGAAAGAAACAGTTAAATTTGGGTAAACAAACCCAAACGCTGTGTGACTTTTATTTGACCTTCTTAATTAGGTCAAATGGAAGCAGCAGAGTTAACTTTTATTGCACGCCTCTTTTTATAGTTAAATAACCTGCTTAACATTGTCTGTTGTCGCCATGGGTCAATGGTTAACGTAGCAGGTTTTTTTTTTTTTCACATTAATTTCCAACTCAAGAGTACGGGTTCGATTCTCACACTTACCTACCAAAACATTAATTTTATTATTTACCCCCCCCCCCCGGAGTTTTGATTTACCTCAAGACACCCGGGCATCGCCGGGTACCCACCAGCTAGTAGATAGATAGATTGTAATCGGTAATAGTCTTAACACCTGTCTTTGCTTGTGTGTGTGTATATATATTCACAATAGTAACATAGAGATATTAATATGAAAATATGAATGTTTACAGATTCAATCAAAAGATTCTTGATATTAAAGCATGGATTCAGTGATGAAAAATAAAAATTTCGAAAATTTATTATTTACAAACCGAGGAACGCAAAAGATTATTTCCTTATTCCATGGAGTCTAAAAAAAAATCTGACTTTTTTTCTTCAGAGAAAAATAACTAGCAAATGAAAAGCATAGAATTGTTTATAATGTATTAAAAATTTAATGTATTAAAAATTTAATGTATTAAAAATTTAATGTATTAAAAATTTAATGTATTAAAAATTTAATGTATTAAAAATTTAATGTATTAAAAATTTAATGTATTAAAAATTTAATGTATTAAAAATTTAATGTATTAAAAATTTAATGTATTAAAAATTTAATGTATTAAAAAATTAATGTATTAAAAAATTAATGTATTAAAAAATTGTAAAATATTTTTGTGTACAAATTTTATAGCAGTTCTATATTTTTATTTCGATAATTATTTTGCTCTGCAGAGACAAGCCTAAACCTACTCGTAGACTCCATGAACAAAGCTTCTTTCTAACAACTGCACACCTGTGGAACTCTCTTCGGTTTACCTGCTTTTCCAGCTGACTACAATATGGCCGTCTTCAAGTCCAATGTAAACAAGTTCTTGATGAGCCGTTCCCCTTAAATAATCCAATTTACCAAATTTACACTTCTAATGATTGCTATGATATTGTCCTTTTGATCACTGTACACGCTTTAACCCTTATCCTCGAGTGGCCACTCGGCCTTGATAAGTGGTGATTCCTTTGTAAAAAAAGAAAAATAAAAGCCGAATTTTTTAAACTCTATGGAAAAAATTAAAAAGTAATAACTGAAGCCAACAGTTGCACATTTATTTCATTCTGCAAATGATGAGATTCCTCAGATATGACTTAATGGTTGGTAATTTGTTTGCTGACGAGTGAGAATGCTACACCAGTTTGAGAGTTTTTGGTTGGCATCCCACCTCTGCCCAAAGCAGTGAAGTAGATTTGCTAATGAGGTAGAGAGCACTTTCGTCCTAATTTTCCCTTCACCCTTTCCAAGTAGCACCAAATATATTAGAATATATAATAGTTACAATGTTGGTTTCAGTTATTTCCTTTTAATTTTCATTCTTAATTTGTAATACATTGGGCTCCATTATTGGTCCCCCCGACAAAAGGAAGGTGGACCTGTAAATTTACCCTTGTACGTTCGTTCATTCCTCAATAAGTACGCCTTGGAATATTTTGAAATTTTGCACAAACATTAAATATGATATGAGTAAAAAAAAAGTAACAGAACGGATTTTCTGGGAAAACTCCGGTTGACCCCCTATTGGTGCTTTTTGGGTTAAAATGGCTAAAATTGACACTTGTGCTTATTAAAAAAAAATTTATACCTTGGATTTTTTATAAAACTTTCTGAAAAGTTGCAACTAACTGATTTATATATAATTTTTCCGTCTGTACTTTGCGATAACTCTTGGGTGTGCCCCAAACACTCCATTTTTGGGACTATTTTACCATATTTGTCCCAAATTTTCTGTGTATGTCTATTTAGCAGTTTTGCATGGTGCTGAACTCAAATTTAAATATGTTCAGGCCTTGGGACTTTAGGGACTAAATGGGAAGGGGGGGGGCAAATGATGGACAATCATTTTTTTTTTTTTGCATAGTGCAGAACTAAAATTTACATATGTTAAGACCTAAAGCTTCACCGTTTGTTCATTTTCACCAGCATTTGACGCCCCCTGGGGACTTTTGGGGGGTAAATGGGAGGGGGCAAATGCTGAATTTAGTCATTTTTTTATGTCTCGATCACTGCACTCACGGAAGATCATGCATGCTTTTAAATAATAGTATATATATATATATATATATATATATATATATATATATATATATATATATATATATATATATATTTAGTAATGTGATTGATAATTTAAAAATCAAATTATAATTAAATTAAAAATCCGTTTCATAAGAAGGAACAACAACAAAATCAATTATTAAATTATCAATCACATTACTAAATATTAAATTAGCTCTAAGATATTTACCTATCGAGCTTATTATATATCTAAATTACAACGAGCACTTTTTCTTTCCCTGTATTTTAATTAAATTAGTAATTTTACTATTACATTAAAATACACTCTGCTCTTTAGACTATTGTTCTAATCCCCTTTAAATTTTTATATATATATATATATATATATATATATGAGAAAGAGGCTTGAGGAACCGATGTGTGTTAAGCATGTGTCCCTTCGTTAAAGAGCCTGGTCTGAAGACACAACAGTTTTGATTATCGGTAGTTATCAGGGGTATTCTGAGACAAAACTTAACTAAGATCACTCCCAGTCTTATACACTAAAGTTCTGTAAATTTTAAAGAAAATCTGTTCAGCCATTTCAGAGTCTATAAGGAAGAAACTCGCACACAGACAAAGTTGATTTTTATATATATATATATATATATATATACATATACACACCCTTTTTCGGGGTCAACGGCCAACTAGCAGCGTGTATATTTGTGTGTGTGTATGTATATATATATATATATATATATATATATATATATATATATGTGTGTGTGTTGGGGTGGAGAGGGTTCCCGTAAGCCGTGGTGAAGCAAATTTCTGATTTAAAAAAACTATAAAGTGGGAGACCATTAAGCTGGTCTGCAGTTTAACTTGTTGCTGGCTATCTTGCTCTTACTTGTTGCTGGATCTCAACATTTTGAACCGAGAGAGAGACTTAGCTGTCGTACAAAGCTAAAACTCTGTAACATCATCTTTGTATAGATACTTCCTCAGGCATTTGGGCTCATGGACATTAAATATCTGAGGGAGTGACACTCGTCTGACAAGACGTTGCAATCATCATCATATACATATATATATATATGTATGTAGAGCATTTTTTAGAGGCGGCAAACTGTAAATTAAAAACTTTATTTTCTTAAATTACAGATTTTGCAACTATTGGTTATTTTGAGTTCAGCTTTCTTTGGCAATTCATCATGTGGTTTCAGCCAGACAAAAAAACATGCCACACAGCACCCGATAGGATGAATTAACTGAGATAAGCATTTGATGAATGAATTATCTCGCAAAATGTCAACTGGCCAACTCGTTTGTGTTATGTAATTCTGATAGATTATTTTCATTAAGGATGTGTAAAACACTATGTCTATGCTGATAAAGCAGACACAATAGACCACTTGGAAGACAACATGCGACGCATTGCTGAAATACAGCCTAATTTATTGCGAACAGTTGTGAAAATTAGGCATCTAGATTACACCATAGCCACAGAGGACATATTCCTGAAATTGTAAATGATAAAAATTAATCTTTAGAATAAACCACGTATTTATATAATAAAAATATTTTCTGTGATTTATTTTAATTTAAAGTTCGGCGCCTCTAAAACAACACCCTCTATATATATAAATTCGTATTCCTGTCTGTTTATTTGATTTATATATATAAAAGGTCCGTTACTTTAATCCTTCATTCAGTCCTATATATAGTATGATTCGTGTAAAATAGACGATTGAGAGATGACATCATTTGCATATTACATTCAGGAAAATCGATTTATTAAATAGCGGTGTATTAGTCATTGTTTATAGTGAGAGAATTGTTTTAAGTGTTCTATTTAAATTTATTTTATATTGATAACATATTTAATTTAATTTATTTTTACCAACATCGATTTTTTTTTTTAATAAATCGGTTTGAGTTATTTGAGTTTTGAGTTATTTCCCTTGGACGCTAACTTTCTTTTTTTTAGTTTTGTTTTCTTTTTCGGCAGATAATCAAACTAAAAATAATTCACACAAACTTTGAAGCATTATTTTTGGAATCAGTTCAAATAAAATAATTTCCGTGATTTCGCAATTAACGTTTTGTTCCAGTGGATTTTTATTTTAAAATAAAAAAAAAATGAATCCAATTCAACTACGATTCTTTATTTAAAACAAAAACAAATAAAAAAAAAACTTTCATTTACGTTTTTTTACCGTTTTTTTGTTTCTTCACATTTTTTTGACATTGTAACTGCTAATTTTTTTTCTTTTAATAACGCAATAAGTCATAACTCATCATTTTTATAAAAACGTGTATTTTGATTAACATAAATTATTTACAGTTTATTTTTGTTGCAACAGACCGTAAAGAAAAATCTTTCTAGACTGAGGGAGCATAAAAGAAATTCGCTTAAACTGGAATATAGTCATAAAAAAGGTGCTCAATATCCAGAGAATAGTTTCTCTTCGTATCCCTTCTGCTGAAATATCTGGTGGAGAGTTTGTCACGTACTTCTGCTTTTTTCGGGGGGGGGGGGGAAGTACATGTTCGTGTTTTCATTCCTTCTTTTATTTTTAAAATTTTTGTTGGGGTAACGATGGAGTTGACATATAATAATGAAAAAATGTTCAATATTCTTAGTATAGTAGTCCAAACCGAACTTCATATCGACCCTGGCAATGCTAGGTATCCATGCTTGTATATATATATATATATATATATATATATATATATAGAGAGAGAGAGGAAGAGAGATGAATTTAATTTTTTTTTAAATACGGCGATACATCGTATCTATATTTATGCCCAAGATATGACTTCAAAAACCGTGTGACGTGCATGTGTATCAGAAGCTAGGCTATGCTGTCTCAACCCTCTATTCCTGTCTCTTCCTCCCCCTAGCTCACCTTCGTTAGCCGCTCATCTTTGTTTCCATGGTATGTTGGTTACAATTCTATTCTTTATGATTATTAAAAAAAATATTTTTTTAAATAATGCTTTCTGTTACATTAAGATTTAAATGTTAAGCATTTAGTAAATTCATTTAACATTTTTAATTGCGTATAATCTTATCCCTTTTTAGTTACAATATGGTGTGTGTGGTAGCCTTGCTTCTCTGCCTCCTTGCATGCATCCTAGGCAGTGAATACAACTGTTTTTATTAATTTCTATGTCACTATTGTTGTATTTATCTTCCTTTAGTATAATTTGAGCTTGGAACAGATTAATTCTGTTTCTTTTAATTCAAATGGGAATAATCATTTTGAGATACGATTTCTTCGAGTTACGTCAGCGGTCATGGAATGAATTAAATTCGTATCTAAAGCTATTACTAATACAGGATGGAATGATAAAGTATGTCACCCTAGAAAAGACAACATGATTCCATTTCCGTTTGATGAAAACCGGTTTTCTTATTTTCTTGCAGACCATCGACTAATTGGCCAGTTGTGTACAAATCCCAAGCGTGATAGCAACCTATCATGTCTGAAAGTGACACAATGTTCAATGTGCGAGTATATACGAAATCTGGACAAATTGAAATATATTTAAGCATATTTTACGCCCGCGCACAGCCCCCCCCCCTCACATGCTTGTACTATATAATAATAATAAAAAAATCTTATTCTATTTTTTAAATTCAGACCCCAACAACATTTAAACTGAAAAATCAAACTTTGCTTCTGACGAACCAATTTTCATTGTTGCAACATGTTTTTTTTTTTTTACATGAGGGTAACCACTTATCAAGGGCCGAAGGCCACTCAAGGATAAGGGTTATTGCGTGTACAGTAATCAATGAGATAATATTGTAGTAATCATTAGTATTGGGGGTTTTGATAGAGTGTCTTACTTAAGGGGGCGGTTTATCAGGAGTTTGTTTATGTTGGACTTGAAGACGTCCAAGTTGTAGTCAGGTGGGAAACAGGCAAGCGGCAGAGAGTTCTACTGGCGTGCAGTTCTAAGAAAGAAGCTTTGCTCATGGAATCTACGTTTGAATTTAGGCGCGGATAAAGAGTGGGGAAAATTATTGACAGTAGTTTCAGCCAGACGGGTGTTTCTCGTGAAAGATTGGCGAGGGGGGACGAGAGATTGGAGCTCAGACGAGCACTTGCCATGGAAATAACGATAAAACAAAGACCGGCTCGCAACATCTCTTCTGTGGGAGAGAGGTTGCAGGGAAGAGAAAAGGGCATCCCCAACTAAACCACGAAGTCTATTTTGTACTCTGTCAAAGCAGGATAGGCTGTTTTTTAGCAGCTCCTGCCCAGATGTGGCAGCAGTACTCCATCGTTGGACGTACTTGGTTTTTATATAGATAGAGAATTGCATCAGTAGTGAGATATTTTCTGGAGCGGTAGAAGGATCCCACCATTTTCCCAGTGTCCCTGGCAACAGATTTGATGTACGTGTTCCATTTCAGATCAGGAGTAAAGGTCAAACCCAGAAGCTTGTCAAAACATGGAGCCTCTCCAAGACGAGAGCCATCCATTTCAATTGATGCCAGATGGGGATCAGAGCGTTGATGATATAAAGATAGAAGCTTGGTTTTGGATGCATTAAAAGTGACCAGCCACCTCTTGTTATTGACAGTGTAACATACTTAGGTACAATCTATTTAAAAAAATTACTTAGTCTTGCAGAAAAAACTGAATATACAAACATTTTCAAATAATCACCTAAAAATAAAAATCCACTTTTTAAAATTAGAGAATATAAAAGAAGTTGTCTACCTTAAGTTTAAAAATGTACAAACAAATAAAGTAATTATTATATTTTCTTCTTTCTGCAAATTACAAACGCGTTTATCGGGTTTTTGAATTGGTTTAAGAAGTTCATTCGTTTGTTTTTATTGTTTTGTAAAATTCAGTTTCACTCATTTTTTTTTTCAACAGCTTCTTCTCTTTATCGATTTTGCAAGTATTTTTACTGTTATGTAAGTCGGTAAAGTTTTTAAGGATCGATAAGAAGTTCATTTTTGATTTTTCACTTGCAGGAGTACCTGCGTTATGTGTATATGTCCATTTAGTCACGCTGATGAGTCTTGAAAAGACAAAACACCTGTCTATGTATGAGTATAGCTTGTATATATATTAGTTTCTAGTCCCCCAACAAAAGGTCGGTGGACCTGTAAATTCACCCTTGCCCGTTTGTGTCTACACTTTTCTCAATAACTGCACCTTGGAATTTTTTGATATTTTACACAAACATTAAACATGATATAAGTAAAAAAATAACAGAACAGATTTTCCGAGAAAACTCCGGTTGCACCCCCCGGTCCCTTTCGTGTTAAAATGGCTAAAATTTACACTTTCATGCTTATTAAAAAAAATTGATGCTTTGGATTTTTATAAAACTGGAAAGTTCTAACTGATTTCTATACAATTTTGCTTGTCTATATTTTGCGATAACTGTTGGGTGTGCCCCAGGGGCTCTTTTAGGGCTAATAAAAACACTCCAGTTTTGGGACTATTTTACCATATTTGTCCAAAATTTTCTGTGTATGTCTATTTAGCAGTTTTGCATGGTGCTGAACTCAAATTTACATATGTTAATGCCTAAAACTGCACCGTTTGTTAATTTTCACCAGGATTTGACATTCCCTGAAGACTTTGGAAGCTAAATGAATAGGGGGGAGGCAAATGCTGAACTTAGTCATTTTTTTAATGCCTCGTTCACTGTGCACTCACGGGGGACCACGCATGCTTCACTTGTTTTTATTTAAATATCATTCAGAAAAATATAATTTTTCAAAACAAAAATTTATTATTTGAAGAAAGAATACAATTCTAAGTAATTTCCTTAATCCATAGATTTTCAATGTAGGCTTCAGAGTTGTTTCAACCCTTATTTTCTCTCTCTTTGTCCCTTAAAAAGATTTAAGTCCTGGATATGACCTTAAACTATATCCATTGGTGAGGCCCCAGCTTGCGGGCTTTGGGGAGTGTGGAGCCACCCTTTAATTGTTATTGCTCCCAGGTCCACTCTGACCCGGAGTGGTAGTACTTGTTAGGGTCCCAACTATGGGTTAAATAGAAACCGACTTGAAAAAAAAAAATCAATTTTATTACAAACATTTTCTTCAAAATCATTGGATTCAGCATTAAATAACCTGAAAAGGGTTGATATGCCGTAAAACAACCAACCAACTTAAAAAGATTTAATCTTTAATATATTTTCTATGTACGTGCTGAATAGCAAAATCGTATCAAACTAGATTTAATATTTTGCTGTTGACTCTCCTCTGAGGAGATGAGCCTACATCGAAAATCCATGGATTAAGGAAAATACTTTGAATTGTATTCTTTGTTTAAATAATAAGTTTTTGTTTTAAAAAATTATATTTTTCTGAATGAAATTTAACTGTAAAAAAATCTGAATTTTATTTTGCTCTATCTAGTATATTGAGCATTTCTTATTTGGCTGGGATTGTCTTATATGAAAATATTACCCCCCCCCTCGAAAATATTTTGTAAGACTTGATACCATAAGATTCAATAATCTGTGGTCGAATTCATCTCATTATTTTGATATATATATTTTTTTCTATGTGGTCTTTTATCTTTGCTGTGACATCATTTCGTGTACACTGCTTTGTCATTTGCATTTTTTTTCAACAGCTTCATATCTTCTCTATTGATTTTGCAAGTATTTTTACTGTTATGTATGTAGTAAAAGTTTTAATTATAAGGATTGATAAGTTCATTTTCTATTTTTCACTTGCAAGAGTACCTGTGTTGTGTGTATATGTCTATTTAGTCACACTGATGAGTCTTGAAAAGACGAAGCACCTGTCTATGTATGAGTATACCTTATATATACATATATATATTTCGGTGCTTGGTAAAAATGGCACCGGTAGAAATGGCACCGGTAAAAATGGCACAAGTGAATAACTAGGTAAAAATGGCACCAAAAGGTGCTACCGAAGCTATGGGGTCCCAAATTCTAACCTCATTTTGGGTTTTGTAAAAGTTCCTATTTTCTTGCCGTCAACGAGGGCAGAGTTAGACACAATTTTTTTTAATATCCGGCCCCCCCCCAAAAAAAAGGGGCAGTTTTCATTGGAACAAAAGATTACAATTACCTCAGTTTATCTAAAGGATCTTATTTAATTGCACCTCGCTAGGGCAAAGTTAGACACAAGGTTGGTTTTAAATCTGGGGAATATCCAGCTCCCCCAAAAAAAGGGCATTTTCGATCGGAACAAAAAATTACAATTACCTCAGTTTAGAAGCATTGTTTATCTAAAGGTTCTTATTTAATTGCACCCCGCGAGGGCAAAGTTAGACACAATGTCGGTTTTTAATCTGGTGACTATCTAGCTCCCCAAAATGGGGTACTTAGGACTAATGAATCGCAACTTATCAAGGATAAAACACACTCGAGGATAAGGGTTAATGTGGAAGTTTTCAATTACACTAAACAAAATGCATCTTTTCTGGACAAGTTGTAGTTGTATTTTTGGGTTCTTTTTTCATAATGAATCGCTAGTTATCAAGGATAAAACACACACGGGGATAAATTTTTTTCCCTAAAACAAAACAAAATAAAAATGATCCAGAAAAGATGCACTTTGTTTAGTGTAATTAAAAGCTCCCTGGTTGACACTTATCCTCGACTGGCTTTTATCTTTGATAAAAGAAAAAAACTAATTTTGGTGCACTCTAAATTTATTTTATCATTGAATGTATTTTATCGTTGATAAGTTGGGCTTTGCCATTTTTTCTTATTCATCCCAAACTGCTATTATTGAATAAATATTGAACTCTGGAATGTTTCTGTTGAACTCGAGAATCTGCACAGAATTTCTGTCGAAGGTTGCATCGACTGATACGTTAACAAAGTGTAGTATCACTTCTGATGCTACACTCCACCTATTATCTCCTCGTTCAATGAAGAATTAATAAATCCTTTCAGACTGAGACAATTTTAATTTTTGTTCTGATCCAGAGTTCCTCTTGTAGGAGAGCTGGATATTGCCCACATAAAAAAACGACCTTGTGTCTAACTTTGCCCTCTTGGGGAAGCAAGTAAATAGGAATACTCAAGATGAGAATAGTAGTCCAAAGCTGGAATGGGAACAGTAACACAAAATTCTCAAAGCTAAACTGTATCAATGTTGTTAATTACCAAAAATAGTTTTATTGCCTTATTAACAAATTCAACAGACACATAAACTAAAGTGAAAGATAACACGTGTTGTCGCGTATACGTGCGAAAAGGTTTTATGACCAATTCATCTCACAGTTTCATGCTCACAGTTGAGTATGAAACCGTTCTGGGGGACATTTCTGGGGTCAATCGGTCACTGAGTATATTTCTGACATAAAATTATAAACTGATTCCAATATAAATAACAGCTTACTGACCAAATATGACAGAGTTCAGTTTTGACTCACTAAAATAGGTACTTATACATGTTTGACACCCCGAGTGTACAAACAACATTGAAATAATAACTATTTAGAAAGCCATTCTTAACATGGAGGTGGGGTGAACTATTTTGCACTTTCACCTAACAATTTAATGAAATGAAAGTAACATTATTTTTTTTAAGTTCATATTTCTTTCGGTATCAAACATCCATAAGTACAATACGTTCGTTTGTTTACAAAATAAAAAAAGTTTATTTCCGCACCAAGGGGAGAGGTCATTGAATATTTAGGCTGTGAACTATAAGACTCAACGCACAAGGAGTACTTAATTTTAAAGTATAAAAATGTATCGAACTATAATTTTAAAGTTTTAATATTTCTTTTTAATGAGTGATTCATAATTGAAAAAAATATGCTAAAAACATTTATAGATTGCTTTTAGTATTTTTTTTTGGGGGGGGGGTTACATTAAGGTTGTATAAAATGTATCAAAATATAATTTTAATTCATCAATGTAGTAATTTAAAAAACATGAAATATTTATGAAGAAACTTCTTTATATTTGAGTTTCATAAAGGGGTCGATAACTCGTCTCCATTGCCGACATGTTGCAATGCAGGAGTTCCATAAAAAAGAAACAACACTAAGTGTACATAAATTACGAGGAACGAATAACATAATGTTGATTTCTGATTTCAATATCAGAAGCCGTCATCAAATGGACTGTTCCTCGCTATAATTGTTTATGCCTAAGTTATTTTGTTTGTATTTTTGAAAAATATATAAACTGCTTATTTTTATTTTATTTTTACTTTTAGCATATCTTGCATTTGGTAGCATTTTATTTGTTGTATATTTTACTTTTTCATTTTGTTGTCTATAGTAATAAATGTTCGATAATTCTTATTTTTAAGGCATTTATTAGTATAGACATCGAATCGAATATATGGTAAAGAAACAAATAAATAGAAGTAACTAATTAAAATAAAAGGAACTTGTTTGTAAATAAGGGAGATTTTTTAAATTTATTTCTGCCCAGTGTTCAAGATATAATAGGGGAGAAGAGGTGAATGAATTACCACACAGATGAAAAAAGTTATTTCTGACACCTGTGACGTAATAGCACTTTGGGAAATCTCAAAAACGAGATTCACATTTAGGATCTATTTAAATTTGACAAACTTCTCATTATTTTCTGTAACACCGGTGACGTCGCAGTACATGACCTAACTTTTGGAAAACTCAAAACGAGGGTAAGATTTGAGACCAGATCGGTCGTCTAGCACCCTTTTTAATTCGACAAATTTCGCACGTTTTCCCATTTTAATATACTATGAGATATTTATGCATGTTCTCGTTTTGTCATTTTTCTCATTAATCCATTACGTGCCATTTTTACCGGTGCCATTTTTACCTATTTATTCACTTGTGCCATTTTTACCGGTGCCATTTTTACCGGTGCCATTTTTACCTAAATTCATATATTTCTATGTGTCCTTTTATTTTTGCTGTAACGTCATTTTTCACAGCCAGCTTGGTCATTTGCCCATCTTTATGCCGCTACTGCCAGTATCAGCAGTTATATAAGGATAAGAAAGCATATCATAGAAAGTGAATCACCTAGAACTTGGGGAGGCTTCATGTTTTGACAAGCTTCTGGGCTTGACCTTTACTCCTGGTCTGAAATGGAACACGTATATCAGATCTGTTGCCAAGGCCGCTGAAAAATTGGTGGGATCCTTCTATCGATCCAGTAGATATCTCACTGCTGATGCAATTCTCTATTTATTGTTACAAACAGGCATTTCGACACCAAATATTATTTTATTATTCTGTTAGTGATATAGAATAGATATTTGATTGCATATTCGATCTGAACGAGAATCCACCAAAACCCAGTATTAAAATCAGTCTGGGGAAATTCTCTTCCACTGGCCGAGGACAGAGAGGGTAACGTGTGACGGCAGAACACTTACTACACTGCGATCCGGTCTCGGAAACAAAGAAAGAAACTAGAAATTTCATCGGCCACGAAGAGAAAGAGAGAGAGAGAGAGTGTGTGTGTAGAAAAGAAAGAGAACGAGAGTTGGAAAACGTCCAATCTACATAAGCCACCCTCACCCCTCCAATATGAAAACAAGTGGCAGGCCATCATTCGGTCAACCCACTCCGTGACCCTGGTTGGTCTTTGGGCTTTAGTGCCGAAAGCAGGAAAGAACATAGAGAAGGCGATTTCTCTCGCGCGCAGTTCGGCCATAAAGTCTGGTCGCGTTAAATGTGTTTCTGGACATTCAAGCAACATGTCGCACTTAAGTTGGCAAAGACGAAGAAAAAAAATACCTAAATTAACTCCTGGATAAAGCTATTTTGGATAACCCAAAACGGATGCCAACATGTTTGGAAAAAGAAACGAATCGAAAAATCTGCAAAGTCATCATTTGAACTCCTTTCTTCCCTGCACGAGGACTCTCTCGAACGAATTGTCACTTGCAAATGGTTTAAAAGAAAACGGATTATACAAAAAAAAAAAAAAAAAAAAAATGAAAAAATTGAGTTCTAAGTGCAAAACTTTATTTTTCCCTCTCTGTCAAGCTGGAGTTCGAATTTTTCCTCGTGGAATCTGGTCACGGCCGTTTACCCTTTGTTACAGGATTATTTTTCAGTTCGTACGTTAAAAATATTCCACAATCCCATTAACTTCGAATATATTTCTTTTCTTTTTTTTTTAAATCGTTCTTTCCCGTTATCGTTAATAAATTTAGTTTATATTGTTTGAAAGTGTTTGTTCCCGTTCTTTCTCACAAATTGCATTGTGTTTATTTTGCATCCTTCTGTCTCACAGAAAAAAATTGTTTTGTTTCAAACCTTTTTTGTATGAAAAAGGAAAATTGCACCCATTTAGGACCTGTGAATATACCCCTAATGCAGATTTGTGAATATACCCCTAATGCAGATTTGTGAATATACCCCTAATGCAGATTTGTGAATATACCCCTAATGCAGATTTGTGAATATACCCCTAATGCAGAAGATTTGTGAATATACCCCAATGCAGATTTGTGAATATACCCCTAATGCAGAAGATTTGTGAATATACCCTTAATGCAGAAGATTTGTGAATATACCCCTAATGCAGAAGATTTGTCTGCCTATAATAAACGTTTGCTGTCCATAAATTCCCATCCATGTCCATGTGTTTGCATTTTATTATATTTAACCTCCCAGACCAATCCCGGTTGTAATCTATATATCTATAAAAGTGAACGTGTCTGTCTGTCTGTCTGTCTGTGTGTCTGTCTATCTGTGTACATTTCCCTACGCAATAACTCTGTCAATTTTTAGTCTATAGACTCGAAATTTGAAATACCGGGTACTGAGATTTGGGAAAATCGATGTGACGGGTGTCAGCCAGAAATTTGGTTGTTAAGGGGTCAAATTTCAACGATTTGACCTTTAAGAACTCTACCAAACTCCTCCGACAATTTTGGGTCTAGACACTTGAAATTTTAGATATAGGTTCCTTGAACCTGGATCTAACTTAATAAAGTGATTTGAGCCCGAAACAATAAATTTTAAGGGGTCAAAGTTTTAAAAAATTAACCATTTTTTTTGTTTTTTTGCTTTTTTTGCACAGCATACACCTCCAAACACCCGAGCAACGCCGGGCACCCCTGCTAGTACTATATAAGAGCCAGGTATGTTGAAGGATGGAGTACTTTTGCCACGTCTGGGCAGGAGCTGCTAGAAAGGACTTGTCCTGCCTTGATAAAGTTCAAAATAGACTTAGTAACCTCGTAAGAGATGTCCTTTTCTCTTCCCTGCAGCCTCTATCCCACAGAAGAGATGTTGCGAGTTTGGTTCTGCTTTATCGTTATTTTCATGCCAAGTACATGACTGAGCTTTAATATATGGTCCCCTCTCGCCAAACGTTTACAAGAAACACTTGTCTAGTTGAAAACACTATCAATAATTTCCCCCCCCCACTTTATCTGTGCCTAAACCTAAACATAGATTCCATGAACAAAGCTTCATTCTTAGAACTGCACGCCTATGGAATTGTCTTCCGTTTTTCTGCTTTCCAGCTGACTACAATATGGTTGTCTTCAAGTCTAACGTAAACAAGTTCTTGGTGAGCTGTTCCACTTAAGTTAACAAATTTACCGAATTTCCATTTACTGATGATTACTATATTGTCTAATTGACTACTGTACACTCTTAACCCTTATCCTCGAGTGGTCTCTTGGCCTTGATAAGTGGTGATGCCTATGTAAAAAAAAAAAAAAAAATCATCTAGAACTGCACATATTGATGGAGAACAAGTCAGGCTCAGAAATGGGAGAAAAGTTGCCAGTCTGATTATGTTGCGAACTAATCTGAAATTTTCATCTCCAAAATTTCCAAAGATAATTTATGATCACTTAACACTTCTTCCCAATCGTAGCTGACTGATCGAGAACAATCTACCCACTCCAACCCCATCCGTGATAATCTATTGCTGACAATTAAGATTTCATGGTTAAAACATCATTTCATAATCAGACGTTAATCTGTGTTTTATTTACTCGGACCACTTTTATTGACCATTGTCAGCTTCCTTTAGGACTTGCTGATTCTGAGATTCTGTAGGAACAATTACTGCAGAAATAACAGCACATACTGATAGCGATGGCGCCAAAGATCTTAATTAGTTCTTTGTCTGCTAGAAATCAAAGACATTGGCGAATGTCTGCCAGTCAATCAAAAACCAATGTTCTGCTGAGAGGTTTTATTTCCCAGGACAGCCGATATAACAGATTTAACATCACAAAAACATGCAATGGAAATTCTCATTCATCTTATTATAATGGAACATCGGTGTCTGACAAAAATATAATCACAGTTAATATAACGGAAGTAATGTACACTCACTGTCAAAAGTGACGAGGGGGTGGGATATTATGTTTCACCAGCGTTCACACTAATCTATATAATAGTGAGAACGTGTGTGTGTTTGTCTGTGAGGACAAATCTCAACCTATATACTCATCGAATTTTAGATATACAGACTTGAAATTTGGTATATAGGGTATTCAGACACGTGGAAAACTTTTTAATCGGTTTTTATCCGTAAAAAAAAAAAAAACTAATCTACCATCACCTTTATCGCATCCCCTCTCTTGCTGTATCTTTCACACAGTTCTAGATACCATCTTGGATTGGATTCAGTTGTGAGGCCCAGTTAGTTAACTTTACGGGGTGTGCAGTCACCTCTTAGTTCCGATTGCTCCTAGGTCCACTCTGATCCGGACTGGCGGTACCTGTCAAAGCCCCATCTTTAAGCTAAACAGAATTTGTTCTAGACATGCCACTAAACTGTGTTAGATACTCAAGGTGCTAACCTCTTACCCATTCCATCTGATAGCTACACAACTTCCGGCCCTTCATCCAGCATGCTTTGAATCGACCTGTTACACACACCATTTGAAAAGGGAAAATTTTTCCGAAATTAATAATGGAATACGTCGCATAGACTTACAAGTAAGACATTTTACCATACAACTGAATAAATATATATATAAAAAAAATATATATATATATATATGTATGTACTTATTGATTTGTAAATCGCCACTTGTTCTCGTCTCCTCTTACCAACAGCGACTATATTTCATTCCTCGCATTGTGACAGCCTTCTAAATCTCTTTTGCACACCTATCCCACACAATGCTTCAAGCAAACTACATATCAATCCTATATATATATATATATATATATATATATATAAAGATTTTTATGGGTACAAAATTTTATGAAGGATTTTATTAGCACTGGGCGAAATGCCATTATTGAAATTGAGGACTTTTTTGACGTTTAATCGATAAGAAATACTACAAAGTCTGAAAATCTAATCTCCAAAACCAGTATGTAGTTCAAAATTATTTGAACCGAATGAAGGGGGAAAAACGTATGAAAAAGGGGGATAAAATTAATTTAATTCTTTTTATCCCCCTTTTCATAGGTTTTTACCCCTTCATTCGGTTCAAATAATTTTGAAATACATACTGGTTTTGGAGATTAGATTTTCAGACTTTGTAGTATTTCTTATCGATTAAACGTCGAAAAAAAAAAGTCTTCAATTTCAATAATGGCATTTCCCCCAGTGCTATTAAAATCCTTCATATATATATATATATATATATATATATATATATATATATATATATATATATATAATCGCTTAGAACAATATAAAATAAAACTGTCCAAGAAAGGCTTTTTTTTTTGCCGGGATTCTTGGGGTGGGGGGATTTACGATGTCTTAGAACTCTTTATATACCTCCTAGATCATAATATGTACGTTTTGCGAACATGCGTCACGTCTAGATTTATTTACGTTGACTTTCATAAAATTCTTGCTATTTCAGCTGACCTCGTGTGTGTTGGGCTTTTTCGTATAAAAGCGAAACTAAATCTAAAGCGAAGGTGTTGTTCTCGGCCTCGTGCCGGGAACGTCCAGAAATCAATCAAGCAATCAACTTTTGATCAATGTGGGGAAAACCCCTTATATCAGAAATTTGAACAATCCCCTTTTTATAGGGAACTGGTTTTTCTCCAACATCTTGGGAAAACAAAACTAGTCAAAGTTGGGTATGTAACCCCTCCAGTGCAGCTCAGCTCAGGTGCATAGGCTCGTGATTGAAATGCACCCGTAGCCGATACCTGTGGCGTTACCCGTGGTCTCGTCTAGTGGTCGAATTCGTCTTCGCCGTCGTCGTCGGTCGCTCTCCGGTTCCGCTTTCAAATCAGCTTCCAACCGTCACCTGGGCTATCGGAGAAATATATTGCATTCACAACGGCGTTCCAATCAAAGAAAAGAAAGTCAAAACTTAATTAGTTTTTCTTAACACAGAATTGATTATTGTCTTTGATTTTACAAATAATAGTTACACACTGGCCTAGTCATGCAACTTAGGGGGCTGGCAGTTTTGTTTCTTTTACCAAGCTCTCCGTTCTTCATCTACCGTCAGTCCACGGAAAGGGATCAGTGAAAAAAGACCCCAATTAGCCAAGTGTCTTGTTTTTATCAAATCAGTAATTCCTCCTTCCACTCTTTTTTTGGAGTCACTCTTTCTCTCTTTCCTTTCCTCTCCCTCTCATCTTTTATCCTATTAATTTGTACTCCCTTTTCTTCTTTTTAATTTCCTCCCTCTCTCTGTTTCCCTAATTTCTACTCCTCCTTTCGGCTTTATCTATCCCCATTTTTAACCCTCATTGCACTGAGGTGTTCACTTTATGTAATTAGGAGCTATTAGTCACCCCCAGGTCGACAATGCCTGGCAGCGACACTTCATCCCAGATTCCCACCCCAAGCTGTCAGCTTAAGAATCTCTGGATTTCTTCATATCGCTCAACAGAGGGTCTGAAAACAACCTTTTCGTTGTTAACGGATATACAATATCAATAAGATAAGAACAATTATTTGTTTTTTTTCTTTCTGACAAAATCCCATAGACATTTCTGTTTAAAACAACATCAAACCATCATCATCATTAGAATTTAGCCATGCGAATTCCTCTGAATTTGTGTCGACTAGCAAGGTCACTCGGCATCGCTCGGTCCGCATCATGTCACAGGTAAACAAACCCCAAAAAACTGCCTCGCAGTAAAAACTTAACTGCGTGATTGCTATTTGACCTTACGAAATTTGCACAGATGTCAGTTTGTGTAAACAAACCCCTCAAAAAGTTAACTGCGCGATTTCTATGTCATGATATTTGACCTCATTTTTTAATGCTTAAATAAATTCAAACGTTTGCCTCTTACTCACCCTTGTTGGCCGAGCGGGTAAACATGTCAGTTTTTTTTCACACTTTATTTTCCACATCCGCCTCAACGCTCCTGGTTTGATCCTACCTTCAAAACTTTTTTTTGTTGTTACCCCCCACCCCATCCAACACACACACCTACAAACACCTGGGCAATGCCGGGTACCCCCCGCTAGTCTATAATATAAATCTCACCTGTCCGTTTAAATGTATGCATGTATGTATATTTGTATGCCTGCCTAAAACTTTCGACAGAGGCGACTAATTTTCACAAGCTCTGTATCGTTTTGAAGCTCGACCCTTTGGACGAGAAATATCGAAAATTGGTTAAAAACATTAGTTCCTTCACCCTCAACTGGGCACTTTTCTACAGGGAGAGGTCCCCTTTTTCGCCGATATAATCGAAAGTCATTCCCTCTTTTCAATTGACTAGCTTTAATTTAAACATTGACCACTTCTGGTTTGGTAATGGGTACAACGGCAAAGACGTCACGTTTTTTTTTTCCATTCTTTTCCTCCATCGCGGTACGGGTTCAAGCCTGCCTACTATCTCTTTCTTTTTTTCTTTTTTTTTTTTTTTTGCTCAACGCACACCTCCAAACACCCGGCACGCTAGGCACCCAGGCTAGTCTATAATATAAAAGTGAAAATGTGTTTGTGTGTGCATTTTTTTTTGTATGTCCGGCAAAGGCGTTTGGAGTGGGAGCGCTTGGGGAGGAGGGTTCACTTTTTCTTAGAACTTTTTATATACTCCCTAGATTATAATACGTACGATTTATGAAACGAGGTCGTCTGTATCTTTTATTTGAGCGACTTTTATGTTACAAAATGCCTGCTGTCATTTAATTTCTCTATGGTGTGATGTTTGACCTTGAAAACCACATGTTGACGTTAAACTACCTGCTTTTTTAAACGTTTAGTTTCAACCATTATCACTTCTCTGCCCTCGTAGTGTCGTGGTAAATTATCAGGCTATTTGTCTCGAGGCTTTGGGTTCAACCCTATCTCCCTACCAAAACTTTTTTTTCTTTTACAGTGACAAACACCCAGGCAACGCTGGGCACCCACGCTAGGTCAAAAGGCAAAATGCGTGCTCGTGTGTGTTCTTGGAAATTTATTTATATATATATATATATATATATATATATATATATATTTTTATATAGGCATCACCACTTATCAAGGCTAAGGGCCACTCGAGGGTAAAGGTTAAAGTGTGTACAGTGTCAATTGGACAATATAGTAATTGTCAGTAACGGAAATTCAGTAAATTTGTTAACTTAAGGGGAACGGCTTATCAAGAACTTGTTTGCATAGGACTTGAAGAAAACCATATTGTAGTCAGCTGGAAAGCAGGAAAACGGAAGACAGTTCCACGGGCGTGCAGTTCTAAGAAAGAAGCTTTGTTCATGGAATCTACGTTTAGGTTTAGGCACAGATAAAAAGTGGGGGGAATAATTGATAGTATTTTCAACTAGACAAGTGTTTCTTGTGAAAGTTTGGCGAGGAGGGACCATAGATTGGAGCTCAGCCGAGCACTAGCCATGAAAATAACGATAAAGCATATACTACCTAGATTATAATATCTATAATTTATGAAATGAGATCGCGTGTATCTGTATTTGGGCGACTTTTACACGCGATTTTCGTGATATTTTTTACTCTCTGCATGTTTTTTTTGGCTTTTCCGTATAAATGAAGCAAAACTGAATCCGTAGCAAATGATTCTCCCTAGCACTCGTGGCAAGGACGTCCAGAAATGCAATCAGCTTTGATCTATGCCGACAAAACCCATCATATCAGACAATTGCTATTCATTTGGACACTCCCCGCTTTATAGTTTGCAGCCAAAGTTAAGTGCATGGTTTCATTCGTTTATGGCGTGATGTTTGACCTCATTAATTTTAAAAAGATTAATTTGTCACTTAACTTTTTAATCATTTAATTTCAAGCATTCTCAATTCTGCTGCCGTCGTAGTGTCGTAAGTTATCAGGCTATTAACATCAAGATTGCAGGTTTGAGCCTACCTGCCTACCAAAATTCATTTTCTTTTACACGTTCAAACCCCGCTGGTCTATATCAATATATATATAAGCAAAAATGTGCATGTATGTATGTATGTATGTAGACTTTTTGTGTATGTCCGCAAAAGGCTTTTTTCCAGGAAGCGATCTGTCAGCTCGCTCCTTAAAACTTTTTATATCCCGTCTAAATCATAATATCTCTGAGTTAAAAATGGGGGTCGGCTGTCTATTTAATTTGTCCGACTTTGAAAAGCTAAATATTCCACATTTTTGGATCGCCGCGTGTGGATTCGGCTTTTTCCTGTAAAAAAAAAGCGAAGTTAATTTGAAGCTTAAAACATCATTCTCGGCGCCGGGAACGTCCAAAAGCAATCAGCTTTGATCGATGTGGAGTTTCTCCTTATATCAGACAATTGCTATTCAATTTGGACAATCCCCTTTTTATGGGGGAGCTGCCCCCCCCTTCCAACATCTTGGGGGGAAACAAAAAAAAAAAACTGCCCCGCAGTAAATAAAAAACTACCCCACAGTTGACCTCATTAAGTCATTAAGTAAGGGCACCTGCCAATTCTTAATACTTAAATAAATTCAAACATGTTTCCATTACTATTTCTTGGTGGCTGAGGGGTTAACGTCACACATTTTTTTCACACTTTATTTTCCAACTTCGCCTCAAGGCTTCGGGTTTGATCCTTCCTACTTACCTTCAAAACTTTTTTTTCGTGTTAAGCCCCCCTCCCCCAACACAAACACTCGGGCAACGATTTTTTATTATTCTTTTGTTTTGATTTACCCAAAACCACACACACCTCTAAACACCCGGGCAACACCGGGTATCCCCTGCTAGTATATATATAAGTGGTAAAATGTGTGTGTGTTTGTATGTCTTGCAAAAACTTGTGACAGATGCCTCGGAACATGACAAAACCAGTATCGTTTTAAACCTTAATCTTTCGGATGACAAATATTGAAAAATTGGCCCAAAACATTAATTCCTTCACCCTCAACTGAGCAGTTTTTGCAAGTCACCGTCTCCTCTTGATTGACTAGTCTTAATTCCAATGTTTGTGACTTTTGGTTTTGCCATGGAGGCATCGGCTAAGACGTTACGGTTTTTTTTTTCTCCTTTGTGTTACGGGTTCGAGCCTGCCTGCCTACTAGCATTTTTTTTAATGTTTTTTTTTTTAATGTTTTTTTTTAAATGTTTTTTTTATTGTTTTTTAAAATGTTTTTTTTATTGTTTTTAATGTTTTTTTAATGTTTTTTTAAAATGTTTTTTATTGTTTTTAATGTTTTTTTAATGTTTTTTTTAACACCCCTCTCCACCCAAACTGCCTACTGTTGTTTTGACCCCCCCCCCGTTATTACCACTTTTGTTTTTTGTGGGACTTCCTTACTACACCACCTTGACACATCCAGACAACTATTTTTTTAACGCAAAAAGTTGAAAAGCTATGAAGACGGGAGTGGTACCATTAAAACAGGCGACCTTATTTCTACATAGTCTCCACGATTCTCAATGCACTTTTTTTCAGGAATTCGATGGCGCTTCTCTGTTTTTGACATGTGTCCATGACTGAGGTTGTTTTCTTAGAGTTTCACACCCTCAATATCTGCAACAGAGAGATGAAATTTTCAGTTCATAAATGCATTAGTTCCGACGTCATAACAATGTCATTTGCGATACGCTCTGATCCAGTTGAGCGGAATAAAAAGTAGGAGGCATGATTTTTTGGAATGTCCGTCGTATTTAATGCCCAATTTTCATTAAATCACTGACGTTAAGCCACATTTTGTCTGGTCAATACAAAATGGGTGACGATTTGGGAATACCAGGCAAATGTCCATAAGCGTCATAATCATCATCATTAAAGTAGAAGGCTTTCCAGCATCAACAGTGAAGGGGTGGGATTTTGCTGCTTGTCAGGTTAGTCAGAAGTATGTATATTGAGGGGGGTACAAGTACACAGGGATGCAAAATTGCAGTGATGGGACAGAAGTTGGAGCTTAGCTGATGGTGTGGGATCTATTAGGCTTGATACTCTTTTTTTTTTTTTTTTTTTTTTTGACCCTGTCTAAGTGTGAGAGACAGGTTGTAGATGCAGCAGCTCAGATGTAGCAACAATACTTCATTGCATGAGCATATGTAAATGGTGAAATTGATGATGATGACAATCGTTTGCACAAGTGTTTACTTCAGAGTCTGTGGAAACGGTAACGAACGCCATTGGTATCAAATGATGGCACTTTGCATTAAGCGCTTAAATTTCTTTGCTTTTAATTTTAGAAATTTAGAAAAATGATTTTAATTTAAGACTGGAGAGCGCGGGGTGGGGAGAGGGGCATGACATTTTTTTTTTTCAGATTTCCCCAGAGATTTTCTGATTTTAGAAATTAAAATAAAATCTTCCTATGGAAAGAGCTATGACCTTTCAGATTCTCCAAGATTGAACAAAGCAACCCCCTCACCCACCCACCTTCACCTCGTTTTTTTTATTCCACTGCAATCGATTCTCATGAAGAAAACACCAAAGCTCAATTTCGAATTGCTGGAAAGTAATTACCATATTCTTTTTCTTCTTTCTTCTTTTTCCTTTTCCTTTTCTTTTTTCTTCATCATCATAATCAGTTTTATCTTATTTAGCTTCTATAAATTGAGTTCCAAACACTCCTATCTCTTGTCAGGTCTTGTAACGTAGCCATTTTCGGACCCGCACGTTGTCTGAGACTTTGTCACAAAGGAACAAACAAACAAATAAAAAAGAGGAAATAAATAAAAATCCGACTTGGTATAATGTGTTTAATAAAATAAAATTTTACCTTTTTTATGTAAATCATATTATAAAAACTAGAAAACCTAATAACGATGTGTTCTTGTCCCCCCCCCCCCAATAAATTATTCATCTTAAAAAAAAAAAGAATTTTAAAAAAATAAGTTTTATCAGGTTTTGATATTTGCTTTTCTAAAGTATCATCAGATTAAAAAAAAAAAAAAAACCCTCACGGATAGTAGTCCGTGTAGATGTCAGTCACGATTGGTTAAAATTATCAAAAATGATTGTTGAAATTAGTAACATATCCAAGAATTATGAAAAATGACGAAATGCGAGTTAATTGATTGATGTGTTTGTAATGAAATAATCAACCCAGACAATATATCAAAGTTCATATTTCAGCAAGAGAAGGGCGATAATGTGGTCAAAATTATGAAAAATGATTGTTGAAATTAGTAACATATCCAAGAATTATGAAAAATGATGAAATGTGAGTTGCAAATGAAAGACATTTATATTCCAACAATAATGCATTTTGTTATCTTTCAAAAGTTTTTTTCACATGCATTTGTTTCACAACGCTCTGCCATATAACATGTGCTTTTTAAAAGTCTCTCTCCTCGCCACTTCACACCTGCTGTAGCGGGCACTTTTTCAGTTGGTTACGCCATGTATATTAACATTTAAACATGGCATAACAAATTGAACAAAAATTGCAACTTCTCTCCCAATTCTTGGATTTTGTAATCATGCCCATATTCCTTTATTTTCTTTTAAAGTTGATGAGTTTCTATTCTTCTGATGAGTTAAGGGCGGAATAAATTCAAGAATTGACATGAAAATTACATGAATGATTCTGTGCTATGAAACGGTACTTAAAGAAGTAAAAGGCAAGATGGTCAACATCTTGAAGTTTGGTACATAGACTTTTGTCCTTTATATATATATATATATATAGTCATGGGTGTGAGTTCCGTGATAGTTTAATTTGATTAAAATAAAATACTTATCATATAAGTTTAAAAGCTAAATCACAAGTAAACAAGTTTATTTTTATAATATTGCGTTGTGATTTATCTTTCAAACACATCTGATACATATTTCATTTTATATATATATATATATATATATATATATATATATATATATAAATTTCAGGTTAATAGTTTTGGTCTCCCGACAAAAGGTGGGTGGGCCTATAAATTCATCCGTCCGAACTTTTCTCAATAACTACGCCTTGGAATTTAAAAAATTTTTGCACAAACACTAAGCATGATATGAGTAAAAAAATAACAGAACGCAATAATGCCCATTTCGTCACTGATGATTCCTGAAAGAATGAAACACTAGTGTCTGTAGGTATTTAAAAATTATTATAGTAATAATTATGTCAGCCTCTTTAAGAACTAGGTTCTTATTGTTGAGCACTTTAAAGTTGAAATGAAAGTCGGTCACTTTAGCTCACATGCGCAGATCATAATGTTATAATCATTAGATTGCTATGGTTGGACGTCTTGACAATCAAAAATAAATGTTTAAATTTCAACCGCATTTTCTCGTGGTTAAAGTTGGCCATCTGGGTTTGTTCCTTGCTAATGGAGTCAGAGATTCTTTGTGGCCAGGTTTGAATCTTCTGACTGGTGGTAATCGTGACATCCTGCACTGCTGATTTCCGAAAGGATGAAACACTAGTACCTGTAGGTATTTAAAAATTATTATAGTAATAATATATAAATATATATATATATATATATATATATATATATATATATATATATGATGAGAATAATGGAAATAGTATTCCAACGAGGTAGAAGATAAAAAACGAACAAAGTAAGTCACACGTCCATCAACATTTTGTCTTTATTGTAAGACTTCTTGCGAATGAAGTTTTATAATATAAACGAAACATTGATGGATGTGTGACTTGTTTTGTTTCCTTTTTCTCTGTGTGTGTGTGTATATATATATATATATATATATTACAATAGAAAAATGCGAGCATGAAAAGTAATATGGTTAAGCTTAAACATGGAAAAGTAAGGACTGGTTGTTAAAACTGGAAAAGAAAAGGACAAGATATTTTAGTAAGAAATATAATAAATTTATAACTTTAAATGTTGCAGCATTAAGAATTTATTATATAATGTTATAAATTGAATTAAAAAAAAATCTTAATGCTGCAATATTTTAAGCTATAAATAATATTTTTTTACTAGAATATCTTGTCCTTTTCTTTTCCAGTTTTAACAACTAGTCCTTTACCTTTCCATGTTTAAGCTTAACCATATTACTTTTCATGCTCGCATTTTTCTATTGTAATCCATGATTTTTCCAAGCTTCCAGTAAATTCACTTGTTCTTTGTTCAAGTTCGGTCTTATTTTTTGCCTTCTTAAGTATAACATGCACATATGTAATAAGAGTGTACAGCACTCGTCTGCTTTCAATATTCCCCCCCACTATTATCCCCCTTTCATTTTTTTAATTCAGTCTGTTTCACTTGTTATTTCTCTTTTCGCGAGCAGTGAATTGGTAGCAACAGTAGTCGCTGAAGCGACATAGTTGCTATGGAAACCAGTCATAAAAAACGTCGCTCACCTCCTTAAATTTTTTACGATTTTGAACACCAGAAAATTAATCAGAACTTTTGTTTTGCTGAACGAAAATTCAATTTTTTTTTTTCACAATATAGCTGAGAAGGAATCTATAAACTGTAATAATTGTTTGAAATTTGGTCGAAAAATGAGAGAGTAGTAAAGATTTAAAGCAGTTCTAAATGACTAAAACTGTCGCTTAACCATATATTCAAACACTACCGTGTTTGAATATATGGTTATTATATTTCTTACTAGAATATCTTGTCCTTTTCTTTTCTAGTTTTAACAACTAGTCCTTACTTTTCCATGTTTAAGCTTAACCATATTACTTTTCATGCTCGCATTTTTCTATTATAATATATATATATATATATATATATATATATATCTCGCACGTTTTTTTTTTTTACACTTTAATTTACAACTTTGCCTCAACGGTTCGGGTTCGATCCTCATACTTACTTTTTTTTTTAACCCCACCCCCACCCCCGGAATTTCCACATATACCTCCAAACACGTGGGCAACGCCGGGTACCCCTCGCTAGTCTAATATATAAATCTCACCTGTCTGTTTAAATGTATGTATGTTTGTGTGTCTGCCTAAAACTTTTGACGGTAGTGTTTGAATGATATATATGCTCAATTTTTTTTTAAAGTGTTGAAATTTTGCATTTTTTTGTTCTTTCAAATGATTTCTTTTTAACCTTCCTCCTCTTCCTTTATCAAATTGTAAGAATAACTTTAAAGCATGTCTTTACTTCTCCCCTCTGCTCCTTGTCACCGATTCCTCTGGAAACCTTTCTGCAAACGTTTAAACTAAAGGAACTTGCCATTTTCGTGGCAGCTAATAACCAAATTTCCCGTCTTTTATGCTTTTCGTAACAAAAGAGTTTGAATTAAAAGTTGAAAAATTATTATTTAAAAACAAATAATAAAAAAACTTTATTTTACTTTCATTCGTGATGCAGAAAGGTGAAAGGATTTGTAAAAAAATAAAAATCTGTCAATAATATACAAAAAAAAAATGAGATAGATTAAAATTTCTAGAATTTGTGAACAAAGAAAAGAGGAGGATGTTTCGGGGCTGTGGGGGATAGGCGATTTCTAGTTATTGACATGGGAATTGAAGAACTAGTTTTAACAACCCTCCTCTCCCCCAGATATGAAAATGAAGGGGTGGTTATAAAAATAGATAGGTTGGGAAAGATAGGAGAGGGAATACTGGATTCTGGAGATGAAAGATGGTGTCATGCCGAGGGAATAAAGAATTCGTATTAATTAATCCAAAAGTAAAGCCTCCTATTTATTTTCAACTAAAAACGTTGAAGAGCTTCGGAGACGGGAGTAGTACAGTTAAAACTAGTGTTGGGATGATAATTAAGGCATCAGAATTGGAATAATTTGTGTTTATTTTTGATTCCAAAAACGATTTTTTTTAATTGTCCCTTTTATTTGATTTTATTTAAAACGAAATCTTCTGCTACTGGTAGTATTAATCTATATATATAAAAGCGAAAATGTGTGTATGTACGTATGTATGTATGTGTGTTCGCTTTTTCTGTGTGTCTACAAAAGGCTTTTTTCAGAGAAGCGGTCGGTCGGTCGGTTCACAACTTTTTAAAACTTTTTATATCACATATAAATCGTAATATCTCACAGTTAACAACGAAGCTCGCCTGTCTATTTAATTTGCTCGATTTCGGGAAGATAAATATTCAACATTTGTCGCTCGCCACATGTGGGTTAGTCTTTTTACTATAACATCTTGGGGGAAAAAAAGCGTTCAGCAGTAAATACTATCCTGCAGTCAAACTTGACCTCATTAACTCATTAAAACGGGCACCTACCAAATCCAAGTAATTAAATAAATTCAAACATGTTTCCGTTAGCATCTCATGGTGGGGCAATGGTTAACGTCGCACGTTTTTTTTTTTCACACTTTAAGTTACAACTTTGCCTCAAGGGTTCGGGTTCGATCCTCATACTTACTTTTTTTTTTTAACCTCCCACCCCCACCCCTGGAGTTTCCACACATACCTCCAAACACGCGGGCAACGCCGGGTACCCCTCGCTAGTCTAATATATAAATCTTACCTGTCTGTTTAATATTTTCAAACTCTATCTCTTCCAAAACAAAAAGTCACAGACCGTTCTTTTATGGTTCTTTGGCCAATTAAAATAGTTTTAAATGGTCAAAAATGAGTCAGAATTTGTACATTCATCTTAGTATGATTTTAATTTTTAGTCAGTTCATGTGCGTGCCACGTTGGTACAGTGGTAACATCACCAGCTTTGAGTGCTACAGTTTCGGTTTCGATTCTAGCTGATGGCACCCAAATATATTTATTAGTTTTTAAATCACGATTCTATATTCTATAATAATATATACGAAATCAAGACTAAATTAGAATATCATATTTGAGCGTGTTTTATTCCTGGGCAAAGCCCCCACCCCCATAAAATAATAATTATTGATTTTAAACTACCACTAAAACTAAAATCTAAAGATCGTCCTCCGCAAACGTATTTTTATGCTTAAGAAAATAGCTGCACATTTAACGTGTTTTTACAGAATCGTGAAAAATAATCACTTTTCTGCTTAAATGTTTAGAGATTTATAAAGAATCGGAATCGGTTGTTGTGTTGGAATCTGGAATTTAGTACGGAATCAATTGTATCAGAATTTGGAAACATATTGAAATCGTCTCATCACTATTTACCTTTTGGCCCTGTCGGTGGGGCATTAGAATACGCCGACTGCCCCCCCTGCAGAGGGTAAATGTCCCTCAATGGGGGTCCTGGATATGACCTTAAACTATATCCAGTGGTGAGGCCCCAGCTTGTGGGCTTTGGGGAGTGTGGAGCCACCCTTTAATTGCCATTGCTCCCAGGTCCACTCTGACCCGGAGTGGTAGTACCTGTTAGGGTCCCAACTATGGGTTGAATAGAAACCGACGTGAAAACAACAAATATATTCTATTAAAAAATTTTTCTTCAAAATCTTTGGATTCGGCATTAAATAACGTGAAAAGGGTTGATATGCCGTAAAACAAACACAACCAACCAACACTAATTACTTTTGGGTCCAGAATTTATTTTTCTACATAGTCACCATCATTCTCAGTGCACTTTTGCCAGGAATCCAATGACACATCTGTGCTTCTACCACACGACTGTGCCAGGGTTTGCTTTCTTAGAGTCTGACACTGTCAATATCTGCAACAGGCGGAATAAAAAATAGGAGGCATTACTTTTGGATCGCCCTTTTTATAACAAAATCCCCCAAATATGAGAATGAAGGGATGCGTTATAAAAGTTGAGGATATGCGGGGGAGATGAAGGTGTAATGCAGAGGGGAAAAGTGCTTTTTCTGTAAATACATAGTAAATTGTTAATAATTAGTTGGGTTGCTAGCTTGCTATTTGTTTGCAAATAATTGAAACATTAATCATCTATTATATGAAGGACAGTTGTGTTTGTGTGTGTGCTTAAAAATTTTTGTCATCCGCATCGAACTGGCACGAGCATGGTACTGTTAAAAAGAGCGGTCTCTCGGGCGCCTTCCCCGACCTCGTTCTCGATCCTTCTATCGAGAGCCGTTGCAGGCCGCGGGGAGAATCTGCCTATATGAAAGGGTGCCGAGCCATACTAAAACGACTACAAACGACTACCAAGGTTCAGCGACCTTGTGACTGCTACCCGTAGGGAACTCCACAGGGATCTAGTGAAGGGGGCCGCCGACGACCTGCTATGCGCGCATTTGGGTTGGCAGCAGAGTGAGATCCCCTCCGTGTGGAGCTGGGCGTCAGGTTCAAGTCATGTAAACAATTCGGAGTTTTCTCTGACCTGGTGATTGGCCCAAAATGCACTTCCACTCAACAACATACAATGCAGTTTTGGGTTTTTGGAGTCGCCTGATTATCCCCGTTGTTGGACAATGGCCATAGAAACGACTGATCATGCTTTCTTCAATTGCAGCGAACTCCACCGGTACTGGTCGTATGTCAGTGAAGTGATGGCTCGCATCGATCCTGAGCATCCTCGCCCAATTATCGTATCCAATGTCGTGGACAACGTGAGGCCGCTGTGGGACCGGGAAAGACAAATGGTCTATGTTACGATCCTGACCGTGGCGAGAATGGTGATTTGGACGTCGCGTCTGCAAGGTTGCCGGGGGGGGGGGTTGTCTTTTTCTGATCAGGATCTGATCGCTTTCTTTAAACATCAACTACGGGTGAAGATCAGATGTGATAGAAGAAGGCTGCATCGCACTGCATTTGACAGAAGATGGATACATGTAGCAAGTCTGTGTGTACGAAGAGGAGCCAAATTTGAATACGTGTTCCCCGCCTAGGTGTGGAACACGCAGTTCCGTAAAGTAAAATTAAACAAGTAGCCTCTCAGCTAGCTGAGTGTGTGTTCCATCCCTCCCCGATTAGGAAGCCTCCAAGACCCCCACCCCCTCCTTCTTGCAATTTTTGTTTTCACCCCCTCCTCTAAATTTCACCCATCTTGGAGAGAAAGAAATACAAACTAACCCCCATTCCTTACCCACAAAATTTTCTTTTCTCCATTCACCCCCCCCCCGTCTAAAGGGCATCCCCACTTAGAGACTAACCTGCAGAAGTGAAGCAAGGTGGTTCCTTTTACAAACCTAGTGGAAAGGGCAGTCTATCAACTAGACGGGGTTGGGAGGGTCCTACTAATCACTCCCCCCCCCCCGGCCCTTGACACAAATGAATTATTGTACCATTTTTATTATCTTTTTTATTTTTACATGTCAATAAAAAATGTTTTAAAAATTGGGAGTTAAGTACGATGTCCCCAGTATGAAAGGGTGAATGCGGTATTATGGCGAAAGAAGATACTAGCTGGGAGAAACTTTTGACTTTGTTTAGTTCTGGGGGACAAGGATGACCAACGACCCCCACAATCCCCCCTTTTGAGTTGGCCATGTGCCTAAGTTTTTTGTTCATTGTTGATTTTAAATGTATTTTTAACATGAATAAAGGATTTAATATCCCAAAGTGTAGTATCTGTTCCGGCAGATACTGCAAGCAAAGACCATATGTGGGGGCAACACCACATATAAGACATTGGTCAATGTAGGGGCAACCCTTCATACCAATTGTCACTATCCAACTCCCCTACTCCCTAGGGAGTTGGTCCCCATTTCCCCTTCACTCCTCACATAAAAAATCGGCCTTGTGCCTAATTTGCTCAGTGGAGGAGCAAATAAATACCCTTTTCTTGGCCTTTTGGCCAATATCAAAATGTAGTATCTTTTCTTACTACATGTTGTACTTATTGTGATATAAAGTGGGGAATCACTTTTCTGTATTAATTTAATGTAAAATGATCACCCACTTTACAACCAGTCAGTCACAAAGCCATTCAAGTCATTCTCCAGATCATTCAAGTTGTTTTTGAAGAATTCCAGTTATTTTTTAAGCATTTAAGTCATTCTTAAGGTCATTCAATTCATCCTTAAGTTCATTAAAGTCATTCTAAGTCATTTACTTTTTATTTATTTAAGTCATTTCAGCCCATTTTTTGGTCATTTTAGTTTATCTTTAAAAATTTCATGTCAATCCTACATTCACGCATTCATTCATTACACGAGAGCACGCGATTAATGGCTATCGGCCTTGTTTTTTAATTGACTGTAATTTTTTTTATTTCAAATTCATATTTCTGATTTTTTTTATTTCAAATTTATTCATATTTCTGATTTTTTTATTTCAAATTTATTCATTTTTCTGATTTTTTTTATTTCAAATTTATTCATATTTCTGATTTTTTTATTTCAAATTTATTCATATTTCTGATTTTTGGATTTCAAATTTATTAATATTTCTGATTTTTTGATTTCAAATTTATTCATATTTCTGATTTTTTGATTTCAAATTTATTCATATTTCTGATTTTTTGATTTCAAATTTATTCATATTTCTGATTTTTTGATTTCAAATTTATTCATATTTCTGATTTTTGGATTTCAAATTTATTCATATTTCTGATTTTTGGATTTCAAATTTATTCATATTTCTGATTTTTGGATTTCAAATTTATTCATATTTCTGATTTTTGGATTTCAAATTTATTCATATTTCTGATTTTTGGATTTCAAATTTATTCATATTTCTGATTTTTGGATTTCAAATTTATTCATATTTCTGATTTTTGGATTTCAAATTTATTCATATTTCTGATTTTTTTATTTCAAATTTATTCATATTTCTGATTTTTGGATTTCAAATTTATTCATATTTCTGATTTTTGGATTTCAAATTTATTCATATTTCTGATTTTTGGATTTCAAATTTATTCATATTTCTGATTTTTGGATTTCAAATTTATTCATATTTCTGATTTTTGGATTTCAAATTTATTCATATTTCTGATTTTTGGATTTCAAATTTATTCATATTTCTGATTTTTGGATTTCAAATTTATTCATATTTCTGATTTTTTTATTTCAAATTTATTCATATTTCTGATTTTTGGATTTCAAATTTATTCATATTTCTGATTTTTGGATTTCAAATTTATTCATATTTCTGATTTTTGGATTTCAAATTTATTCATATTTCTGATTTTTGGATTTCAAATTTATTCATATTTCTGATTTTTGGATTTCAAATTTATTCATATTTCTGATTTTTTGATTAAAAATTTATTCATATTTCTAATTTTTGGATTTCAAATTTATTCATATTTCTGATTTTTGGATTTCAAATTTATTCATATTTCTGATTTTTGGATTTCAAATTTATTCATATTTCTGATTTTTGGATTTCAAATTTATTCATATTTCTGATTTTTGGATTTCAAATTTATTCATATTTCTGATTTTTGGATTTCAAATTTATTCATGCTTCTGATTTTTTTTTTCGATAAGGAGTCATTATATTTGTATTTTCAAATTATTCAGACTACTGTTCTCATCTTGAGTGTCATTTTCACAGTGTTTCGGTTGATGAAACCTCCGGCCTTCTTCAGGTGTATCTTACTGAACACTCAAGATGAGAATTCCATTTAAGGCATCCAGGTAACTTTTCTCGTTTGCCTTATTTTGTCCTTTAGTCCTCACATTCCAACAACAACATTTCTGGCACAGAAGGAAGAATTGCTGTTTTCTGAGTCAGAACTTATTCCATCTAACACTTATGATAGACAAGTTGAGCTCCAATATATTGTCCCCCCTTACCGTCACAAAAAAAACACTCGTCTAGCTGAAACCACTATCAATAATTTCTCCCACTCTTTATCTATGCATAAACCTAAACGTAGATTCCATGAACAAGGCTTCTTTCTTAAAACTGCACATCTGTGGAACTCTCTTCCATTTTTCTGCTTTCCAACTGACTACAACATGGTCGTCTTCAAGTCCAACGTAAAAATATGCCTGATCAGCTGTCCCCTGACGGAGGAAATTTGGTAAATTGGATTACTTAGTAAGCTGCACGGACCAAAATGTTGCACAAATAAAAAATAGTTTTACATGTGAAAAATATAATGAGAAATGTTTTCATGGCGACGTTCGGAAACTGACAAATTTTGAAGTTTAAATAAATTCACTGTAAAAATCTCTTGAAAGATAAATATGAATTTTTTGGGACTATTTCAAAGATAATTTTGTCAAGTCCTAATATATTGAATTAAATTTAAAAAAATAACACCTTGTTTGTACAAAAAATAGATTAATTAGCCCCCAAAAGCGAGAGATTCTGATTTTGCACAATGAAAACAACCACAAAGTTGTCATGTATGAGTTCTATGGAAGTCCAAAATATCAAAGTCAAAAGGCTATCTGAAACTGACGTCAGATTGTTGAAGGGTGTAGGGTGCAAAACCGACTGGTTTTCTTTTTTTTTTTTTACCAGCTGTGCATCCATACATTCCTATCATGAACATTTGTATAATTTTTTTTTTTTATCATTTTTTAATTTAATTTTTTTGTGTTCCTGCTTTGAAATTTTTCCAATTTTTTAAGATTATATGAAATTATACTACGCTCAAAATTGCACATTCATGCAAGGAAAATGTTAGAATCTTACATCTAAAAATTATGCTGTAAATGTAATTAAAAAAAAGAAAGGAAATATTTTTTTCAATTATAATTTTTTTGTGTGAAAATATTAAATGATGCTGAATTCAATGATAATATCTCTTGTTCGAGAAATTAATTTTATATCGATTTCGTTAATACGGACTTTAGTTTTTTTTTCGTAATGTTCCTAAAAACATTAATTTTTTTTATTATGACAATTGATGTTTTATTTTCATAAAAAACGCAAAAATAGATTCATTCTTTTTTTTTTTTTTTTTTTTTACTACTATAAACTATAATTTTAGTAAAGGTGTTTATTGTTTAAACAAAATAATATATTTCCACTATGATTCAAATAAAAACAAGTGAAGCATGCGTGGTCCCCCGTGAGTGCACAGTGAACGAGGCATAAAAAAATGACTAAGTTCAGTATTTGCCCCCCTCCCCCATTTAGCCCAAAAAGTCCGCAGTCGGTAAGCCTGTTTTTTTTGTTTCCACCTCTTTTCCCTCTGGCGCGTTACGTGTTCGAGCCTGCTTAGTACTCCATTTTTTTTTTTTTTTTTTTTTTTTTTTGCGTTCGCAATATTTTTCTTAATTTTTTAATTCTTTTTTTATTTTTCGTTCGCAATATTTTTAATTTTTTAATTTTTTTTTTGCGTTCGCAATATTTTTCTTAATTTTTTAATTTTTTTTTTCGTTCGCAATATTTTTAATTTTTTAATTTTTTTTTGCGTTCGCAATATTTTTCTTATTTTTTAAATTTTTTTTTTGCGTTCGCAATATTTTTCTTAATTTTTTAATTTTTTTTTTGCGTTCGCAATATTTTTCTTAATTAAAAAAAAATTTTTTTTTCGTTCGCAATATTTTTCTTAATTTTTTAATTTTTTTTTTTTTTTTTTGCGTTCGCAATATTTTTCTTAATTTTTTAATTTTTTTTTTTTTTTTTTTGTTCAACCAACACCTTCACAAACACCTCCACTTTTCCGCCTTGCCGTCACGGATTCGAGCCTGCCTGCCTACTACACCTTTTTTCTCTCTTTTTGCTCAGCACACACCTCCAAGCACTCGGGCAACGCCGGGTACCCAGGCTAGTTATTTGATAAATACTGAAAAATTTATTTAAAATTGGTTAATTTCCTGATCTTGGTGAATTTTTAAGTAAAGGGAGGGGTCAAAATGTTTATACATCTTGAGCATCGGTTATTCGTTTTGAACATACCTAGTTGAAACTAAAAATGATCTGAATCTGGGGAGGAGATTACTAGAAAGGAACAAAAATATAATAGTAACAGAAGCAGATCTAAATAACGTTTTCATCGAGTCTTCCGCTTCTGTCGCTGTAATTTGCATGTCAAAGATTGCTTTCATAGAAATCGTGATTTGTATTCCGAAAGTGTTTTCTACTGAAAAGTCCCCCCCGCCCCAATGAGGGCAAATAATAAAGAAAGACACCAAAAGAACGAAACGCGGTTTCTCGTTCATTCTTTTTGTATCCTTTCGAAAATTACTCGTCAACCCAACCCTAGCCCTAACCCTATATCCAAACGTTTACATAAAGTATTTCCTGCCTGAATTTTGAATTCTTTCATCGTTTTCAAAATGGCAGACGTTAAAACCCAGCGATTTAAAAAGAGCTTAAGAAAATGGAGAAAACATATTTAAAAGAAAATTGAACTTGATTTGTTTATTAGTTTTGTAATAATTTGCTTTGTTTATTTTTATTTATTTTTTAATTTTTTGTTGAAAATTTCCTAGTTTATATTCGTTTAAATTTGAATATATTTCAATCGTTTATTGGATTATTTTCTTTTCAATCCGGTTAATAAATTTGTTTAATTTTTTAATCTATTTTTTTTTCTTTTTAAACCTAAAAAAAAACACTTTTTTTTTGTTTCTTTTCTTTAAATGAGACGAGATCAATTTGATTCAACATTTGAGTTTTATTTCCTCTTGAAATTAAGAAGATTCTTTGTTCGTTAGAATTTGAACTCTCCTCTTTCTAACTTGATCTTTTCAGATATTAAATTTTTCTTTCAAAAACACAAAACAATTGCATGAATTTTGTTTGATACCCGTTTTTATTTAATTTTTCATTTAAGTTGTTTTCGGATTAATAGAGAATTTAAAATATTTTTTTCTTGCAAAAGCTTAGAGGGTGTGGGTTATCATTGGAAAATAGGAGACTAGAAGCGTCCACTCCATTTGCCACGTTGATCTGCTTTATCTATGTTCTAGCCTGAGCAAGATTTTTAATCAATTTTTGGGCGAGAATTTTGCTGCCAAGAGGTTGTTGAAAAAGTTGACCTTTGCAGACTCTACCAAACTCCTCCGATAATTTTGGGTCTAACCACTTGAAATTTTAGATGTAGGCTACCTGGACATGAGTCAAACATTTTAATATATATATATATATATATATATATATATATATATATATATATATATATGCACACAAAGTTATGAACAGTACATAGAGCCCGAGCAAAGCCGAGCTGAACTGCTAAGAGCAAATAGTTAATAAAACATGTTAAAAAACACTTTGAAAAAGAGTTAAAAAAACATTTAATCTGAAAAGGAAACACTAAATAAGTGGATAGTCCTTAATCCGCGGAGTTTCGAAGAAATACTTTCCTTCTCATCAGAGGGTAGGAATTAGCAAAATGCGGGATCGGATTTTGCATACAAAAGTATTTGATATATATATATATATATATATATATATATATATATATCAATAGAGAATTGGCTCTGTAATAATAAATACAAGCATTTTTAAATTTAAACGTATTTTACAAGCGGTCATGGTCAGATGCTCCTGCTAATAAAATTCATAATCCTTTCTGTAATCTATGACTGACTTTTTTTACCAAGTTTCATTCATAAATGTCCACCATCTTAGCCTTTCAGTTGTTTGAGTCCATGTTTCTCGGTTAAATCAACCTCAAATCATAAATGTGAAACTCAGACTCTAATCGTATTAGAAATTGTTTTTGTTTTTTTAATGATAAATTTTAGCCAATTTTTTTCATGGCATGAACTTTGACGCGTTCCTTTTTTCGCACTGCCCTGATTTTGGTTTCGATGGCTCGCGTCCGTTCAACAAAAGATCTTGAATGGTGTAGAGTCTATCGGATTTGCCTTAAGACTCAAGAAGTTTGACCTTTTCTCCCTTTATGATTACACGGTGATCTCATTTTGGCCGACAATCTCATCAATGGGTGTTATTATATACCTGAAAACCTTTTATTCACAGAGGGAAACGTATTCAGAATTACGAGACCCCTCCCTTACTGATGAGAGGATCACCAAAATATCCCCATCTCTATAAAGTATCATTGAATAGGGATAAAAGAAATAAACTGTTGGGTATTCATAACTGAAACTTGCTGGTCAAGTCAGATATAAAATTAAGTTTAGTTGTACCAAATATAGTTAAAAGGATTGTGGATTTTATTAACGTTTTCATGGGTGAATTTATATTTTATTTTATTTATTTTGGTGGAGTTTTGAGAAGAAAGGAGTATTCTATAAAATTTAACAATTTTTCTTTTTTTAATGTATTATTTGGATTGTTCTCAGCATGAATGTCATTTTTAAAACTCTTCATACATTTGCAAATTACTTAGAACCTCTATCCAGTCTTGGCTGACGGAACAAGATCATGCTAACCCCCGTGAAGTAATTCAAATTCCCGAGTTGGAGAGAAACATTTCTGTGTTTGACAAGATACACCTGACAAGAAGGTTGTTGACAAGGAGGTTACATCGACCAAAACGTTGTGAAAATGAGAACAGTAGTCCGAAGAATCCAAGTAATACGAATAACCAATCCTCATCTCAAAAATTTAAAAACGTCATAATTTTTTTTTAACAACTTTTATTACATGGAGGAAAGGATCTGTCTTCTAGGAACCTTTTTATGGTTTCTAAAGATATCGCTTATTTTAACTGAAATGGAGAGAAGAATCCCCAAAATATCCTTCCATCCTTATCAGCGAAAAAACAAAAACTGTTGGACATTCATTACTGAAACTTGGTAGACAAGTCAGACAAAATCTGAAGTTTATTTGTACCAAATATGGTTGGATTGTAGAAAGAATTGTGGATGTTATCAACGATTCTGTGGGTGGCACTTTTGATGTGGTCACCCTGTATTTAAAATAAAACTTTGGCAGAAAGTTGGCCATAAAACTTTAAATTGGCAAAAAAAAAAAAAAAAAAAAAAAAAAAAAACGAATGTTTTGTTTTTGCTATTTTTGTTGTTGTTGGAATGCGGAATTTATATTCATTGCGATTTTAGCTCAATTATGTCTCCCGCTCAAATCCATACGACTAGAAAATTGGAAAATCATGAGATGGAAGAGTACAAAAAGTCCGATTCTTTGCGTTCTTGCAACAAACAAACAAAAGAATAAATATTTATTTTCAGATTCATAGAAGCATCTTTATAAAAATTTGTAGTCCCCCCCCCCGCTGACTTGATGAATGTATCTTCGTTAAAAAGCAGGGATAACTGGCGTTGCCCGGAACTATAAAAAAAAAAAAGACGTTTAGTGATGTGGGCAACTTCTATCCCACTCAATTATTTGGACTACTGTTCTCGTCTTGAGTGTTATTTGCATAACGTTTTGTTCGATGTAACCTTCGGCCTTCTTCAGGTGTGTCCACATAGACCCGTGGTATAACGGATAAGGTGCAAGGTGAAATTCAGTTGTAATTGACACTCTTCTGAAGGTTGAAGGTTCAATCCTCAAAGTGGGTGATACGAAAAAAACAATTGCAATTTACTGAAGACTTCTACCTAGTCATGGCTGACAGAACAAGAACATGCTACCCAGTGTGGATTAGATGAAGAGTTCCATTCAAAATTCTATGCAGAAATATTCCCAAGTTTTCCAAGATACACTGAAAGAAGGTCAGAGGTTACATCAACCAGAATATTGCGTTAATAACATTCAAGATGAGAACAGTAGTCCGAATATTCGAAATAATATGAATCCTCATCTAAAAAATTCAAGAATATTCTCTCCTTCTCTAGCTGTACTTCTGATTTTCTCTCACAGAAATCTATAGAAGATTCAACATCGTGTATTTGTTCTGGCAGCCATCTTTGTTCATCGATGGCTATCGGAACAAACTCAAATGATGTTGAGTCTTCTATGAACTTTTTTCTTCTTGCAGCATTATATTATGAATTTTTCTACCTAATCAAAGAATTTATAATTTTCTGAAGAATATAGGCATGAAAAAAGAAAAAAAGGGTAACATAATAATAAGCGTTTGTTTCTACATAACAAAACGGATCTGTAAAAAATTATAATACGTTGGAGGAGCTGTTTTGCATGAAAAATATATATTTTGATCTTGCAGTGTAACTATATTGTTATTCTTATATATATACATATATATATATATATTTTTATTATTTATAAAAAATAAAATACTACCTCAAGTCGGAAATAGTTGGGGCAGAATTAAAACTGTCCACATTTTAGGTTTTGTCACGCACCATTTCAATGTTTTAGGGGGTAACTGGTAGTACTTTAGAGCGTGCTTAATTGAAAAAGAACAGTTTTCGTTCTAAAAGTCATTTAGAGTTTAATCTATGCACATTACTTTAACTGTTATATAATCTATCTTTAAAAATACTCGCAGTGACTATATAAATATGGAAAATGTAGTTGAATCCAATGTGGAAGGTAAAAATAGAAGTGATAAGAGAGAATTGACAAATTCAAGACCAACAACAATTCTGCAAGCGTTGCTACAAAGGTCTAAAGGGCACATCCTAGAACGAGGTGCAATCAAAGTTGTTGCCACAAAATTCGGTATAGGAAGAAATACTGTAGGCAGAATTTGGTCACAAGCACTAGACAGTTCGTCCGATATATCGATATCGGTGTCAATGAATTCTTTGAGCCGTAAGTTTCTCTGTGGCCAAAAAAAAGGACTATAGTTCACAGTTGGCAAAAATAAACACCATTCCCTTGAGTAAAAGAACCACTTTGAGGTGTACTGCTCAAGTATGTGGAATACTTAAGACAACGTTGATTGCAAGGATGAAAGATGGCGAAGTTCGGGCAAATTCAAATGCTGTAAAACCGCTTCTCACAATAGAAAACATGAAATGTCGCGTTAATTTTTGCCATTAGCAGTTGGATTTAAATCGAGGAACTTTTAGAGAAATATTTGATGTCATACATATTGATGAGAAATGGTTTTACATGACGCAAAATGCAAGGAAATTTTATTTAGGCAAAGACGAACATGACCCTTTAAGAACCACTAAAAGCAAGCGTTTCATTACAAAGGTAATGTTTCTTGCTGCCGTGGCTCGACCCCATTGGGATCCACATCGCAAATGTTACTTTGACGGGAAGATTGGAATTTGGGCATTTGTCAAACAAGAGGCGGCTAAACGTAACAGCAGAAACAGGCCTGCTGGAACAATGGTAACTAAAGTCATGGATACAATCACGAAAATTCAGATTCGTGAATTCTTTGTTGAAAAAGTCCTTGTTTCCACACGGAACAAATGTCCAAGTGGATCCATTGCACAACGAATCATAATTCAACAAGACAATGCTAAGCCACATGTACATCCAACGGACCCGGTGTTCAAACAAGAATCGGAGAGATTAGGGCTGAACATTGAACTGGTTAACCAGTCTGCAAACAGTCCGGATCTGAATGTGCTTGACCTAGGTTACTTCAATACAATACAATCCATTCAACACCAAAGGGATTCAAAGAATATTGATGAATTAATTGAAGCAGTTGAAACCAGCTTTCAAGAATTAGAAAAATCAAAGTTGAACAACATTTTCCTGACATTGCAAGAAACAATGGAACAAATAATTTTGGCTGTTTGTGGCAACAATTACAGGCATATGTCAAAAGCACAGCTAGAAAAAAAAGGAAAACTTCCACTTCAATTTTGATATCAGAAGAATTGAAAAGTAAATTAACACAAGTAAATAAATAGATGTTTTAGACTTGATTCCAAATATTTCTCATATGTTATATCTCCCCTTTTTTGGAAATAGGGTACAATTATGGATATCTCCAGTATCAAATAATCCTTATACACTGTGAAATGTATTTATGTATGAAAACCAAAGAGAGGAGATATAACATATGAGAAATATTTGGAATCAAGTCTCCCCTTGCTATTATTTCAGATCATTTGAAACCATAGCAAATTTTAGTCTCCTCTTCATCAAGGCCAGGGTTTTTGGGGAAATATCAGATATTTTTTAATTTATATGCAAAACTAGGAAAACAAATGACTATGATTGAAACATTTTTTATTTCTAAAAAAAAAAAAGGGAAGATATAAAATATGAGAAATATTTGGAATCAAGTCGCCCGTTCCTGTTATTTCCAATCCTTTGAAATCATAGCAAGTTTTAACCTTCATTTGTGAAATTCTGAGCAATAACTGCTGAGATTTAGAACGTATAAAATTGGCAAAAATGTGTCATAATTTTAGGTTGCTATTTTCCAGAGGTAAGGTAACCCGCTAAATATAACAAGGTTAATACAAGAGTGCTCAATACCGAAGTAGAGCAAGGTATACTTTCAATTTGTTTTTACATAAGCAGTAAGGTATCTAATTACTAAATACTAGAAGACCGAAACATGCTCATGACTGTGTAGCAACACATTAGTGCTTATGTAAAAAGATTAAAAGATATATATATATATATTATTGAAATGCTCATATCTTTGGTTCTATGGAACGGAACTACATGAAAATTTTGAAAATTATAATACTATTTTCTGGGTAAACTTTTATGACAATTTGTAAAAAAAAACCCTGTATTTTCAAACCAATAAATTATGCCCAAATTTGCCTACATTTGTATATATAGTGTCCTGCAAACCAGCTTCAGTTTTGTTGCTTCGGTTGTCTCCTCTGTGGCCTTGCCAAGCCACTAATATATATATATATGTATATATATATATAAACAAAAAAAAAACATGTTTAACTACACCTTGGTTTAAAATAGGTCAGATCACTAGATATCTACACTTCCCGCTAAAAAACCACACACAAAAGAAGGGTTGAACCCAACGTCAACCGGTCAACTTAGTCCTGTAAGTGCCTGCTCATTAGCTGATTAGGAAGGAAACGGTGAAAACTAGGAATCTGATTGGCTTACTAAAACCTCAATAGAATGTGCGTCTATAAAAAAGCGAGACAACCACAGCATAAGCCTGACGTATCCTAGCGTGGATAAAATGCGGAATATTCTGTGTAGTTTAATTGCCATATATATTTTTATAAGTTATACATATATTTAAAGAGGATTAGAACAACAGTCTAAAGAGCAGAATGTATTTGAATGTAATAGTAAAATCAGTAATGTAATTAAAATACAAGAAAAACTGATTGTTGTAATGCAGATATATAAGCTCAATAGGTATATATATCCTAGAGCTATTTTAATATTTAATAAGATGAATGATAATTTATAATTAAAATTAAAAATTGGTTTCATAAGGAGGAACAACTATATGTAAAAATTATTGTCCATTACTTAGTGTCTATCTCAATAAAGACATCGTTTCCGAAACGATCGTACAATTTATTGATTTTGGCTTTGTTCCTCCTTATGAAACCGATTTTTAATTTTAATTATAAATTATCAATCATCTTACTAAATAAATATATATATATATATATACACATTATCACAAGTTAGTTGAAAAAAATGCTCAATTGTAGGCTTTGATTGATATAGCAAATACAAAGTACTTTTTAAACCATACATGAAGGTGTCCGTAAGAATGAATTAAAAAATTTCCAAGACTAAAAAAAAAAAAAAAATGGTGAAGTCCAAAAAAATACCCATGAAACAACAAGTTAATTTACTTGTAAAACTTTCCAATCTCAGTTTTTCGATTAGAGTAATAAAATTGAACTCTGCCACGTTTTCTTCGGGAATGGTTTAATCACAACTACCATAATGCCCCCCCCCCCCCGAGGCAAAAATCTATCTTTCCAATCCCTAATGCTGTTTTATTTGCATATGTAAATTATATTCAGCCACAATCATGGCGTTTGTAAGAATCCTGCTTCTCATTTGTTTCTAAAATTCATCACAGAGATTTAAGTGGTTTTATTATGCAAAGAAAAACTTGCTTTTCTTTCTCTTCGGATCTTTCTCTTTCTCTCCGCCAATATCCATCATCAATAATGCAAAGCTCTAAATCTGTATGCATAAAACAATAGACGTATGTGTGAAAATATGCAACCGAGAAACTCTTCAACTATTGGTCACATAACTCTGAAATCAACACGAAGTAGCAATCATACACCAAGGCGGGTTTATAAGGGAGTAAAATCTTTGGCTGGACGAATAACACACATCTCGGCAAGTTGAAATTTAAAATTTTCATTTCAACTTGCCGACATATTTTTATTAGTTAGCTTGATTTGGTTGGTTGTTTTTGTTTTACGGCATATCAACCCTTTTCAGGTTATTTAATGCCGAATCCAGTTATTTTGAAGAAAAATTTTTTAATAGAATATATTTGTTGTTTTCAAGTTGATTTCTATTTAACCCATAGTTGGGACCCTAACAGGTACTACCATTCAGGGACAGAGTGGACCTGGGAGCAATGGTAATTAAAGGGTGGCTCCACACTCCCCAAGGCCCGCAAGGTGGCGCCTCACCGCTGGATATAGTTTAAGGTCATATCCAGGACCGTAGTTAGCTTGAAGTAATGTAATTTTAAATCTTTCTAATCTATCTGTTGATAGCTCAAATGGTAGCGAACGCGGCTGGAGTGCTAAATGTTTTGGTTTCGATTCTAACTGATGACACCAAAGTCTTTTTTAAACTTTTCTAATCAGTATTATATATATATATATATATATATATATATATATATATATATATATATAGACATTGAACAACCCAACCTTCTCATACACACACATAGTTTCCTTCCCGATTCTAACACTGTTTCCTTTTCAATTTCATATGATCGTTTTCTTTTTTTTTTTTTTTTTTGCATTTTTCCTTTTAATATCCTGAAGATGTCCTCTGCAATAGGGACGAAATGTGGATCATTTCATGAATTCGTTCGGTTTTTCTTTTTTCAAAACAACATATATATACACACAGGGTGACCCCCCCCCCCAAAAAAAAAACAAAAAAAACAGAGGACATTCAATTGTTTTTCTGAGCATTTTACAGTCAACGGAGAAAAAAAGGCCAAAGACCCTTGTGTTTTGATGTGATGTTTTGAATATAATAAAATAGTTATGACCAAAGTTTCATTTCATTCGGACAAAACAATAAAAAACGGGGCCTAATTAGAGTTGGGCCCGTTTTTTGTGGTCACCCTGTATGTATGTATGTATATATATATATATATATATATATATATATATATTAGTGGCCTAGCAAGGCCACAGAGGAGTGAACCAAGCAAAATTCACCTCAAGGCAGCAAAACTGAAGCTTGGCAAGACACTTAATATACAAATGTAGGCACATTAAGGCATATTTTATTGGTTTGACAATATAGTTTCTTTTTTACCAATTGTCATAAAATTTTAACCATAGAATAGTATTATAATATTCAAAAAGCCTGCAAATTTTCATGTAGTTTCCTACCACAGAACCAAAGATATGAGTATTTCAATATTTAATTTGACTACGAGTATAGATATATATATTTTTGGCAATTTTATAAGTTCCAAATCGCAGCGACTATTAATCAGAATTTAACAAATGAAGGCTCGTTGGAAAGGTAATCACCTGAATTGTGCCATGAGCAATGTGATATTTGCCGTCAGATCGCACATTAAGGAGATCATCCATTATCCAGCGCCTATTTTAGGCACTTTTTTTTACAGCCATAAAATGTTTCAATCATAGTCATTTTTTTTTCTAGTTTTGCATATGAATTAGAAAATATCGGATATTTTCTCCAAATCTCTGGCCTTGATGGAGAGGAGAGGGCTAAAACTTGCTATAGTTTCAAATGATCTGAAATAACAGCAAGGGGAGATTTGATTCCAAATTTATTGTCATATCTCCCCTCTTTAGTTTTCATACATAAAGTAAATTTCACGGTGTATAAAGATTATTTGCTAATGGAGATATTCATAATCGTAGCCTATTTCCAAAAGAGTTTTTGGGGAAATATATATCTATATTTACTATTCAATAGAAAATTGGTTCTGTAATAATAAATACGAAATCTGCACGAATAAAATTATATTTAAGCGTATTTTATGACTGTGCAAGACCGAGTGCCCCTGCTAGTTATAAATACAACTGGAGCACTTTCCGGTAGTTCATATTCACTGAAGTCCAGCTTTAAATGTGGGGAAAATACATCTCTCTGAAAAAAAAAAGGCGCTCTGGATTGCAACAAAAATTTAAATTGCCTCATTCTAGAAGGATTTCTCCTTCATTGACTGAGAACATAATAGACTTAGTGTAGTATGATCGAACAGATACTCCAATTTGTAATATTTACTTGTAGAAATTAAAAAAAATTTACAACAAATCGAGCAGAAGAGAGAGTGTATGGAAGGGATGGTTTTCGTAAGTCATTCTTGATTACAAATAATATTGTCTATCCTAGTCTAGACTGGAATCATCCACGTCACCACAATACCACATTCACACTAAAAGCCGTCCTACTTAAGATAAATTAATTTGAAATTTTATTATTCGTAATGGAACGAGGAGTGGATAATAAAAAGGCAAAAAAAAAAAAAAAAAATGATTTTATATATACAGGGTGGCCCACCTAAAAGTAGCCTGAAAAAAAAAATGTAGTAGAGATGAGGAACATTCTTTTATTGTTTAAATTACTTGTAATTTCATAAAA
>NC_136505.1:106989351-107076851 GCF_053919585.1 Euprymna scolopes
TCGACATTCTATTTATTTTCTCGACATTCTATTTATTTTCTCGACATTCTTTTTATTTTCTCGACATTCTATTTATTTTCTCGATATTCTATTTATTTTCTCGACATTCTATTTATTTTCTCGACATTCTTTTTATTTTCTCGACATTCTTTTTATTTTCTCGACATTCTTTTTATTTTCTCGACATTCTTTTTATTTTCTCGACATTCTTTTTATTTTCTCGACATTCTTTTTATTTTCTCGACATTCTTTTTATTTTCTCGACATTCTATTTATTTTCTCGACATTCTATTTATTTTCTCCACATTCTTTTTATTTTCTCCACATTCTATTTATTTTCTCCACATTTTTATTTTTCAACATTCTTTTTATTTTCTCGTCATTATTTTCACTTTCTCGGTATTTTTATGTTCACGTCATTATTTTTTCTTCTACAGTCTTTATTTTCTCGACATTCTTTTGATTTTCTCATGATTTTTTTTATTCGACTTTCTTTTTTGGGACTCATTCTATTTTCCATCTCATCTTTAATTCTCATCTTTCTATTTCGTTATATTTTTTCTATATTATTTTTTTTTCAATTTATACTGTTTGTATTCCTTTTCATCTTCTCTTTGCTCTAATTTTCTCCCTGTATTTCTTTTAGATTAGAAATGAAAAAACAGCGAATAAAATGAAGTCTAATAACAAGAAGAAAGAAATAAACATCAAGAAATAGTGCTAGAGGTATGGGAGATGGAATAAAAACATAAGAAGGAGTAAAATAAAAAAAATATATAAAAAGGAATAAAGAAAGAAATTTTAAGTAAAGGCAGGGTGGACATGCCATGTATATACTTATACCTGTATAATGCCGACTTTTCTCTTCTGACGAGAAGCATTTATACTCACAATGCCATGGCCTAAAGAGGTTCTTTCTTATTCTATTCATTTTCATCCTAATTGATCTGATGATACAATAGAATTCTATATGACTTTAATTCCTCATTTTAATTTAATTGATATATATATATATATATATATATATATATATATATATATATATATATATAAATTCATTTTTTTTTACATGGAAATCACCACTTTTCAAGGCCTAAAGGCCACTCGGGGGTAAGCGTTATTGCATGTACAGTAATCAATGGGACAATATCGTAGTAATCGTTAGTAATGGAGATCTGATAAAGTGTCTTACTTAAGGGGGCGGTTCATCAGGATTTGTTTATGTTGGACTTGAAGGCATCCAAGTTGTAGTCAGGTGGGAAACAGGCAAACAGAAGAGAGTTCCACAAGCGTGCACTTCTAAGAAAGAAGCTTTGTTCATGGAATCTACGTTTTGATTTAGGCACAGATAAAGAGTGGGGAAAATTCATGAAATTATATATATATATATATATATATATATATATATATATATATATATATATATATATAATTGCATGAATTGCTCCTATTAACCGTGTAGAGCTTTATTATTTATTATTTTTATTAAAGATAATATCTTTTTCAGGCTCCTTTGTACCTTCAATAAGTTTCCAGACTTTTTTGTACAGTCATTTAACATTGTCGTAGATTCTTAAAAATTTCTTTAAAGTAGTTTCTTACTATGCATCTTATGAGATGACCAATTTTATGATTTCAGGTTCAAATGAACAGCTACAGCAGGAATTGGAATACACCTTACTAAAGCCTAATTTTCACAGCTGGCGAATTTAAAAAATGAAATCTGGACATGAGAATACTTTCGAAGAATGATTTGCAAAAAAAAATTGCTTTAAAAATGCCACAGAAACGTATGGAATGCTTCAGACTGCTTTTGGACCATCTTGCATGAATCGAGCCTCAGTTTTTGAGTAGCATAAGAGATTCAAGGAAGGAAGGGAGTCTGTGAGGGATGATAAGAGATGTTGGAGGAGTAAGAAAGTCAGAACACCAGAATTGATTGGCCAAATAAAGAATTTCATGAATAAGGAATAAGAAACACTCGTCTAGCAGAAAAGACTATCAACAATTTTCCCCACTCTTTATCTGTGCCTAAACCTAAACGTGAATTCCATGAACAAAGCTTCCTTCTTAGAACTGCACGTCTGTGGAATTATCTTCCGTTTTCCTGCTTTCCAGCTGACTACAATATGGTTGTCTTCAAGTCTAACGTAAACAAGTTTTTGATGAGCCGTTCCATATAAGTTAACAAATTTACCGAAATTCCATTACTAACGATTACTATATTGTCCAATTTCTACTGTACATTCTTTAACCCTTATCCTCGAGTAGCCTCGAGTAGCGGTGATGCCTATGTAAAAAAAAAAAAAAAAAAAAAAAAATAAGGACTGTTCTGTATCTAAAGAGACAATACTATACTGTGATTTTAAGGGAGTTCAGGAAGAGATTCCTTAAGAAGAGGCAAGCCGTCTTCAAATCGGGTCAGTGCCATTTCCACCAAGACAATGCACCAGTCCACAAATCCATCCTTAACACAAACTATTTGACCAAGATGAGCATTAAGGAAGTTCATCACCCTTTCATATAGTCCAGACGTTACTTCCTGTGATTTCTGGTTGTTCCCTAAGCTCAAAGAAAATCATAGAGACTGTCGTTATGCGATCTTTGATGAAATGAAAGAAGCTGTGACAAGGGTCATTGACAGGAGATCTTCCCTATATATATTAATTCATTTTTTTTTTTTTTTTACATAGTAGTCACTACTTATCAAGGCCCGGAAGCCACTCGAGGATAAGGGTTATTGCGTGTACAGTAATCAATGGGATAATATCGTAGTAATCGTTAGTAATGGAGATGTGATCAACTGGGCGGTTTATCAGGAACTTGTTTATGTTGGACTTGAAGACATCCAAGTTGTAGTTAGGTGGGAAACAGGTAAACGGAACAGAGTTCCACAGGCGTGCACTTCTAAGAAAGAAGCTTTGTTCATGGAATCGACGTTTTGGTTTTGGCAGAGATAAGAAGTGGGGAAAATTTTTTACAGTGGTTTCAGCTAGACGTTCCAGCAGTTGTTGGAACTGTATAAGTGCGTTGCAGCCGAAGGAGATTACTTTGAAGGGGACTAGTTGTATGTGTGTACTATCAATAAAAAATATCCATAGGAAAAAATCTGGAAACTTATTTAAAGTACCTTGTATATAGTCTTGTATTCATATACATTGCAAATTCATATCCCTGGTTTGAAACGTAACACTTAGGTGCTCGTTGCTGAGAAAAAAAGGGTGATCGTTATTTCTTGAATTATCACAATGACGTCACTTACGAGATCTCATTTTCTCTCTAAGTGAACTTAGTTTAGTGATTTAGTAGAGGTCAGAAATGCGTTTAAATTTTGCTATCATTGAGTCAGATGTGACCTAAATTTTCGTGCCTTATTTGTGAAAATTGAAGGGTTCCATATAGAAACGGGTAGATCGTCTAGTATGTAATTTAGTTAGTTGAATGTTATATCCTTACTTTAAATAAGAATACAGCAAGAAACACGGGCTTATGGGTGAAAGACAAAGGGGTTTATTTACAAGGGAATACAGGTGACATGAGTTACTCGACATATTTTCTTATTCTCTTTCTGTCTTTTTTCCTTCTGCCTCAGTCACGTGATAGGGTCAATATATCCATAGTTCATTACATCTATGAAGGGATGTTTGGTTATTCCATTACATAATTGAAAATAACAGTAAATGCTTAGCACAGATTAACTTACTGAATCTGTGTTCAAAATTACTTAAACTGCTATGGTGCTCAACAGAACTCCGATTTATGGTCTCCCCCTGTCAAACTTTCGCTAAAAAATTACTCGACTAGCTACAACCACTATATACGATTTCCCTCACTCTCTATCTGTGTCTTAATCTAAACACAGATTCCATGAACAAAGCTTCTTTCAAGCAGGCTAGTGGAACACAGTTCCATAGGCCTGCTTCCCGGTTGAATACAACATAGTAGCCTTCAAGTCCAATGTAAACAAGTTCTACCCAATTTACACGATTAATGATTATTACACTACCACCTTACATTCATTAATTCTTATTCTCGAGAGGTTTTCGGGCCTTGATAATTGGTGACTCCCAAGTAAAAAGTACAGATAAGGTCGTCTGAAGATACTGGCTTCCTGATCTAAAATGCATCGAACGTTGATGTTATTGTTTGCATCCGTTCCCTTTGCAAAATTCAATCATGTTTCAGCAAAGTCAAAAACAAAATAAACTATTTTTCTTATATAAAAGGAATAATTTGCTCGGTGGACTAATTCGCAAAAAAATTTAAAAACTAATAATGATAATGTCGTCCATGAAATTCCGTCTGTGTTTGTTTACAATATGAGGTCAGCTGATATTTGGGCTTGACAAAGAATGCCCTGGAAAAATCACTTCTGATTAATGTTTTAGTTTTAAAATATGCAAACAAAGAAATGATTTGCAGCAATTTTAAATCGTACCTCTTCTTTTATCGTGAATTGAATTCATTAACAAGAAAAAATTAAAATAAAATGGTGAGGTACACCCGGGCTTGAACAGGGACCTTTGATTTTCGTGAAGACTAGACTGATAACGAAAGTAAAGAAAAAGTAATAAAAAAAATCATGTATAAAAAAAATTAGCAGCTGAAAATTCCCGATAAATATAGTCCGCATTCTGTACTGTTGACATTACAACAGCAGATGTCAGCGGATTATTCAAGGTGGAGATGCTTCGAAGTCTGGTGGGATTATGTCTGTCACGGATCGAGGCATCTTACTTGGAGATGATGGATGTTGATTGAATAAGAGAACATTTTTAGGTAAATAATATTTTTTTTTTTGTTATAAGTTTGTCTCCGAAAGGCAATCATATTAGCGAATGTTGCTTGCTGCAGAACTGACTTAACCAAACGTCGTTAGGGCAAAAAAAAAAAAAAAAAAAAAAAAAAAAAACTTAGAGGGTTTGATTTGGTTTACGGCATATCAACCATTTTTGGGTCATTTAATGCTGAAACATTAATTGTAATGTGTTAGATGCTAGTGAGTTGTCTATATTTTGTTATATTTTGTATATCTTAATCTCTTTCAAGAATTCAATAAATGTTTTTGGTCGATTTTGTTAAATATCTCACTTAGACTATTTTCTTCGTAACGCTTTATTCAGGCCCGTTTAAAGTCCACGCAGCCCGTCAGTATATGATGCACTGTGTAAGATTCCTGACACATTATGTAAATAGGCACCGCTTCTTCTTTAAGTAGTTGTGAGTAAGCAGGCCAAAGGATTAGTTGGCCAAAATGTGGTGAGACGACAACAACTATGGAAGGCAGTAATTTCTTAGGATACAATTAAGAGACTCAGCATTCCTATCTCATCGCGGTTAGCCACCTGACGAAGGCCAGAGGAATAGTTAACCGAAACGTCATAAAACAACAACTATGAGGATAACAGTTTACAAATAAATAAATCAATATATATGAAAAAAAAAAAATATCATAATTCAATTCTGCTTTAAACAAAAACATTCATTTTGAATGCGCCCCTGTCGTATCAAAGAACCTACTGTAGACTTTATGTGCTAGGCCTTTCTACTTGTGCAATGATAATAGTTTGAATTTAAGTTTAACATGTAAAAATCAAGTATTATGATTCAACTGTACTTTAAAGAAAAACATTCATTTCGCGTGTGCCCCTATTATATCAAAGAATCTACTGTTGATTTTATATGCTGGCTCTTTCTGCTTTTGTGGTAATAAAACTTCTTAGAAAATGCACTTGTGATGTTAGGTTGTATAAGGTGTTTATTTAGGTCAGAATCACCGGTTCCTTCTTTATTTCCTTTTTGCAACCACTGGCAACACAGCGTGCCTCTTTCTTCTTTATCGTCTCCCATCCCCGGCATCAACGGTATGTTTCACTCATTTCTTCGTCTGTTCAGCTTTGTCATGCAACGTGACATTTCATGTTCCATTTTTTTACAAACTTATTCAGTCTTTCGATTTCTTTAACTCCATTTTCCTACCCTCGTTTGTTATTGTTTTTACTTTTTCATACCTGTCAGTTTTTCTTTCAGTTTTTACATTTTCTTTCCAAATATATATATATATATATATATATATATATATATATATGTGTGTGTGTGTGTATGCGGATTATTATATAAAGTTTAATATGTATATATATATATATATCAGAGCAAACAGTTAATAAAACATGTTAAAAAACACTTTGAAAAAGAGTTAAAAGCATATTTAATATTTATTGAAAAGGGAAACACTTGATAAGTGGATAGTCCTTAATCCGCAGAGTTTCAAAGAAATACTTTCCTTCTCATCAGAGGGCAGGAATTAGCAAAATGCGGGATCGGATTTTGCATACAAAAGTATTTGATGAAACTGCAAGTAAGTCAAAGATCTTACTTGATAACAAAAAGTGAAGCAGAGGGAATATGATGAAGAAAAAGGTGATTGCACGTGAATGGATAGTCTGGTGAAAGGTAAATAATCCAATGACGGTAAAATCCAAAAATATAACTCCAAGAAAGTTAATTGAGTTTCCATTTGCACAAGTAAAATCCAAGGAAATCATGTAATTGGAAGATGGTCCAAAATAATCCAAAATGCCGAAATCCATGGAATAATTCCCAAATATGTACAAAGAAAAGAAAAGGGGAAAATTCCAATAATATCTATAAAAGAAAAATAAGATATGCTTTTCACACGACTGCCGAGACATAATAAGAAAGAGCAGGGGAGAAGAAGAGGAATATATATATATATATATATATATATATATATATATATATATATATATATATATATATATACTCACAGCATTGGTAAGTTGAAAAATATTAACAGATGGAGTGTTTAGTCACATAATATTTAAGCTGTACCGAATATCTTAACTTCTTACAATTTTCCTGAAAAGGAATCACCTGCTGGATTAAATATATAAATTTTCATCTATGAAAATTAAATGAGAAATGGCTTAAAAGGGAAATAACTGTCACAGCTTAAATAAATAATGTTGCTTCCATTTTTTAAGGGCAACTGGTGTAGTCTGATACTAATTGAAAATAAATTAAAAATAAATTAAATATAAATTAAATCAACTTAAAATAATATTTCGAAACAGAACAATAAAAGCAATTCTCTTACAACAAACAATATCCTAGAGTTAATTATTAAAATAGATTTGTTTTAATGTAATATGCAAGTGAGATTGCTCATTGAATAAATACTATATCTAGAAAACATGTTGGAATGTAAGTGTGTAATCGTCTGTTTTCAGTATGAAAATTGTAAACAAACGCAGTTTAAAATGGCTAAAATTGACACTTTTGTGCTTATTAAAAAAATTGATGCCTCGGATTTTTATAAAACTTTCTGAAAAGTTGTAACTGATTTCTATATTATTTTGTTTGTCTATACTTCATGATAACTGTTGGGTGTGCCTCAGGGGCTCTTTTAGGGCTAATAAAAACACTACTACTTTTTTACTATTTTACCATATTTTTACAAAATTTTCTATGTATGTCTATTTAGCAGTTTTGCATGGTGCGGAACTCAAATTTAAATATGTTAAGGCCTTGGGGATTTTTGGGGCTAAATGGGGAAGGCGGCAAATGATGGACTTCATCATTTCTTTTTTTTACATGGTGCAGAACTCAAATTTACATATGTTAATTGTACCGTTTGTTCATTTTCACCAAGATTTGACGTCCCTTGGGGACTTTTGGGGCTAAATGAGGGGTGGGACAAATGCTGAACTTGGTCATTATTTTATGCCTCGTTCACTGTGCACTCAGGGGGGACCATTGATGCTTTACTTGTTTTTACTTTCTTTGTATGTCAAATAATTTACACTGCTAAAATACAAATTTCCTTATTATTACATTGCCTACGGATATACTTATTTGTTATATATTGGCTTTTTTTTTTAATATAGTTGCTTTTTGTTTAGTTCGCTTTTCAGGAACCATTTTCCACACTGCTCAGATATTAACCTTTTTTTTTTTTTTTTTAGGTACTTTTTTACCTTAGTACAAACTACACCATTTCCTTTATACTGACGACTTCTATAGGTTTTACTGAATAATACAATCTATTTTAGCTTTGGTAGAAACAAGTAGTTGTCAAGATATGACATGCATTATAAACTGTAATTCAATGTTCTACAAACGTGCAATAAAAAAGTGTACTTCTCTCTGCACAACGCTGCTACCCATCCCCACTTTGGGTTATAGTCTTTGCAGGTGGGTATGCTGACAACATGTATCACAGTTGAACTTGGGGCAAATACTTTAACAGTCCCCCTCCTCATAAAATGGGGTGTCTATTCTGAAAGCTGTTCTTACCATGGCGAGGTTGGTCCTGTCTATTCAATACGACGTTCTTAACATGAGGAGGTTAGGGGTGTCTATTCCGAAACCCGTTCTTAACATTAGGACGTTGGGGATTGGCCACCACCACCAACAACAGTAGTAGTTTATTTTGTTATGAAGAGTAGCATGCTTTCACCGGGCAACGCCAGTTTACGGGTCCTGCTAGTATAATAATAAATTCGAAATCTGCATTAATCAAAATATCATATTGAAGTGTATTTTACGATCGGGCAATGCCTGGCGGCCTGCTAGTATATATTTATGTTGAAGTTAGGTTATTTGTGTATTGTGGCATTAGTTATATGAATGCGTGTATTTTATTCTTGTAGTTTCCTTTGATGTTTGTGTTCATTCGTGTGTGTGTTTATTCGTGTGTGTGTTTATTCGTGTGTGTGTTTATTCGTGTGTGTGAATATATTTTCCTTTCTTTTTGTTGACTTCCAAAGACATTAAAGGTCGCGATTAATTAACTTTCTCCTCGGAGACACACCTGTTAGAAGAAAACCTGTAGATAGGAGGTAAAAGGTAGAAAAACGGAATGACACTTAATCACCGTCTCCCCCCACCTCTCCTGAAACGTCGTCGTCGTTGGGAATTAGATTTGTCATGTACCAACTGAAACAGGAACTGCTTGGCAATTTTCTAGACGCTGCAACCAAAAGTCTTCAAGTGCTTCTTTCCCTTAACCCCCCCCTCTCTTTGCTTACAGAGAATTGTCCAATGTATTTTCCCTTCCAATTTCATTTTGCTTTTCAAAATTCGATGCATACGTACAATGTACTCCTCCCTTTTTTTTTTTCTTTTTGACTTTTAACATTTTTTTCGATGGATTATTATCGATTGGACACTAATCTATCAGAGTTACCCCCCCCCAAAAAAAAATCAATGTAGGATGGATTTAGTTTCTAATACACCGTTCAAGTAGATCGATCCCCCATATTGAAATCACTTGACGAAAACATGCACACCCCTCTTATATTTTTACATTTCAGCCGTTTTTTCAGTTTTTTTCAGCAAATTATTATAGACTAGCTTGGGTGCACGGCGTTACCTGGGTGTTTGGAGATGTGTGTTGAGCAAAAAAAAAAAAGTGCTGGTAGACAGGCTTGAACCTGTACCGCGAAGGAGGAAAAGAATGTGAAAAAAAAAAAAATGTGACGTCTTTGCTGTCGTGTCCATCGCCAAACCGGAAGTAAGGAAGGTTTGAATTAAGGTTAGTCAATCGAAGAGATGACTTTCAAAAATATTGGCCAAAAAAGCAACCTCTCCCTGTAGAAAAGTGGCCAGTTGACGGTGAAGGAAATAATGTTTTAGCCAATTGTTCGATATTTGTTGTCCAAATGGTCGAGCTTCAAAATGATACTGATCTGGTGAAAATCTGTTGCTTCTATTAATTTATTTTTAATTCGGACTACTAGTCTCATCTTTATTAGTTGTTGTTTTTCACCTTTTATTGGATTGTTTATTCACAACGTTTCGGCCAACTAATTCCTCTGGCCTTCGTGGTGAGACGACGACAACAACTACGGATGGCAGTGATGGCTGAGAATGCAGTTAGGAGATTTGAAGTTCCTATCCGTCGCGGTTACCACCTGACGAAGGCCAGAGGAATTAGTTGGCCGAAACATTGTGAATAAACAATCCAATAAAAGATGAAAAACAACAACTAATAAAGATGAGACTAGTAGTCCGAAATAAAAATAAATTAATATATATAATGCTCATCTCAAAAATGAATTCCAATTAAGGAATAATATATATCTGTTGCTTCTGTTGAAGGTTTTAGGCAGAAATACATACATACATACATACATACATCTAAACAGAAAGGTGAGATTTATATTATAGACTAGCAGGGGTGCCCGGGTGTTTGTCGGTGTTGTTATATAGGAAGGTGTAAAACGTGTCAGATGTTATATATTGTGAGGTATTGTTCATCGGGATTACGATATAAACGTATGTATCGTATATATTATTATTTAGCGAGGAGGATATGATATTGATGTGTAAACTGAGTCATGTTGTATCAGAGTTATCACACGGGTATATATTACAGTTCATATTTATAGAAGAATAATATAGGCTCCATACCTTCTTCCATCAAGAGTTCTATCTTCCTGCTGAGCTCCGTGACAAATCATGAATTGACCAACACCATTCAATTGAGACATCTGTTCTTCCTTCTTTTGTGAAACCACAGAACAACACTTTATATTTTTATAATATAAATTTATTTCAGTTGTCTCAAATGGTTTTCACAGGGTCTGCATTTCTTGTCTACATGTTCATTCTCCCCAGCCCACTTCCTGGCCGTCTGGTCACTTTCGTGACTAACTCCTGGCTCTCCCGTTTGTTCAATCTGGTGATCAAACTCTAACTCTCAACTCTACACTTCCCGACCTCTGACCTCAGTTCCGTTACGTCATCATTCAAAAGCACACGTATCTCTTAAATGTGATCTTTCCACACCTGTCTTCCCGACGTTATTTTGTTTATATTTAACCTAGCTAATTTATATAAACATCTCCAGCCAAAATCCATTGCTACACTTAATTCTATAAACTATAAACAACTCCCAATATAAACTATTTTAAGAATATCATTGAATAAATAGATAAATAGATAGACAGATAGATCGATAATAATTAATTAACTTTTAACAATATTAATTATTCAACAGGTGTAAAAGAAAAAAAAGTTTTGTTAGGGAGTTAGGCTCGAACCCGAATCCTTAAGGTGAATAGTCTGATAACTTACCGCGACATTACTAGGCAGCGGAAGTGATAATGGTTGAAATTAAACGATTAAAAAGTTAAGTTATATGTGCGTAAATTTAATGAGGTCAAACATCACGCGATAGAGGAATGAAATCCCGCACTTAACTTTGGCTGCAAGCCAGTTTCCCCAAGATGTTGAGGAAAACCAGCTCTCCCATAAAAAGGGGAGTGTCTAAATGAATAGCAATTGTCTGATATGACGGGTTTTGCCCGCATTGATCAAAGCTCATTGCTTTTCTGGACCTCCCAGCATGAGTTCCAGGGAGAGTAGCTTGCTATGGCATCAGTTTCGCTTTTTTATACGGAAAAGCCAAACAAATATGCAGAGACCAGGAAATAGCGTGTAAACATTGCTCGAATAAAATCGGAGATATTACAATGTGGGGAGCATATAAAAAGTTCTAAAAAAACAGTACCCCCCCCACGAGCGCCACCCCTCCAAAAGTCTTTGCCAGACATACACAAAAAACGCACACACTAACAAACATTTTTGCCTTTCATATATATAGATTATCAAAAAATGCAAAAACTTTAATAGTTAAAGATCTGTGAGGCGTGCTCAGTTTCTTATACAACATACAGCGTTCTAGTGAATCGATCCCCCATATTAAAACCACATGACGAGAACATACACACCCCTCTTATATTTTTACATTTCATTTTTTTTTTTTTTTTTCAATTTTTTTTTCAGCACATTATCGATTATCAAAAAAAGCAAAATCTTAGTGAAAGGTGCTCAGTTTCTGATACCAAATAAATCAATCTCTCATATCGGAACCATGTGACAAGAACAGACACGTCCCTCTTACATAGAGAAATTTTGTATTTACCAATCTAAGGTCAATAATTCAGTTACATGTTCTCGTTGAGTGGTTTCTATGTGGGGGATCGATTTACAAGAGGGTTGTATTAGAAAGTGAGTACCCCTTACAAATATTGAACATTTTTTATAATCTGGTAGATTAGAGTCTAATTAATAATTTTTGCTGAAAAAATTGACAAAAAAAACGAAAACAAAAAAATAGATATGGATGGTGTGCAATTGTACAGGTACGCCCAAGATTCCTATTTTACATTTTAAAACTCGACAATGGATTCTTTCGGGATTTCTTTCAGTTCATTTTTATTTATTTATTTATTTTTTTTTACACAGTGATCACCACTTATCAAGGCCCGGAAGCCACTCAGGGATAAGGGTTATTGCAAGTACATTACGTTAGTGTGGAGATTTGATGAAGTGTTTACTTAAGGGGGCGGTTCATTAGGAATTTGTTAACATTGGACTTGAAGACATCCAAGTTGTAGTCCAGTGGGAAGCAGGCAGACGGAACAGAGTTCCACAGGCGTGCAGTTCTAAGAAAGAAGCTTTGTTCACGGAATCCGCGTTTTGATTTAGGCACAGATATAGAGTGAGGGAAATTTTTCACAGTGGATTCAGCTAGACGGGTGTTTTTTGTGAAAGATTGGCGAGGGGGGGACCAGAGATTGGAGTTCAGACGAGCACCTGCCATGGAAAAACGATAAAACAAGGATAGGCTCACAACGTCTCTTCTGTGGGAGAGAGGTTGCAGGGTAGAGAAAAGGGCATCCCCCACTACGCCACAAAGTCTATTTTGTACTCTGTCAAGGCAGGATAGGCTGTTTTTAGCAGCTCCTGCCCAGATATGGCAACAGTATTCCATCCTTGGACGTACTTGGCTTTTATATAGATAGAGAATTGCATCAGTAGTGAGATATCTTCTGGAGCGGTAGAAGGATCCCACTATCTTTCCAGCGACCCTGGCGACAGACTTGATGTATGTGTTCCATTTCAGATCAGGAGTAAAGGTCAAACCCAGAAGCTTGTCAAAACAAACAAATTTCTGCTGTACTTAAAGGAATAACAATACAGTAGGACCCTGGGATACGGCATTAAAATTTTTTAACAAAATACATTACAGTATATAATACACGCATATATAATCAAATAACATTATAAATAACACCGTAAGGCGAGGCAACTACCATAATCAAGGACCATAAAAATATTGTATTCCTCGTCGTCACCTGAGAAAATCATATCCTAAGGTCACCGTATCCCGGGGTTCTACTGTATAATGATATAGCTTTATTGTCGGTGGCAGTGAAGGAGTATGGAGTAGTAACAACCAATTCCATGGTATACATAGAACAGATTGCTGTGGCAATATTAGACATAGGAGTGTTAAAATAATGTCTGGAACGGAATTTCCACATAAAGTTAGATTAAGTAGAAACGTGGAAATTTCCACTAGAAATTTAAAAGTAGAAATTAGAGTTAGGTGCCAGGATATTAGGTCATCGACAGGAAGTTCAGAATGATATATAACAAGGAAGATATTAAAATCTTTCTCTTTAGTTAACAGGATGATCGGATTCAAAGGTCTTTGTCCAAGATTTATCCCCGTCCCCTCCAAGCGGAGCTTTTGCAATGTTGTAGAAAATAAAACGGTACAAGTGCAAAATGGATTTCTGTAAATGTCCACTTGGGTTTGCCTGGCACCTGATGTAAACTGGCGGGATGTGCTGAGTATCGCCGAGCAAATCTCAAAAACCGGTAGGAAACAGAAAATAGCAACACTCATCAGTTACGAATTACAATTAAAAAAAGAAAAATGAAAACGCAATAAAATAAAATAACTGGAAGTTTTTTGGGCTTTTTTTTTTAAATAAGTAGAAACATTTTGTCTGGCGTGATTAAAAAAAAAATTTTTAAATAATTTTTTTTTTAAATAAGAAGAAACATTTTGTCTCATGTGATGAAAAGTTTTTTTTATTAAATAAGAAGAAACATTTTGTCTCGCAGGATAAAAAATAATAAAAAAATTTTTTTTAATAAGTAAAAACATTTTGTCTTAGATGATAAAAAAAATAATTCCTCACTACAAAAGCATCTACAAAGTTGCAGATGGTCTGTGCCCCTCCAGGGTTTCAAGGCTATGGATGGATGGACAGACGAACGGTCTTATTTTTCTCATATCAACCACTACGTTAATAATAAGTTTGTCTGTTTTCTGTTTATCTATCTATAAAATTATCTATCTATCAAGTTATCTATTTATCAATGAGTGGACAGCAGAGATTTGAATCATGTTTTGACAACATATCAAACTCTCTGACCCGGTGGGTTTGCACTGAAAGTAAGCAAGCAGGGATCAGATGTGATGTGTCACGTATTCCGGTTTGTGCAAGCATAATTTGAGTCTAAGAAAAATAGATGGGCTAAAACAGGTTTCCCCATAAAGGAGAGGACAGTCCCAGAATAGACATAGGAAAACCCACAAGCCGAGAGTCCATCGATCATTCTCCTTCTGCTGTGACGAATACCTGGGAGTGAATAAAGTATATACAATTCTACAACGTCTTGGTCCGAGTCTTGTGAAGTATCTTCCTTAAAGCAGGTCCAGCCCCCCCCCCAAGATGGTTGAAGAAGATCCCAAAAGCAACCAATAGCCAGCCCATTATATGTCTGACACGCGACACAACACTAGTTGAGTCATGGGCCGTTTAGATAGACAATGAGGACAGGAGGACAACAACCACAAACACAATGTACATACATATTGTCTGTTATAAGAACACAACAGACATTCATTTAGTGCCACATACACACACAACACACATACACGCACAACACACACACACAACACACATACGGTTCAACGTTATATACAACACCTATTTAATGACTAGGGCTATGACAACAGCATATTCTTTTCCTTGTTTTGATTCTCAGGTATATATCCATTGATATGTTTTTATGTAGAGTGATGTGGTTCTGTTGATTGTGTCTGTGTCGGATATATACTCGAGAGTCAAAACAATGAAAAGAATATGCTGTTGTCATAGCCCTATTAATGACATGACCACATTTTGTATTAAAATCGCCAAAAAATCGTAAATTTTCATTTTTTTTTTTTTTTTTAAAACAAAACTACATGATTAATTTATGTGAATTTTGGAATATGAGGTCTTCGTTCCATGACGAGTGCATCATAAAGATTTTTCTGTACAACCCTAACCTGCATACAAATACCTTTTAGCATTAAATCGAATCTTGCTGATTTCTTATTTCTTTCATTGAGATCTTTCAAGAATTTTTGCATCGAACGTTCTCAAAGAAGTACATCTAATTTTTGCCCTCGAGCCCCCAAAATAAATGAATAAATAAAATCAAATGAAAATTCTTACGCGATTTCCTTTTTTTTTTTTGTTCTTCATAATTGATAAGATTATGAGGAATGTCTGCAAATTTTCATAAAGTCTGCCCAAAAATTGAAATTAATAAATATGTAAAAAGCTAAAATAATTCCTTCATCTTTCTTCCATCATTTTCAATTTTTAATATTTTTTTTTTTTTTTTTTTAACTCTCAGCTGCCAGAACCGATTTATCTTTAAACCGAAAACTGCAACTTATTTCCTCCCAAAGTCAATTATGTTTTCACCCAAATATGATTTCCTTCCATTAAATTTGTTTGGATATAAATTGAATCGGTATCTTCTAATTTCCTGCTGAAAATGTAACGAAAATGTTCCGTTAGGAGTCAAACAGATGTTGCAGTTATAGGAAATAGTTTTTGTTTGTTTCACAATGGAGTTAAATTTTCTTGCAAATCTTCCTTAATTCTGTTTCCACTTCTGAGAAATCCGTTTCTACGATTTTTAAAAAGAGAAATTTTTTAAAGAATTTTGCTATAAGATTGCAATTCCTACAGAAGAAACGTTGCAGGCCTGTATCTTCTCTATCGCTATTTTCGTGGCAAGTGTTCGACTGAACTCCAATCTATGCCCCCCTACCCCTTACCAAACTTTCACAAAAAAACACTCGACTAGCTACAACCACTATATATGATTTCCCCCACTCTCTATCTGTGCCTAAATCTAAACTCAGTTTCAATAAACAAAGCTTCTTTCCCAGAACTGTCGGCCTGTGGAACACTGTTCTGCTGGGATGCTTCCCGGTTGAATACAACATGGTAGCCTTCAAATCCAATGTAAACAAATTCTTGTTGTGGCATCTTCATAAATAATCAAATTCTACCCAATTTACACCATTAACGATTACTACACTACCACCTTACATTCATTAATCCTCGAGTGGCCTTCGGGCCTTCATAAATGGAAAAAGAAAATGATGTTCGCATTCAAAGTTTTAAGAAGAAATGAAAAGAAACAAAAAAAAAAATGTTTTCACTCCTTCAGTTTTACATTCAAATTGTTTGTATATCCTCCCAGTTTCACTTTAGTAATTTTTTTGTACAAGGGAGCCACCACTTACCAAGGCTCGAAAGCCACTTGAGGATAAGGGTTAACAAGAGTTTCGTCATCTTAAGACAACACTGTATTGATAGTTAGTGGTGGAAATAGAGTAGAAATGGGTTGTTTAGAGGTATAGCTGAACAAGAACTTGTTTACATTGGACTTGAAGATGACCATGTTGTAGTCAGCTGGAAAACAAACTAGCGGAGCAGAGTTCCACAGGCAGTCAGTTCTAGGAAAGAAGTCTTGTTCATGGAATCTGTGTTTAGATTTAGGCACAGATACAGAGTGAGGGAAATTGTTGATAGTGGTTGTAGCTAGACAAGTGTTTTTTTTTTGTGGAAGTTTTGCGAGGTGGGGGAAACCATAGATTGAAGCTCAGATAAGCACTTATCATGAAAATAACGATAGAGCAGAGATAAAATCGCAACATCTCTTCTGTAGGAAAGAGGTTGCAGGGAAGAGAAAGGGGCATCACCTACTAGATTGCAAAGTCTATTTTGAACTTCTAAGTTTTACATCAACACAATTTCTATGTCTATTTTTTATTTGATTTTAAAACAAAATCTTCTACTGCCGGAAGTAATGTTAAAATGATAAATATTTATTGATTTTAAACAATCATTAAAACTAAAATCGATAGTTTATCCCTCACAAGTATAGTTTTACATTTGAGAAAATATCTGTACATTTCACATGTGTTTTAACGATAATTCCTAAAAGTAGACACGCTATAGTTAAATATTTTGAAATTTATAAAGAATCGAAATAGATTTACTGAGACTAAAGCTGGTTTCAGGACTGCCAGCAACCACTGTAAAAGAGTAATAAAAAATGCAAAAGAGCTATATGCTCAGTCTGTTAAATCCAAAGTAGCTGAGCAGCGCTTGGTTCCCACCAGTTCTGGCATATAGCAAACAGGATCTTGAACAGAAGCGTTCGTTCTGTCCCAACTATCATCAATGGACCTGAGGTCATCTTGTCAGTTTCAGACAAGGCCAGACTATTTGCCAAGAACTTTGCAGCTAATTCTACCCTATGCGACAATGCCCATCAACTCCCTGTATTTCCTCCTATAACAGACAACACGCTATGCAACATACAAATATCTGTGTATGAGGTCGCCAAGCTAATCAAAAATCTTGATTCCAGTAAAGCAACTGGCTCTGACGGCATTCCAGTTATTGTGCTGAAAAAGCTTCAACTAGAACTTGCCCCCATACTTACAAAACTGTTTAAGCATTGCCTTAAGGAGAAGTGCTTTCCAACACCCTAAAAAACCTCATCAGTATGCCCTGTATTTAAGAATTCAGGTGAAAAGTCATCTCCCTTTCAGTACAGAACAATAAGTCTCCTGTGCATCATGAGTAAGTTGTTGGAATCCATATTAAATAAAGAAGTAGTCAACCACCTCAACAGAAACAACCTTCTTAGTGACATGCAATATGGTTTCCGCTCTGCAAGATCTACAGCAGATGTGCTAACGGTTATATCCCATAGGATTAGTGAATCTCTTGACAAAGGTTTCCTTTCCAGGGCAATTGCTCTTGACATATCGAAGGCCTTCGATAAGGTATGACATAAGGGCCTACTTCACAAGATTTCCAGCTACGGTATTACTGGAAATGTTTTCTCAATCATTAAATGATTTCTCTCTGATAGGTTCATAAGAGTAGTGGTTGATGGGCAGAAATCAGAGGCCCACAGTATTAATGCTGGAGTCCCCCAGGCGTCCATCCTGGGCCCAACTCTCTTCCTGGTCTACATCAATGATCTCCTAAAACACATACTTAAATCATTCGTTGACATCTATGCTGATGACACGACCATCTATGGTAACACATCAAAGGCCCTAAATGGCAAAGTTCTCTCTAATTCTCTCTCCTCTATCTTGAGCACATGGTACAATGGGGGAAGAGGTGGCTGGTCACTTTTAATGCATCCAAAACCAAGCTTTTCTCTTTACATCATCAACACTCTGATCCCCATCTGGCATCAATTGAAATGGATGCCTCTCGTCTTGGGAAGGCTCCATGTTTTGACAAGCTTCTGGGTTTGATCTTTCCTCCTGATCTGAAATGGAACACGTACATCAAATCCGTTGCCAGGGATGCTGGGAAAATGGTGGGATCCTTCTACCGCTCCAGAAGATATCTCGCTACTGATGCAATTCTCTATCTGTATAAAAGCCTAGTACGTGCAAGGATGGAGTACTGCTGCCACATCTGGCAGGAGCTGCTAAAAACAGCCTATCTTGCCTTGACAGAGTACAAAATAGACTTCGTGGTTTGGTGGGGGATGCCCTTTTCTCTTCCTTGCAGCCTCTCTCCCACAGAAGAGACGTTGCAAGCCTGTCTTTGTTTTATCGTTATTTCCATGGCAAGTGCTCGTCTGAGCTCCAATTTCTCGTCCCCCCTCGCCAATCTTTAACGATAAACACCCGTCCGGCTGAAACTACTGTCAATAATTTTCCCCACTCTTTATCTGTGCCTAAATCCAAACGTAGATTCCATGAGCAGAGCTTCTTTTCAGAAGTGCATGATTGTGGAACTCTCTTCCGTTCGCCTGTTTCCCACCTGACTACAACTTGGATGTCTTCAAATCCAACATAAACAATTTCCTGACAAACCGCCCCCTTAAGTAAGACACTCTATCGAATCTCCAATACTAATGATTACTACAATACTATCTCATTGATTACTGTACATGCAATAACCCTTATCCCTCCGGGCCTTGATAAGTGGTGCCCCCCCCCCCCATGTAAAAAAAAAAAAAAAAAATTGTAATCGGAAATTTAGAACGGAATCGGTAATTGTATCAGAATCGGAAAAATATTGGAGTCATTCCATCACTAATAGAGAGCAAGTGTTAGCTCCCTTGATTTTTGAAAAATTCGTTTGAAGTAAAATGAAAAAAAAAAAAAAGATGAGAACATTAGTCCAAATAATACATAATATCAATCCTCATCTCAAAAATTAATATTTTCTTGGTTGTTAAAAATCTTTCATTACCTTAGAGAATCCTTTTGAATATAGGGGAGACGTGAGATTCCGGATGCAGGTTTCTTCCAGTTGAAAAACACTGAACGAATCCGTTTCTACTAATTCTTTTGAATCTATTCTGTAAAGAATTCGTGTGTCTTTCTTTTATTAAAAAATATGTGAAAATATTTTTTTCACTCCTGGATTCACTTGCAGAGGGTAGTGTGTGCTGACTTTTTCCAATAGGTTACCAGGTGCGTTGTTCACATTGAGAAGGTCAGAGAGTGCAGTAGTCTTCTCAAACTTATATTTTATTATGATACAAAGCAAATAAATTCTGTCTTGGGGATAAATAATAACATTAAACTTAAATAAAATAGTTTATGAGCGCAGCTTTTATATGTGTGTGTGTGTGTGTATATATATATATATATATATATATATATATATATATATATATGATGGCAGCAAATTCGTTTTCGAACATTGCCATTACTTGATATAGCACCAAAAATTAAAAAAAAAAAAGATATACAGAAACATGAAAACATTCAGTGATGGGCCACACGAAGGTGGCTTTTAAGTCCTGCCAAACTCTGGCATTCTTTGGCACACATTGTGCAGACATGTGCGCCACTAGCAGCACATTCTTGATGTTCTCTTCTATGTATAATCAAATGCTGCTTCAAACCACCTGCTGTTTTGTACGTCCGCCCGCAGTTGACACAGGTTAGCTCTGGCAACACAAGACTGCTTTGTGGCCCACTACGCTGATGAGTAGTCTGGTGGCTCATCAGCCCAGCTCTGCTCAGACAGAAAATCTTCCACACACGTCACACTCCAGACCAATTTGGCGCCCCCGCCCATCCATGGCTCCTTTCACCCTCCCTTTCCGGATATCGCGCTTCAGCTGCTCATACTGGGTTCGATCTGCCTCAAATTTGCCCACCCCTCCCCGCAAGGTCCTTCTCCACTCTCCGCGATCCAAAGACTCTCCCAGGTTCTTTCATCTATCTCATATTTTTTTAAGGTGGACCTCAAACAATCTTTGAATCTCATTTTAGGCTTTTGAGCCAGACGTCTTCCTTTGGCGAGCTCGCCATAAAGGAGTTGTTTGGGAAGTCGACTGTCTAACATTCTCACCATATGTCCACTCCATCTCAGTCTATGTTTGATAATGTGAGCTTCAATGCTTAGACATTGCGTCCATTCATATATATTCTAGCAGGCTGGTCGTAACATATGCTTAAATATGATATTTTAATTCATGCAGTTTACATATTTATTAAATATTATAGAAACAATTCATATTGAACCTAAGATATAGTAGTGAGATCAAAACTAATATATATATAAGAGCAAATAGTTAATAAAACATGTTAAAAAACACTTTGAAAAAGAGTTAAAAACATATTTAATTTGAAAAGGAAACACTAAATAAGTGGATAGTTCTTAATCTGCAGAGTTTCAGAGGGTAGGAATTAGCAAAAGGTGGGATCGGATTTTGCATGCAAAAGTATTTGATTAAACTGCAACAAAAAGTAAAGCAGAGGGAATATGGTGAAGAAAAAGGTGATTTCACGTGAATGGATAGTCTGGTGGAAGATAAATAATCCAGTGACGGTAAAATCCAAAACTATAACTCCAAGAAAGTTAATTGAGTTTCCATTCACACAAGTAAAATCCAAGGAAATCGCGTAATTGGAAGATGGTCCAAAATAATCCAAATATATATATATATATATATATATATATATATATATATATATATACATTAGTTTATTTTATTTATATATACATGACTTGAGTGCCATCAGCTAGAATCGAAATCGAAGCTTACAACTCTCCATCCTCATTCCTTAGCCTCTGGGCCATACGTATATATATATATATATATATATATATATATATATACTAGCAGTTCAGCCCGACTTTGCTCGGGCCCTATGTACTGTTCATAACTTGCCCTACGTGTGAATATACTTTATGTAAGATTTCAAATGTTTAGACCAAAATTTATCTGAGTAATTTCGTAGAGACCGCAGAGGTCAATTTTCTTTTTAAATTTGACCCCAATGTTGACCCCTTAACATTTATTATTTTGGTCTCAAATCAAAATACAAAGTTTTACCCTCTGTCCAAGTTTCCTACATCTAAAATTTCAATTGGAGGAATTTGGTAGAATCTGCAAAGGTCAATTCTTTCAACTTTGACCTTTTGACAACCAAATTTTCAACCCAAAACTGAGTAAAATGCTTGCTGCATGTCTTAGTACCCGTTATGTATAAATTTCAAATGTTTAAACCCAAAATTGGCTGAGTAGTTTGCTAGACACTGCAATCATCATTATGCCAGATCAAACATACCCATTCCTGTGTCTCGATACGTCTTCTATCATTATATGTGATCAGTTTTTTATAATAGTCAACCATATAGGAGCCTATTCATGACCAGACACACACACAGACGTTCAGCTTTATATTATATATATATATATATATATATATACTAGCATTTTAGCCCGGCGTTGTCCGGCTGTTTGGAGGTGTATGTTGAGCAAAAATAAATAAATAAATAAAAATAAGCGGTCAATTTTTTTTTTAACTTTGACTCCGATTATGACCACTTAAAATTTATTGTCTTGGGCTCAAATCAAGTTATTAAGTTAGATCCATGTCCAAAGAACCTATATCTAAAATTTCAAGTGTTTAGACCCAAAATTGTTGGAGGAGTTTGGTAGAGTTCTCAAAGGTCAAATCGTTGAACTTTGACCCTTTAACAGCCAAATTTCTGGCCAAAACCGATTACAAAGGTGTTCCCAAATCTCAGTACTCTATATATCAAATTTCGAGTCTGTAGACTGAAAATTGACAGAGCTATTGTGTAGGGAAATGTACACAGACAGGCACACAGACAAACAGACACTTTTACTTATATATTGGTATAGAACAAGAATTCATCTAATTTGGTTTGATATGGTGCTTTGTGTTGCGACTTGAGCTAACATCACTTGGAGGTGTACCATTTCTTGTAAAATATTGCAAACACTATATGATTTTGAATATTTGGTCAAGTTTTACTTCTAGGAAAAGAATCCTCATGCCATATTGTTCTGACAACCACCTGTACAGAGAGACCTTAGACACTCGAGGACAGTTTAGTGGCCATTCAAGTTCTCCCCAGTAGACATTCCCGTTCTCTCCCATGGGCATCCAAGTTCTATATATTTTTGTGTGTTTTAATTTTAACAGCAGTTTTCATTTATTTAATTAGACGATAATCTTTTGTTTGATGAAGCTTCTTTTTTTTTTTAATCTTTCGCATAGCTATTTAATATTTTGATTATAATGGTGTATATAACTTTCGTTACTTGTTTAAAAAAATTTGCGAAGTCATTTACCTTGAAACTAGGCATCTCGCAATCAGTAATGTGAATTACGAAACTAGTCACGAACGTTTAGCATAGCAATTAGCGTTACCAAATGCCGTTAAGCCATCATCTTGCACGTATTTAGCACGTGATCACGTCCACCTGCTACATTTCGTTATATTATAAAAAAATTCAAACTTATTTACTTCAAGTATCATTTGTATACGATCTTCCATCGATAAAAATAGTAATTGAATAGATTTATCTGTAGTTATCTAAATAAATAAAACGACAAAATTTTATAAATGAACTCTTGAACTTGTAACGCTTAAACACCCTATCTTCGGATTTTATTATATACAAGGATAAAGGTCTCTTACTTTTACATATAAAGAGAATTATAGAAATCATTCTTTAGAGAGACTGTTGTTTATGCATGCTAAACCTTATCTTATGGAGACTGTATCATTAGGTGTATCAGAATCAGCCACTAAAAAGGCCGTATATGAACTTTAATAAAATAACTTACTATCTTTCGAAGCTTATAACTACTTGAAAAATGTAATTCAAACCTTATTTTTTTTTCAATTAAAGGAGTAAAGACCAAATTTAAAAAAAAATAAGTTTAATAGCAAATTATGCAATGTTTTTTTAATCGATTTTCTTTAAAAAAAAAGGTTTAAAGAAAATCAACGAAATTTTACTTACTTCGATTATAAAATATATATATATAAATTCCAAAAAAATCACTTACCTATAAAAATTTTTATTCAATGTGTATTTCCATTGTTCATTGTTAAGAATTTATCCATAAATCCATAGTATTTTATTTAAAAAGGACATGGAATCTAAGTTTATACTTAGATTCCATGTCCTTTTTAAATAAAATACTTTTTTAAACAAGGATTCAAAAAAAAAAAAAAAAAAACACGAACTCATTTTTTGACTGTTCAAATAAAGGGAGACAAATCTCTGATTTTTTTCGCGATTATCTTACGGTGACGTATAAACGTCATAATTAATGTGTTTTTATTGCGTGCTGTTAACCAAAATTGGTATTTTGGGGCCTCCGTAGCTGAAAAAAGCACACATTCGCTTATAAGTTCTTGCCGTTAAACGAAAAACCGAGTCAACCAATTTTTTTTTTAATTCTCTAATCAAAAACTCGTGCATTTCATTAATTATATTTTATTTCCACTTTATCGAGTGAATTTTTTTTTAATATCTAAAAAAAAAAGAAAACATTAAATGAAATAGAAAATTTTTTTGTCGGCGACCGGTAAGCATAACATGAACTTTCATTTAAAAAAAAAAAAAAATCAACGTGGTTAAAAAAAAAAAAAGAAGCTTTTACACGTTGGACTTTACAGGTAAATTTCCAAAAAACATGTCTTTTTTTTTGGTTTTAAATTAGAATATTTTATTAATTGATCTTTTATCTCCAATTTGTGATATATAAAACTTTGGTGAGTAAATTATTTAAATTTGAATAGACATTTCAAAATGGAGGGGGGGTGAATTTAAAAAAAAACGTTTGTCTAAAATATTATATTCGGTTTATTGGAAATATCATAAAATTTCACATTGACCCTGAAAATATCGTAAAAATTGAACCAATAGAAAAATTTTGATAGATTTTTAAAGTTTAAAAATTGAAAATAATTGCACTCGTAAAATTCAATTGATTTCATACGTAAAAAAATGGCTGGTTGAAGGCGCACTGGCACTTTGTAAACACTGTTTTTTAAAAAATAAAAAAATAATATTTCTATTATATTTTAAACAACTTTAATAGTTTATTTTGGAAGTATATTCCATACAGAAAATAAACAATCCTCTTCAAAAAGAGAAATTACGAGTTTTTTTATATTTTATTCGCAGTTTTCTATTAGGGGTGTCAAAAATTCCCAAAAATTCTGATACACCTACTGTATCATAGATTTATAAGGATTTGACCAAATTTTATATACTTTATTATTTTTTAAAACTTAGGGGACTTGATTCTGTTATGATTTAAATTTGTATTCGAGGGCTCTTTTCAGAATAGATACTGTTCTCTTTATGGCTGCTATTTGTATTTCGTTACAACTTAGTCTTCCAGAGATTGCTTCTAAGTATTTCCGAAGATTCTTTTTTTATTAAACCAGTTGCTCCTATCACAACCGGTATAATGTTTATTTGTATACAATCTTCCATGTATAAAACAAACGAATTGAATAAATTTCTAACTAGCGATCAAAAAGAAAGAAAAGGAAAAAAAAAAGAAAGAAAAGGAAAAAAAAAAGAAAGAAAAATGAAAAGAAAAAAGAAAAGAAACCAAGGAAAAGAAAACAAAACAAGGAAAAAAAAGAAAAAAAAAGTTTATAAATGAACTCTTGAACTTGTAATGGCTGTCTGCACCCTAATGTCTTCAGATTGAATTAAAGTTGATAAAAAGATGTCTCACTCTAATACAAAAGATATCACAAAAAAAAGACTTTTTATAAACATTGACATCGAAATTAAAGACTTAAAAACAGGTTTAAATTAAAATATTTTGTCATTTGTGACTTTGTTTATGAATTAAAATCTAAAATGCAAAAGTCAAGTATCATGGTTCAGTTGTGCTATAAACAGAAACATTTGTTTCGAACGTGCCCCTGTCATATCAAAGAACCTACTGTTGATTTTATATGCTGGACCTTTGTGCTTGTGTAGTAATAAAACTTCTCAAATGCACTTGCGATGTTAGGCTGTGTAAGGTGTTAACTTTGGTCAAAATTGATTATTTAATTCTTTCATCGGATTATTTCGATTATCGATATTTATCGAAGACATTCCGATACAAAACCTATCTAAGAACACTGCCAAGTATATAAAGTACATTTGTGTGAAATAAAAAAAAAAACAAAAACATTTGCCCAACTGCTTAAGAGTCCATAGGGAACTCTTTCTTACACACAGACAAAAATTTTTTTATATATAAATTTTTATAATGCAAAGTTTTATCGTAACTCGAAGGTGTAGGACTAGAACTGTACCAGTGTTTAGTTGTTTTTAAATTTCATGCAAATATATTTTGTGGCTGGGAGTGTTCCTAGATAAGTTTTGCATCAGAATGTCTTCGACAAGTATTGATAATCGAAAAAATCCGATTAAAGAAGAAGCAGATAATTTTGACTAAAGTTAATGCCTTATAAACCCAAAATCACAAGTGCAGTTGAGAAGTTTTATCACCGCACATGCAGAAAGGCCTGGCTTATAAAATGAACAGTATATTCTTTGATATGGCATCGACACGTTTGAAATGAATGTTTTTGTTCAGAACACAACTGAATCATGATACTTGACTTTTGCATTTTAAACTTTAACTCAAGCCATTGTATAAAAAATTTATAAAATCAATAGTAGTTTCTCTACAGTGCAATGTTGACTACAATGTGTTGTGAACTGCGGGGAGGCATGTGAAGTTTCCTTCAGGTGTACCGCAATATGTCCCCAGCTAGAGCAGGTGATCAATTGATTTGATTGAAAAAATGGTCGATTTAACTGATTTCGTTGACGATAAAAATATGAGAGGGTTAGATATTCATTGGTCATCATTCAATCCCGGGCAACGTCGGGTCTCCCTGCTAGTATGGATATAAACGTAGATTCCATGAACAAAGCTTCTTTCCTAGAACTGCTCGCCTTTGGAACACTGTTCTACTGGCATCCTTCTCGGCTATATACAACATGGTAGCCTTCAAATCTCATGTAAACAAATTCCTGTTTAGTCGTCCTCATGAGTAATCAAATTCTACCCAATTTACACCATTAGCGTTACTTTACTACCACCTTGCATTCATTAACCCTTATTCTTGAATGGCTTTCGGGTCTTGATATGTGGTCACCTCCAAGTAAAAAAAACAAAAAAACAAAAACAAAAAAACAAATAGCACGTTATTCTAGGAAATTAATTTTACTTGTCCCAGGACGGGTATTTCTCTAGTTAGCTATATAACAAGTTCACAGTATTCGCCTGTTTGACGCAATTTTATCTTCATAATTAACAATTGTAAAAATTCTTTAGAGAAGAATGTCTGAGAATTGTTGCGACACGTGTAGTTTTGTTATGATGTAGCGTCATTTGTTTTCACCTCGGAAATATCCAAATATCGATTTTTTTTACTCTTTTTCATTAATGTCACATTAAATTTTAACCCGTACGGGAGGCATGCGTGATAAGCAAGTTGGACCGACTGAGTTTGAGATTGTTAACAAAGCCAGCATGATAACCTGCTGTGCTTCTGAAAAGCGTTTTTCAAACAAGAGCACCGTTCCCAAAGACTATCGAAATTGGCTCGGAACCAGGAAAAACAAGTTTGAACGAAATTGTGTTTTCCGAGTTCTTTTTTTTTTTTTGTTTTGTTTCTCTTAATTTATATTTTTCTTTATGATCTGAATTTTTTGAGATGAGGATTGATTATTCGTATTATTTTGGTTCTTCCGACTAGTGTTCTCATCTTGAGTGTTATTTTCACAATGTTTCGGTCGATGTAACCTCCGACCTTCTTCAGGTGTACCTTGGGCGATTATGTGTTAGCACACTGAAACGTTAAATCAGAATTTAAAATGGGGGTTCAGTTGTGCATATAAATATGATGTAAACTGATCCCATTTCGATACATTATAACTTTTTAAGCAGTGAAGTAATTTTTACCACTAATTCTAAGGCCGATCAGCAAAATAATAAAATCACATGTAATTTCTATATTTTTCGTATTGCCACCTGTACTTAGGGTTAGTAGTAGGAAAGGAGTGTGGCTTTTATGGCTTTTAACAATACTATATATTAATACGATAGCGTGTGTGTTATTTATTTTGTGTGTCACGATTACATTCGAGTGACTGTTGTTTAACTATGGATTCCCATTTCTTATAATAAATAATTTTACTAAGAATTCTTCATAAGTTCTGGTTTTAGTTTCGATTATAGCTCATGGCACTTAAGTCATTTATTTTCTTATAAATAATTTTACCAAGAATTCTTCATAAATTTTGGTTTAGATTTCGATTATAGCTGATAGAATTCCAGTGATCTATTTTTTTTTTTTTTAATAAATAATTTTACCAAGAATTCTTCATAAATTTTGGTTTCAATTTCGATTATAGCTGATAGAACTCCAGTGATCTATTTTTTTTTTTAATAAATAATTTTATCAAGAATTTTCATGAATTTTGGTTTCAGTTTCGAGGAACTGAAGCTGATGCACCCAAGTCACATGGATATATTTTTTTTTATTTTTGAAATCGCAATTTTATAATATATAAAAATCGATAGAACATTAACTTCTATAATAATATATACGAAATCTACAAGAATGAAAATATCATATTTAAGCGTACTTTACAACCTGGCTACGCCGGGCGTCCTTGCTAGCTTGGATAAATACTTTTGCAGTTTTTACAAGAGTTACAATAATATCAGAGCATCTCTATTTACGCCATGAATACCAACATAAATATATTACATATGAATGAGTCCCCTGTGGAATTTCCACAGGTCCCGCTAGTTTGTTATTATTTGCATCTCGTTTTTGTTTTGTTTTGTTTTGTTTTGTTTTACAGCAAAGCAAATCAATTTAATAACCCACCAAATTTATATAATTAAAATAAAATTTAAACATTCATAGAAGGAAGGCACATTATATTTAACGAAGCCCAACGCCCTCTCCATGTTAAAAATGGTTTTCCAAATAGTAACATTATTATTTAGAAATTCGTTCGTAACTATGTGTGTGGGGGGGACGTTGTTAATATTTTGTTCTTACATCGTTTTCTCATTTTACCTACGAATCGTCAACTATTTTCAACTGTTTATGAAAACTTAAGTAGCAGGTTGTATACTAATGACGATCTGATACAATTTGGCTTTGTTTAAAATCAAAATAAACCTTTTGTTCTCTTTCAATTTGCAATACATTACAAGGAAAACATTTGAGAAAGAATATATATGGAAATTACCCGGGGATTTGTGTAATAATTTGAAAATTTACAAAAAAAAAAAAAAAAGAAAAAAAGTCTAATTAAATATTTATGAATATTAAAAGAATCGGAATCAGCAATCTAGAATGGAATCGGTAATTGGATCGGAATCGGGAAAAATTTTGGAATTGTCCCACAACTAATATATATATAAGAGCAAATAGTTATATATATATAAGGCTTTATGTCTGTCTCCATAGGTTCAAACTTTATCTCCTCCGAAACTAAAAGTCGAAGAGCGGCGCTAGGGTCCTCAAATGATTGGAATTTTTACGGACTGTTCTTTTATGGGTCTTTAATAGTTTTTAAGGGGTCGAATATGGGTAAAAATTGAAAAAAAATCGTTAAACATTTTGTACATTTTTGATTTTTAATCAGTTCATACTTTTGAAATTATGACTCTTTAGTAATATATACAAATCTGGACAAATTAAAATACCATATTTAAGCGTATTTTATGCACAGACAAAACCACCATCCCCGCTAGTGTGTGTGTGTGTGTGTGTGTGTGTGTGTGTATATATATATATATACAACGCCAGATATATATATATATATATATATATATATATATATATATATATCTGGCGTTGTCCAAGCTTACATTGGTCCTGAATATGACCTTAAACTATATCCGATGGTGAGGCCCCAGCTTGCGGGCTTTGGGGAGTGTGGAGCCACCCTCTAATTGCCATTGCTCCCAGGTCCACTCTGACCCGAAGTGGTAGTACCTGTTGGGGTCCCAACTATGGGTTAAATAGTAACCGACTTGAAAACAATAAATATATTCTATTAAAAAAAATCTTTCTTCAAAATCTTTGGATTCGGCATTAAATAACCCGAAAAGGGTTGATATGCCGTAAAACAAAAACAACCAACCAATCAGAGTCAATGTTTTAATTTATGCAGATTGTATCTGTATTATTATAGAATTAATCCTCTATTAATTATTATATACTAGAGGGGGGGGGCTTGCCCGGTTGTAAAATATGCTTAAATATGATATCTTAATTTGCCCAGATTTTGTATATTATAGAGTTGTGATTTCAAAGTAAAAAGAGTATTTGGGTACCATCAACTAGAATCGAAATCGAAAGCAAAACTGCATCATTCAAAGCTGGTGACGTTACCACTGTACAAACGTGACACACATATGAACTTATTAAAAATAAAGATGAATGTACAAAATGTATAACAATTTTCTTTCAAATTTGACCCTTTTTGACTCCTTATTTAGAAATTCGTTCGTAACAATGTGTGTGTGTGTGGGGAGGGGACGTTGTTAATATTTTGTTCTTACATCGTTTTCTCATTTTACCTACGAATCGTCGACTATTTTCAACTATTTATGAAAACTTAAGTAGCATATTGTATACGAATGACGATCTGATACAATTTGGCTTTGTTTAAAATCAAAATAAACCTTTTGTTCTCTTTCAATTTGCAATAAATTACAAGGAAAACATTTGAGAAAAAATATATATGGAAATTACCCGGGGATTTGTGTAATAATTTGAAAATTTACAAAAAAAAAAGACCAGAAAAAAAAAGTCTAATTAAATATTTATGAATATTAAAAGAATCGGAATCAGCAATCTAGAATGGAATCGGTAATTGGATCGGAATCGGGAAAAATTTTGGAATTGTCCCACCACTAATATATATATATAAGAGCAAATAGTTATATATATATATAAGGCTTTATGTCTGTCTCCATAGGTTCAAACTTTATCTCCTCCGAAACTAAAAGTCGAAGAGCGGCACTAGGGTCCTCAAATGATTGGAATTTTTACGGACTGTTCCTTTATGGGTCTTTAATAGTTTTTAAGGGGTCGAATATGGGTAAAAATTGAAAAAAAATCGTTAAACATTTTGTACATTTTTTATTTTTAATCAGTTCATACTTTTGAAATTATGACTCTTTAGTAATATATACAAATCTGGACAAATTAAAAATACCATATTTAAGCGTATTTTATGCACAGACAAAGCCACCATCCCCGCTAGTGTGTGTGTATATATATATATATATATCTGGCCGCCTGGCGTTGCCCAAGCTTACATTGGTCCTGGATATGACCTTAAACCATATCCAGTGGTGAGGCCTCAGCTTGCGGGCTTTGGAGAGTGTGGAGCCACCCTTTAATTACAATTGCTCCCAGGTCCACTCTGACCCGGAGTGGTAGTACCTGTTAGGGTCCCAACTATGGGTTAAATAGAAACCGACTTGAAAACAATAAATATATTCTATTAAAAAAAATCTTTCTTCAAAATCTTTGGATTCGGCATTAAATAACCCGAAAAGGGTTGATATGCCGTAAAGCAAAAACAACCAACCAACCAAGCTTACAAAACACAATGTTTTAATTTATGCAGATTGTATCTGTATTATTATAGAATTAATCCTCTATTAATTATTATATACTAGAGGGGGGGGGGGCTTGTCCGGTTGTTAAATATGCTTAAATATGATATTTTAATTTGCCCAGATTTCGTATATTATAGAGTTGTGATTTCAAAGTAAAAAGAGTATTTGGGTACCATCAACTAGAATCGAAATCGAAAGCAAAACTGCATCATTCAAAGCTGGTGACGTTACCACTGTACAAACGTGACACACATATGAACTTATTAAAAATAAAGATGAATGTACAAAATGTATAACAATTTTCTTTCAAATTTGACCCTTTTTGACTCCTTAAAAACTATTTTGATTGGCTAAAACCCCATAAAAGAACGGTCCATAAAAATAATTTGAGGCCTCTAGTGCTACTCTGCGACTTTACATTTTGGAAGAGATAAAGTTTGAAAATATGAAGAAAGACAGATATAGTGAGTTTCATAAATTACGAGGAATAATTTGTCTGGTGGGCTAATTCACAAAAATATTAAAAACATAATGATAATGTCGTTCATCAAATTCCGTCTGTGTTTGTTTACAATATCACATAAGCTTATATTTGGGCTTGACGAAAAATGACTAGGATAAGTCACGTCTGTTTAATACAAACGAATAAATAATTTTCAGCGATTTTAAATGGTACCTATTTTATTTTATCATAACTTAAATACATTAAAAATACATTAAAAAAAAATAAAGAAATAAATAAAAAATTTTTAAATATTAATGATAATGTCGTTCATCAAATTCCGTCTGTGTTTGTTTACAACATCACGTCAGCTGATATTTGGGCTTGACGAAAAATGACTAGGATAAGTCACGTCTGACTAATACAAACGAATAAATAATTTTCAGCGATTTTAAATGGTACCTATTTTATTTTATCATAACTTAAATACATTAAAAATACATTAAAAAAAAATAAAGAAATAAATTTTTTTAAATATTAATGATAATGTCGTTCATCAAATTCCGTCTGTGTTTGTTTACAACATCACGTCAGCTGATATTTGGGCTTGACGAAAAATGACTAGGATAAGTCACGTCTGATTAATACAAACGAATAAATGATTTTCAGCGATTTTAAATGGTACCTATTTTATTTTATCATAACTTAAATACATTAAAAATACATTAAAAAAAAATAAAGAAATAAATTTTTTTTAAATATTAATGATAATGTCGTTCATCAAATTCCGTCTGTGTTTGTTTACAACATCACGTCAGCTGATGTTTGGGCTTGACGATCTTAAACAGTCTTTCTTCTGTTATCGAATTTTTACAGGGGAATGTTTTTCTTTTTTATTTATAAGAGAAGAAAAAGTATTTTTAAGATCGGATTTTTTTTTGTATTTTCGATACTTATCAGATTAATTTCTGTACAAAACATATCTAAGAACACTGCCAGACATATAAATTACTTTTGTGTAAAACTCGCAGTTCAGCCCAGCTTTGTACGGGCCCTATGTACTGTTCATAACTTGCCCTACGTGTGAATACACTTTATGTAAGATTTCAAATGTTTAGACCAAAAACTGTCTGAGTTATTTCGTAGACACGCCAATTTTGACCTTTTAACATTTATTGTTTTGATCTCAAATCAAAATAAAAAGTTTGACCCATGTCCAAGTTACCTACATCTAAAATTTTAAGTGTTTAGATGCAAAAATGGCGGAGAAATTTGGAAGAATCTGCAATGGTCAACTCGTTCCACTCTGACCTTTTGGCAACCAAATTTTCACCCCAAAACTGATTAAAATGTTTGCCTGACTACCCGTTATGTATAATTTTCAAATGTTTTTGAACTTTGATCCCTTGGCAGCTCAAATTTCCTACCCAAACCGATTAAAAAGCTTACCCTATCTCTGAATACACTTTATGTAAAATTTCAAATGTTTAGACCAGAAATTGGCTGAGTAATTTGGTGGAGACCGCAGAGGTCAATTTTTTAAAAACTTTTAACATTTATTTCTTGGGGCTCCAATCAAATTTAATGATCCATGTCCAAGTAACCTACATTTAAAATTTCAAGTGTTTAGACCCAAAATTGGCAGAGGAGTTTGGTAGTGTTTTCAAAGGTAAAGTCGTTGAACTTTGACCCCTTGACAGCCAAATTTCTGACCGAAAACCGATTAAAAGATTTTCCCAAATCTCAATACCCCTTATGTCAAATCTCGAGTGGCTAGACTGAAAATTGACAGAGTAGTTTGGTAGGGAAATGTACACAGACAGACACACAGAGACATTTTCACTTTTATAGATATATAGATTTACAACCTATGAGGAAGAAAATCACACACACACACACACACACACAAAGTAACTTATATATATATGCAGTAGAACCTCGGGATACGGTGGCCCTAGGATACCGTTTTTTTTTTTCATGTTACGATGTGGAATACGATTTTTCCGGCCCCTGGTTACAGTATTTGCCCCACCTTATGGTGTTGTGTTTAATGTTATTTGATTATATACGTGTGTATTATATACTGTAATTTTTAATGCCGTATCCCGGGGTTCTACTATATACACACACACTATTATTTTAAAGGAACTTTGTCTGTGTAAGTTCGTTTCCTATGGATTCCTAAACTGCTTCTATGAAACTAGAGTAGGCAATCAATTGATTTAATTGCAAAACGGGCAATTTCACCAATTTCGATGACACTAAAAGTATGGGAGTTATTGATCATCATTCAACCCTGGGCAACGTCGGGTCTCCTTGCTAGTATATATATTATTATATATATTCATAGATGTGTTACAGAAGATTAGAAAGACATTGGTACTATCGGTTTCAAATCCTAACTTCATAACAAAAAAACTGGACAAGATTTGCATCTCTGTTATGCCAACGATGAGTTACAACTTTTATCAGTTCTGGACGCTGGTCAAGCGTCCTTGTAATGGATAATGTGTACTACGATTCATGGTTTTCCAACATCAAAATAACCCTGTCGTCCAACTGCCCACAGCTCCACCTTCTTCTCTCGTGCTCTTTAAAGCTGAGATGGTAATTCACTATGAACGAAATCAGACACAAAGGAATTTCCAACCTTGGAGAATTGGTCAGATTTTGATATTGATTTTCTTTTTTTTTTTTTTTTTGTTTTCTTCTTCAAAGACTTGGTGTTAGTTTGAATTCCTTCCTGAAGAAAGATTTTCTAATCTCTATGTTTAAGCTCATTATTTATCCAATCGGATAACTGGATGTCCTTCTTTGCAACGCCTTCCCACTTGTGGAGCACAATAATCTGCCTTTTTTGGCTGATTAAAACTTATAATCCACCATCAACCCTGGTGATACCAGGCTGTTTGAAGGTACTGGCTTCCTGACCTAAACTGGTGCTACCAGATCAGGCTGTCTATTGGCTTCCTGAGACGAAATGCACCTACATTGATGTTCCTTTTTGTTTTTCTATTCTCTTCTGTAAAACTTAATTATGTTCTGCAAAACCAAAAACAACAGCCCCCCCCTTCTCCCCCTCCACTTTTTTTTTCTTCCCCTACTTCCCGGTCCTAGATATGACCTTAAACTATATCCAGCGGTGAGGCCCCAGCTTGCGGGCTTTAGGGAGTGTGGAGCCACCCTTTAATTGCCATTGCTCCCAGGTCCACTCTGACCTGGAATGGTAGTACCTGTTAGGGTCCCAACTATGGGTTAAATAGAAACTGACTTGAAAACAACAAATATATTCTATTAAAAAATCTTTCTTCAAAATCTTTGGATTCGGCATTAAATAACCTGAAAAGGGTTGATATGCCGTAAAACAAAAACAACCAACCAACCAATCCTGACCTAAAATGCACCAGTCATTAATGTTATTGTTCCTTTTTTGGAACTCAATCATATTTTACAAAATCAAAAACCAAAAACAACAATTTTACAAAATAACCAAACAAAATACCATGAATAAACAGTTGGAATAAAAACGGTTTCGAAAATTACTGCATTCGACATTAAATAACCCGAAATGGGTTGATATGCCATAAAAAAACAAACAAACACCATGAATAAATGTTTAAAGATATAAAAAACTTGAAACATAAATTTTTTTTTTCTAAAATTATTGAATTTGCCATTAAATGGCCTCAAGATTGTTGATATGCCATAAAACAAAACCATCAAACTATCAATATAAATAAATTCTTATCTATATATCTATAAAAATGAAAATGTGTGCGTGTGTGTACATTTCCCTATCAAACAACTCTGCCAGTTTTCAGTTTACAGACTCGAGATTTGACATAAGGCGTATTGAGATTCGGGAAAATCTTTTAATCGGTTTTTGTACAGAAATTTGGCTTTCAAGGGGTCAGAGTTCAACGATTTTACCTTTATAAACTCTACCAAACTCCTCTGCCAATCTTTGGTCTAAACACTTAGATGTAGTTTACTTGGACATGGATAAAACTTTTTAATTTGATTTAAGCCTAAAACAATAAATGTTAGGTCGTCAAAATTGGGGTTAAAGTTTTACAAAATTTGACGTCTGCGTCTCTACCAAATTACTCAATCAATTTTTGGTCTAAACATTTGAAATTTTACATAAAGTATATTCAGACATAGGGAAAGCTTTTTAATCAGTTTTGAGCCGAAAATTTGGCTGCCAAGGAATCAAAGTTCAAAAGATTTTACCTTTGCGGTCTCTAGCAAACTATTCAGCCAATTTTGAGTGTAAACATTTAAAATTTTATATAAAGTGTATTTAGACATGTAGCAAGCTTTTTAATCAGTTTTGGGGCGAAAATTTGGCTGCCAAGTTTAGAGTTGACCTTTGCAGACTCTACCAAATTTCTCCGCTAATTTTGGGTTTAAACACTTGAAAATTTAGATGTAGGTTACCTGGTCATGAGTCAAACTTTTTGATATATATATGCATATGCACATAAAGTTATGAACAGTACATAGGGGCCCGAGCAAAGCTGGGTAGAAATCCTTATCAATAATAAAAGATTAGTTTTTTTTTGTTTTTTTTACACAGTGGTCACCACTTATCAAGGCCCGGAAGCCACTCAGGGATAAGGGTTATTGCAAGTACATTACGTTAGTGTGGAGATTTGATGAAGTGTTTACTTAAGGGGGCGGTTCATTAGGAATTTGTTAACGTTGGACTTGAAGACATCCAAGTTGTAGTCAGGTGGGAAGCAGGCAGACGGAACAGAGTTCCACAGGCGTGCAGTTCTAAGAAAGAAGCTTTGTTCATGGAATCCACGTTTTGATTTAGGCACAGATAAAGAGTGCGAGGTCGCTCATCATTTGACTTCCATCTCATATCCTGAAGTGACTCCTGCTCTTGATAACTGATGAATTACTCAATAGTAAAAAAATAAAATGAATTAAAAAATTGTACATAATAATAACTTGTGTATTCTTGATAAAACAAATTATTTAGTACAAACCCTATTTTATACGCAACGTTGCATCACTGTACCTGTTTCACAAATATTTTAATGCAATGTGTTCTGATGAACTTGTTTCACTTGTACCCCCTCGACGTACATATCCCTGACAAACCCTGGGCCCAACTCTCTTCCTGATCTACATCAATGATCTCCAAAAACACATACTTAAATCATTCGTTGACATCTATGCTGATGACACAACCATCTACGGCAACACATCAAAGGCTGTAAATGACAAAGTTCTCTCTAATTCTCTCTCCTCTGATCTCAAGCGTGTGGTTCAATGGGGGAAGACGTGGCTGGTTACCTTTAATGCATCTAAAACCAAACTCCTATCTTTACATCATCAACGCTCTGATCCCCATCTGGCATCAATTGAAATGGATGGCTCTCGTCTAGGAGAAGCCTCGTGTTTTGACAAGCATCTGGGTTTGACCTTTACTCCTGATCTGAAATGGAACACGTACATCAAGTCTGTTGCCAAGGTCGCTGGAAGGATGGTGGGATCTTTCTACCGCTCGAGAAGATATCTCACTACTGATGCAATTCTCTATCTATATAAAAGCCAAGTACGTCCAAGGATGGAATACTGCTGCCATATCTGGGCAGGAGCTGCTAAAAACAGCCTATCCTGCCTTGACAGAATACAAAATAGACTTTGTGGCTTAGTGGGGGATGCCCTTTTCTCTTCCCTGCAACCTCTCTCCCACAGAAGAGACATTGCAAGCCTATCCTTGTTTTATTGTTATTTCCATGGCAGGTGCTCGTCTGAACTCCAATCTCTGGTCCCCCCTCGCCAATCTTTCACGAAAAACGCCCATCTAGCTGAATCCACTGTGAAAAATTTCCCCCACTCTTTATCTGTGCCTAAATCAAAACGTAGATTCCATGAATAAAGCTTCTTTCTTAGAACTGCACGCCTGTGGAACTCTGTTCCGTCTGCCTGCTTCTCACCTGACTACAACCTGGATGTCTTCAAGTCCAACGTAAACAAATTCCTAATGAACCGCCTCCTTAAGTAAACACTTCAATAAATCTCCACACTAACGTACTGTACTTGCAATAACCCTTATCCCTGAGTGGCTTCCAGGCCTTGATAAGTGATGACCACCGTGTAAAAAAAAAAAAAAAAAGAAAAAGATCTCACCCCTTCATTGTTGTTGTTGCCAGAAAGCTTTCTATTATAATAGTTTCTTTCCTCAAACAACTAGACTTTGGAATTCCCTTCCTGCTGCCTGCTTCCCTGGCAGTACTGATATGCAGAAGTTTAAATGTAATATAAACAAATATCTTGTTAATCTTTCCTTGACATGGTCCCAAATAGAGGCCCTTACGTCCAAGTGGCGTTATGCTTTGTAAGGGGTGAACATGAGTAAAAAAAAAAAAAAAATATTCATTAAATAAACTTGTCGCTCTGAAAAGCAAAATAAAATTAATAGAAGTTATATGGCTAGATTAAAGGAATATAAAAAATAAAATTGATGAAAATTATATAGTTACATTAAAGAAATATAAATAAAAAAAAAAGAAAAAAGAAAATGGATAACGTTAAGCAATGATGAGCCTGGCTAGTACCGAATGGGTAATGTTAGGTGCTGTACGTACCACGCCTGGACATAGAAATTTCCTGGTTGATATTTGGAGGCGCGTTTAATCCACTGGGAGAAATGCACCCCCCCCCCCCAATCTTCATGAAGACACGCATCTAGGATAAGGTAAACTGATGTAAAACCTGAAATCTATTGTCTGCTCTGTCTTGTGGCAACCATTACACCGACTGAGATAAGCAGTTATACTAAAACGTGTGGATGATGCTACACACAACCTTCACCACTAAACAAATTATCAGGTGTGAGGATTTCCGGACGACTTACTTGTTATGTGTGTGTGTGTGTGTGTGTGTGTGTGTGTGTGTGTGCGCGCGCTAATTCAGTTTATTGATGAATTCTATCGGTGCAAGCACTAAGCAAATGATCTCTTTCGATTTCCATCTGATCTTTTTGGAGGTCGACTGTTATCAAAATCTTTCCCGTGGCAGCTTGGTTTAATCAAAAACAAAAATCGTTGTTAATTCGAAATTTCCTTTGGGGAAAACAGTCTGCGTGAAATGTACAACTGTTCAAATAGTTTTCGTTTCTTTTAAACAGAAACAATTATTAAATCGAAACACACCAAAAAAAAATGCCACTTAAACCTAGTAGGTGGTGCCATTTTTCTCTTGTCTGCAACCTCTTTTCCACAGAAGAAACGTCACGAGCCTGTCTCTGCTCTATCGCTATTTTCATGCTAAGTGCTCGACTGAACTCCAATCAATGGTTCCCCCCTTGCCAAACTTTCATAAAAAAACTTGACTATCTACAACCACTATATATGATTCCCCCCTCTCTATTTAGGCCTTAATCTAAATGCAGATTCCATGAACAAAGCTTCTTTTCCAGAACTGTTCGCCTTTGGAACACTGTTCCACTGGCATGCTTCCCAGTTGAATACAATATGGTGGCCTTCAAATCTAATGTAAACAAGTTCTTGATGAGTCGTCCCCATAAATAATAAAATTCTATCCAACTCACACCATTAACATTTACTGCACCTTCATCTTAGTTTCATTAATCCTTATCCTTGAGTGGCCTTCGGGCCTTGAAAAGTGGTGTCTTCCGGAGTAAAAATAAAATAAAATAAAAATATGACAGACGGAGCCACTTGTTAAGATGCTTCGATACATTTTCTGTTAGTTATTTTCATTTTATCGTCTTTAATCGCTTCTTCTACTGATTTAATGTGCTGAATACTTGTATTGTTTTTTTTGTTTTTTTTTTACATAGGAATTACCACTTATCAAGGCCCAGAGGCCACTCGAGGATAAGGGTTAATGGGTATACATTAGTCAATGTGAATTATAGCGTAGTAAACATAAGTAGTAGAAATTTTGTAAATTGGATTACTTAGGGGGGCGGTTCATCAAGAACTTGTTTATATTGGACTTGAAGACGATCAAATTGTAGTCCGCTGGATAGCAAGCAAACAGGAGTGAGTTCCACAGGCGTGCAGTTTTAAGAAAGAATCTTTGTTTATGGAATCTACATTTAGGCTTAGGTACAGATAAAGAGTGTGGAAATTATTAATAGTAGTTTTGGCTAGACGAGTGTTTCTCGTGAAAGTTTGGCGAGGGGGGGACCATAGATTGAAGCTCAGATGAGCACTTGCCATGAAAATAACAATAAAGCAGAGACAGGCTCGCAATGTCTCTTCTATGGGAAAGAGGTTACAGGGAAGAGAAAAGGGCATCCCCCACTAAGCTATGAAGTCTATTTTGAACTCTGTCAAGGCAAGATAAGGTGCTTCCAGCAGTTCCTACCAAGATGTGGCAACAGTACTCCATTGTTGGTTGTGCCTGGCTTGTATATAGGTAAAGAATCGCATCAGGAGTGAAATATCTACTTGAGCGGTAGCAAGATCCTACCGTTTTTCCAGTGACCATGGCAACGGGTTTGATATGTGTTCCATTTCAGATCGGGAGTAAAGGTCAAGACCAGAAGCTTGTCAAAACATGGAGCCTCACCAAGACGAGAGCAATTCATTTCAATTGATGCCAGATGGGGATTAGAGCATTGATGATGTAAAGATAGGAGCCTGGTTTTAGATGCATTAAAAGTAACCAGCCACCGCTTTCCCCATTGTACCACGTGCTCAAGATCAGAGAAGAGATAGTCAAAGAGAGTCATTTACGGTATTTGATGTGCTACCACAGATGATAGTGTCGTCATCATAAATGTCAATGAATGATCTTAGGATGTGATTATTGTTTTTCATGTTTTAGTTATTTTGTCATTATTTGTTGTCATTATTTTCCCTTTTTTTCTTTTTTAATTTTGTTTCTATTTTGCTTTTTACTTTTTTCTTCTTTTTTCTTTTCTATTTTTCTTATTTTTGTTTTCTTGTATTTTCTTTATTTCTTTACTGTTTTCTTTCGTTTTCTTTTTTATTGTTTCCTCTCGTTTCTTTTTTCTTTTTATTTCTTTACTTTTTCTTTTTTCTTTTTATTTTTTTACTTTTTCTTTTTTCTTTTTATTTCTTTACTTTTTCTTTTTTCTTTTTATTTCTTTACTTTTTCTTTTTTCTTTTTATTTCTTTACTTTTTCTTTTTTCTTTTTATTTCTTTACTTTTTCTTTTTTCTTTTTATTTCTTTACTTTTTCTTTTTTCTTTTTATTTCTTTACTTTTTCTTTTTTCTTTTTATTTCTTTACTTTTTCTTTTCTGCTTTTTATTTCTTTACTTTTTCTTTTTTCTTTTTATTTCTTTACTTTTTCTTTTTTCTTTTTATTTCTTTACTTTTTCTTTTTTCTTTTTATTTCTTTGCTTTTTCTTTTTTCTTTTTATTTCTTTACTTTTTCTTTTTTCTTTTTATTTCTTTACTTTTTCTTTTCTGCTTTTTATTTCTTTACTTTTTCTTTTCTGCTTTTTATTTCTTTACTTTTTCTTTTTTCTTTTTATTTCTTTACTTTTTCTTTTTTCTTTTTATTTCTTTACTTTTTCTTTTTTCTTTTTATTTCTTTACTTTTTCTTTTTTCTTTTTATTTCTTTACTTTTTCTTTTTTCTTTTTATTTCTTTACTTTTTCTTTTTTCTTTTTATTTCTTTACTTTTTCTTTTCTGCTTTTTATTTCTTTACTTTTTCTTTTCTGCTTTTTATTTCTTTACTTTTTCTTTTTTCTTTTTATTTCTTTACTTTTTCTTTTTTCTTTTTATTTCTTTACTTTTTCTTTTTTCTTTTTATTTCTTTACTTTTTCTTTTTTCTTTTTATTTCTTTACTTTTTCTTTTTTCTTTTTATTTCTTTACTTTTTCTTTTTTCTTTTTATTTCTTTACTTTTTCTTTTCTGCTTTTTATTTCTTTACTTTTTCTTTTTTCTTTTTATTTCTTTACTTTTTCTTTTTTCTTTTTATTTCTTTACTTTTTCTTTTTTCTTTTTATTTCTTTACTTTTTCTTTTTTCTTTTTATTTCTTTACTTTTTCTTTTTTCTTTTTATTTCTTTACTTTTTCTTTTTTCTTTTTATTTCTTTACTTTTTCTTTTTTCTTTTTATTTCTTTACTTTTTCTTTTTTCTTTTTATTTCTTTACTTTTTCTTTTTTCTTTTTATTTCTTTACTTTTTCTTTTCTGCTTTTTATTTCTTTACTTTTTCTTTTCTGCTTTTTATTTCTTTACTTTTTCTTTTCTGCTTTTTATTTCTTTACTTTTTCTTTTTTCTTTTTATTTCTTTACTTTTTCTTTTTTCTTTTTATTTCTTTACTTTTTCTTTTTTCATTTTATTTCTTTACTTTTTCTTTTCTGCTTTTTATTTCTTTACTTTTTCTTTTTTCTTTTTATTTCTTTACTTTTTCTTTTTTCTTTTTATTTCTTTACTTTTTCTTTTTTCTTTTTATTTCTTTACTTTTTCTTTTTTCTTTTTATTTCTTTACTTTTTCTTTTTTCTTTTTATTTCTTTACTTTTTCTTTTTTCTTTTTATTTCTTTACTTTTTCTTTTTTCTTTTTATTTCTTTACTTTTTCTTTTTTCTTTTTATTTCTTTACTTTTTCTTTTTTCTTTTTATTTCTTTACTTTTTCTTTTTTCTTTTTATTTCTTTACTTTTTCTTTTTTCTTTTTATTTCTTTACTTTTTCTTTTCTGCTTTTTATTTCTTTACTTTTTCTTTTTTCTTTTTATTTCTTTACTTTTTCTTTTTTCTTTTTATTTCTTTACTTTTTCTTTTTTCTTTTTATTTCTTTACTTTTTCTTTTTTCTTTTTATTTCTTTACTTTTTCTTTTTTCTTTTTATTTCTTTACTTTTTCTTTTTTCTTTTTATTTCTTTACTTTTTCTTTTTTCTTTTATTTCTTTACTTTTTCTTTTTTCTTTTTATTTCTTTACTTTTTCTTTTTTCTTTTTATTTCTTTACTTTTTCTTTTCTGCTTTTTATTTCTTTACTTTTTCTTTTCTGCTTTTTATTTCTTTACTTTTTCTTTTTTCTTTTTATTTCTTTACTTTTTCTTTTTTCTTTTTATTTCTTTACTTTTTCTTTTTTCTTTTTATTTCTTTACTTTTTCTTTTCTGCTTTTTATTTCTTTACTTTTTCTTTTTTCTTTTTATTTCTTTACTTTTTCTTTTTTCTTTTTATTTCTTTACTTTTTCTTTTTTCTTTTTATTTCTTTACTTTTTCTTTTTTCTTTTTATTTCTTTACTTTTTCTTTTTTCTTTTTATTTCTTTACTTTTTCTTTTTTCTTTTTATTTTTTTACTTTTTCTTTTTTCTTTTTATTTCTTTACTTTTTCTTTTTTCTTTTTATTTCTTTACTTTTTCTTTTTTCTTTTTATTTCTTTACTTTTTCTTTTTTCTTTTTATTTCTTTACTTTTTCTTTTCTGCTTTTTATTTCTTTACTTTTTCTTTTTTCTTTTTATTTCTTTACTTTTTCTTTTTTCTTTTTATTTCTTTACTTTTTCTTTTTTCTTTTTATTTCTTTACTTTTTCTTTTTTCTTTTTATTTCTTTACTTTTTCTTTTTTCTTTTTATTTCTTTACTTTTTCTTTTTTCTTTTTATTTCTTTACTTTTTCTTTTTTCTTTTTATTTCTTTACTTTTTCTTTTTTCTTTTTATTTCTTTACTTTTTCTTTTTTCTTTTTATTTCTTTACTTTTTCTTTTTTCTTTTTATTTCTTTACTTTTTCTTTTCTGCTTTTTATTTCTTTACTTTTTCTTTTCTGCTTTTTATTTCTTTACTTTTTCTTTTTTCTTTTTATTTCTTTACTTTTTCTTTTTTCTTTTTATTTCTTTACTTTTTCTTTTTTCTTTTTATTTCTTTACTTTTTCTTTTTTCTTTTTATTTCTTTACTTTTTCTTTTTTCTTTTTATTTCTTTACTTTTTCTTTTTTCTTTTTATTTCTTTACTTTTTCTTTTTTCTTTTTATTTCTTTACTTTTTCTTTTTTCTTTTTATTTCTTTACTTTTTCTTTTTTCTTTTTATTTCTTTACTTTTTCTTTTTTCTTTTTATTTCTTTACTTTTTCTTTTTTCTTTTTATTTCTTTACTTTTTCTTTTTTCTTTTTATTTCTTTACTTTTTCTTTTTTCTTTTTATTTCTTTACTTTTTCTTTTTTCTTTTTATTTCTTTACTTTTTCTTTTTTCTTTTTATTTCTTTACTTTTTCTTTTTTCTTTTTATTTCTTTACTTTTTCTTTTTCCTTTTTATTTCTTTACTTTTTCTTTTCTGCTTTTTTTCATTTTCTGTTTATTTTATTTTATTTTTTTTTTCGTTTCTGTTTTCTTTTTCATTTCGAATGATTTGCTATAAGAAATTGTCTGTAAGAATTCAGGTAATCGTTCATCTCCCTCTCAGTACAGACCAATAAGTCTCCTGTGCATCATGAGTAAGTTGCTGGAATCTGTGTTAAATAGAGAAGTAATCAACCATCTCAGCAAAAGTAACCTTCTTGGTGACATGCAATATGGTTTCCGTTCTGCTAGATCTACAGCAGATGTGCTTACATTTATATCTCATAGGATTAGCGAATCTCTTGACGAAGACTTCCTTTCTAGGGCAATTACTCTTGACATATCAAAGGCCTTTGATAAGGTGTGGCATAAAGTTTTACTTCACAAGATCTCCAGCTACAGTATAGCTGGATATGTCTTCTCAATTATTAAATCATTTCTCTCTGATAGGTTCATAAGAATAGTGACTGATGGGCAGAAATCAGAAGCTCACAGTATTAATGCTGGAGTCCCTCACGGGTCCATCCTGGGCCCAACTCTCCTCCTTCATCTACATTAATGATCTTCTAAATCACATCCTTACATCATTCGTAGACATTTATGCTGACGATATTACCGTCTATGGTAGCACATCAAAGACCGTAAACAACCTAGTTCTCTCTGATCTTGAGCACGTAGTACGATGGGGGAAAGAGCTGGCTGGTTACTTTTAATGCATTCAAACCCAAGCTTCTATCTTTACATCATGGGGAAGGGTAGCATAGTCTTGTTTCATCAGACATGACCAGGGTAAAGTTTTGAGTAATTTGCAATTGTATTTTGAGTCTCGCCCTCACTGAGGATTCGAACCTTCAACCTTCTTGAAGAGTGTAACTTACAACTGAATACTAAGTATTTTATCCATTACGCCTCAGTCATGGCTGACGGAATGAGAGCATACTACATTTGTGGATAAATGAAGGATTCCGTTTGAAATTCTGTGCAGATTCTTATTTACAACAGAAAAGATTACCTGAAGAAGATCGGAGGTTACATCGACCGAAACGTTGTGAAAATAGCACTCAAGATGAGGGCAGTAGTCCAAAAAAGCTAAATAATACAAACGTGTTATTATTTATTTATGATATATACAGTGATGATCATGAGCACGGTAAAATAAAAGTTAAATTTTGTATAATAAATTCTAAAAAAGGGATTAAATTAAAGAAAATAACAAAGTATATTATGTATTTTTAACTGGCCTTTCCGATGCAGCAATCGGATTTTAGAAAAAATAAATAACAAAGGAACAACAAGCCTAAGAATCTTATTCAATTGGAGGATTATTGTCAGGAAGAGTGGGCTAAAATTACTACTGAAGAGTGCAACAGCTTGGTTGTAAACTATGAAAAGCGACTGAGGAAGGTAATCAAGGCCAAAGGCTATACAATTGATTATTAAATAAATCGTGCCAATAATTTTGAACAAGGGTTTTTTGCAATTATGTTTGTTGTTCCTTTGTTATTTATTTTTTCTAAAATCCGATTGCTGCATCGGAAAGGCCAGTTAAAAATACATAATATACTTTGTTATTTTCTTTAATTTAATCCCTTTTTTAGAATTTATTAGACAAAATTTAACTTTTATTTTACCGTGCCAATAAATATGATCATCACTGTATATATATATATATATATATATTTTGTCGTTATTTTCCTAACCATCTTATAATAACCTGTTTTGGGTTATTTTTACTCGTGGTTCTGATCTGATTAGACGTTAAAAAGCCAATCTTCGTTTTGCTGGAGAAAATCCGCTTAAAGGGTCCTAATTAGCCAGATTTATACTCGAAGAGTTTGTTCAATGAAAACCTCTTTTATAAACAACGGATATTCGAAGTCGCCTTTCACTTATGATGATGTGTATTAATTGGACACGTCTTAGTTTAAACGCGTAAAAATTATCTAAGAGGCTTTGTTTTGTTCAAGTTTACGAAAACAATGTTTAAATACTCCAAAAAAAATCTATTAGTCCATCGGCCTGTCACGTTTCGCTTGGAAAAAATTATTACGTTGGTCTGCCATGCGTCAACTTGAAATAGTTATGGCGTTGGTTTGTAATACTTAAGATTGAAAAATGTGATTTCGTCTGTCACTGTTATGTTTCAAATAGCTCTATCGTTAGTCTGTCACACTTACGTTTAAAATAACTTTCGTTGGTGTGTCGTGCTTACATTTGAAATAGCTCTATCGTTCTTTAGTCAAAATTAAGTTTGAAATAACTATTTTATTTGATGAATGTATATTTCATTGGTCTGTCACACTGAAGTTTGAAATAGCTATTTCATTGGTCTGTCGCACTGAAGTTTGAAATAGTGATTTTATTGGTTTGCCATACTAAAGTTTGAAATAGCCTATTCATTGGACTGTCGCACTGAAGTTTAGAATAGTTATTTCATTGGTCTGTTACACTGAAGTTTGAAATAGTTATTACATTGGTCTGTCGCACTGAAGTTTGAAATAGCGATTTCATTGGTCTGTCACATTGAAATTTGAAATTTCGTGCTCCTTTCTCGGCGCACAGACTAAATGGACGCGTCTATCCTTTTGTTTTTTAATCCTCCACATCTTATTTTTCCTTGTAAAAACAATGTCCGTTGATTGGTGGTGCAACTTAGATATTGGCTTCGTTCTTGACTCTAAAGTGACGGCTAAGGTAAGAAAAAAAAAATAACTAAATTTACTTATTAGACTGAGTGGACAGCTTAAGGTGATTACAGGTGAGACCAGGTAAAAATCTCATTTATTTTCTACCGTTGAACTTGTTACAACTTTCTGGTCAAAGGTCATGAAATCAAGTGCAGGTGGTATTTCTTTTTATTTTCGATGCGGGCGATATTTGTTCGCAAGATTTCTGTCCAGGAAAAAAAAAAATACACAGCATAATAGTAAAAATCTGAGTGTGACAAGGACTGTGGACCGGACAAAGTCGGGTTGTCTTGCTTGTTGCGACAAGAGGCTGTCAGTTCTCTTGGGTGGTCCTTTTAACACGCATTCAAGAGATTTCGCATTGTTGAATCTAAGTGATGATGGTGATGATGATGAAAAGAATAAATTTGTTTTCTTAACAGATAATCAAAATGACCCCCTCCCCGCCCGCCCGCATGCTGGACCTCAGTGGGGATCATAAAACGAAAAAGATTGTGAATCTGGAAATGACCACTTGAGTCTTGTTTGAGGGGCCATCTGGGAAAGCAGGAAAAAAAAAAAATACAAAGCATAAAATCTATAGAAACACGAGTTTGGACTAATGAAAAATATATTTCTTCAAAACGAACATGGTTGGCACAAATATTAACATAAGATATGCATTCAATTTGAAAACTGAAAATCTATATATATATATATATATATATATATATATATATATATATATATATATATATATATATATATATATATATAAAAGTGAGAATGCGCATGAGGACACTTCTCAACCTATATACTCAACGGATATATGATCTACAGACTTGAAATTTGATATATAAAGTATTCAGGCATGTGGAAATTTTTAATCGGTTTTCATCCGGAACAAAGGTGTAAAAATTGAAAAATTCGAGAGTAGGGTTCATCGGATTTCGTCTGTTTGCTGTTTCACGAATGCGCGTACGTGAATCATCCTCATGACAGATTCTTTGTTAAAAATAAGTAGATTTGAAAACACCTTTGAAAGATCATGTTAAGCTAGTCTAATGGTTATCGTACTTGCTAGTAAACAAATAAACTTCAATAAGTAAGAATTTAAGTTGAATAAAGAAAAGATTAAACATAGTGCAGCAGTGCTCATACATTTCGCAAAAAAATACAGCAGAAATATGTCACTCCTGAAATGAGCAAGTTCTCTCTGATCCTCTTTCCTCTGATCTTGAGCACGTGGTGCAATGGGGAAAGGGGTGGTTTGTTAATTTCAATGCATCTAAAACCAAGCTTTTCTCTTTCAATTATCAACGCTTTGACATTCATCTGGCATTGAAATGAATGGCGCTTGTCTTGAGGAAGCTCCATGTTTTGACAAGCGCCTGGGTGTGACCTTTATGCCTGATCTGAAGTGGAACACGTACATCAAATCTGTTGCCAAGATCACTGGAAAAATGGTGGAATCATTCTACCGCTCCAGTAGATATCTCTCACTGCTGATGAAATTCTCTACCTGTATAAGAGCCAAGTACATCCTAGGATGGAGTACTGTTGCCATAGTAGTGCAGGAGCTGCTAGACGCAGGTTATTCTGCTTTGACAGAGTTCAAAATAGACTTCGAAACCTAGTAGATGATGCTCTTTTCTCTTCCCTCCAACCTCCTTCCCGCAGAAAGATGTTGCGAGCCTGTTTCTGCTCTATTGTTATTTTCATGGCAAGTGCTCGTCTGAGCTCCAATCTATGGTCCCCCTCCCTTGCCAAACTTTCATAAATACCAATCATCTAGCTGGCATCACTATCAATAATTTCCTCTGTTATTTATCTGTGCCTAAACCTAAACATAGATTCCATGAACAAAGCTTCCTTCTTAGAACTGCACGCCTGTGGAACTGTCTTCCGTTTGCCTGCTTTCCAGCTGATTACAATATAGTCGTCTTCAAGTCCAATGTAAACAAATTCTTGATGAGCTGTTCCCTTAACTAATCCAGTTTATCAAGTTTCTACTACTAACGATTACTACGACATTGTGCCATTAAATACCATACACTTATTAACTGTTATTCTTGAGTGGTCTTCGAGCATTGATAAGTCGTGATTCCTTTGGTAAAAAAAAAAATGTGTCCAGGGTATGACCTTAAGACATTTTTGTGGTATGAATATTGAAAGGAATAACGAATTGACTCACAAACAGTGAAATAAATGAAATATTAAACAGAAATACAGACAAGTATGTTAGTCGAGTGGCAACTCCGTTCACCTGAAGGACAAGTAATGTTACGTCTTGTGTCCAGACTCTCTTACTAATCGTACTCACATCCTAGAATGAGGTGTTACTCTTGTAACTCTTGAAGAAAACTCTCTCTCAGGATGAAACGTTTACTGGGTATGCAAGTGGTCACGTGTAGTTTTGTCCAATTTGGTAAGAGTTTGTCAAAAGTGGATCTCACCTTGCACGCAAACATGGTTTCCACCGGTGAGACTGCCGTTGCAGTGTTCGGATTAGATGTAGTAGATTACGTCGTGAGCGATAATGGAATCCAGTTTAGATCTGCAGAGTTCAAAGCTTTTGCAATACGTTCTAGATCAAAAAACATCATCACTCACCAATATCACCCTCGATTGAATGGGCAGATGGAACGATTTGTGGATACATGCAAAAGAGCACTGAACAAAGCTCAAGATACACCAACGAATGAAGCCCTCCAACAGTCTGTACAGAACTACACCACAACAGATATGCGGCGGTGAGGCCCCATTTGGGGGCTGTGGGGAATGTGGAGTTGCTCCTAAAATTACCATTTCTTTCACGTCCATTTGTCCAGATTGATAATACCTGTTATGGCATCTGGTGCTACCAGATCAGACTTTCTGAAGATACTGGCTTCCTGACAAAAAGGCCCTGTCGGTGGGGCATTAGAATACGCTGACTTCCCCCTCTGCAGAGGTAAAAGTCCCTCAAATAGGGTCCTGGATATGACCTTAAACTATATCCAGTGGTGAGGCCCCAGCTTGTGGGCTTTGGATAGTGTCGAGCCACTCTTTAATTACCATTGCTCCCAGGTCCACTCTGACCCGGAGTGGTAGTACCTGTTAGGGTTCCAACTATGGGTTAAATAGAAACCAACGTGAAAACAACAAATATTCTATTAAAAAATCTTTCTTCAAAATAATTGGATTCGGCATTAAATAACCTGAAAAGGGTTGATATGCCGTAAAACAAAAACAACCAACCAATCCTGGCAAAAGAATGCACCAAACATTACAGGGGACGGAGACTGCCAGTGAATTTATATTCTCTTGACATTTCCTCCTTTAGAGAAAGCCGGTTCAATCCGCATAGGGTGAATGCCATACCATCATCACTACCACCACCACCAACAACACCAACAACAGCAGCAGCAGCAGCAGCAACAACTCTTGAAATGAACTCCGAAATGCTGTATAGGGCAAAGATTCCCACACAGATAAATTCATTTATTTATTTATATATTTTCTTTTTTTTTAATAAAACATCCCATTTTTGTAAAACAAGCAAAACATCGTTTTCTCAGAAAGGTTAGACATAAAGTGGGAAGAAAATCCAGCCCCCCCCCCTCCTCTTTTTGAGATGATGGCACTGTGTAACATCCCGATTCAGATACGAAATCGTTTGGCGGCTCAATATCAGTGCTAATGGATCAATTTCATATTTGACTGATTCCTTCTGTTAATGGTGCTGCCAATTTGAGGAACGGGTCATAAAAAAAAAAATAAAAAAAAACGGTTGAATTATACAGAAATTAATGCAAAGCTTTTTTTCAATTCAAGTTTGAGTTTGTTTTCTTTTTTATTATCATTTTTTTTAGATTTCTTTAATTTGCTGCGCTCAGTCTCTGCTCTTTGCTAACTGCTCCGGCTCGTTTGGCGTTTTTGATTGATCTGTCCTCACGGCAAAATGGTTAAAGGAATTGCCACTGCCCAATTGGGATTCTAATGAGGCTTGCTGTTTATTGTTCGTACCTGATGGACAAACACACGCATACATTACCCCTAGGGGAAGGGGACAGAGATTTTATTTTATTTTTTCTCATTCATTGGGTTATTTTGGTTGATTTCTATTAGTTCATTTTTTTTTTTTTTTTTATTAAAAAAAATTTACCATCGAGATTTTTTTTTTAATTTTCTGATTTTCTTTCTTTCCTTTTTCTTTATTTCTTTCGTCTTTACAGGGTGAAACGATAAAATTGTCGCCCTAGAAGAGACGGCATGATTCCATTTCCGTTTGATGGAAACTGGTTTTCTGTTTTTGTTGCGTACCAGTTAAGTACACATCCCAAGAGCAATAGGCGCTTTCTATCATATCTTAAAGTCATACAATGTTGAACTAGCGAGATCAGAGATGCAACGCTGTACAACATGTTATGAATCCAAGTTATGACAACAGGACCATTGCCAGCACCTTCGAAATGCATCGCTGGATTGCCACTAATAACAAGGAAGTGGCCAGGGTGATGAAAATAAGGTTTGCAACCACGGTTATGGTTTTTGGTGTGCTTTCAAGTGAGGGCCACATTATGCCACCTCACATATTCAAAGTCGGTTCGAAAGTCAACACCAAAGTTTACCTGGATGTGCTGGAGAGTGTGGTGATCTCCTAGTGTAATCGGGTGGCTGCTGGTAGACTTTGTTTGTGTGTGGCGTCAGAACTTGGCGCTGGCCCACTAGTCCAAAGAGACTTTGTACCCTTCTTCCACTGCCCTCTTCCTATCCAGACCTGAACCTGCTGGACTACTTTGTTTGGTCATGCGTTGAGAACATCACCAACATGACCTCCCACAATACCAAAACCAGGCTAGTTGTTGCTATTTGCCGAGTATTCGCCAAGCTCCTGCTGGCGCTTGTGGAAAAGGCGTGCTCTCAGTTCCGAACCCATATCCAGATGGTGATTGAGGCTGAAGACGGCTACATTGAATAGATGTCAGCTCTACTACATAATTGTTCTGGGGTAACTGACACCCCTATTCCTGTCTTCACATGGACTCTCCCATCGCTGTGAAAGGCAGCCATTTTGGACTCTCTAATCAGAGATTCCATGCCAGCCTAATCGTTGACATGACTTTACAGACTCTCCTGTTTGATATTGTGAACCCCTAAATGTTTTAAAATAAAACTGTGGTGTTGTTTTTTTTTTTTTTTTTTTAGGGTTACACTTTTTATCATTTCACAGGGTATTTTTAATTTTTTTTTGTTTGTTTTTTATGTTCTTATTTTTATTTTATTTTCTTTATCATTCAAAAATTACCGTGTTTGAATATATGGTCAAGTGTTAGCTTTACTCATTAAGAACTGCTTTAAAGCTTCACCGCTCATTAATTTTGTGACCAAATTTCAAACAATTTTTATAGTTCATAGGTCACCTCCTCAGCTATATCACCATATTTTTTAAAAAATTCAATGGAACATTATATATATATATATATATATATATATAAATTCTTAATGCTGCAATATTTTAAGTTGTAAATTTATTATATTTTTTACTAGAATATCTTTTTTTCTTTTCCATTTTTAACAACTAGTCCTTTTACTTTTCTAAGTTTAATCTTAACCATATTACTTTTCGTGCGTGCATTTTTATATGTAATTTATGTTCTTTTTTGATTGTTTTTGTTTTCCATTTCAGTTTGTTCTCCCTTCTCTTTTTTTTCTTTTTTCAAGTTGGTTTAAACGTGAAAAGTTTACAAAAAAATTTTTGAAATCAATTTTTTTAAATAATCTGAAACTTAAGTCTGTAATCGATGATATGACCAGGAAAAAAGAAAAAAAAAAGTTAAAATTGTGAAATTTAAAGGGGGGGGGGGCTCGACAACATCCGCCCCTTTTTTTCGTTTTGAAAGGGGATTTCAGGCGCCCCTATTATCCCAAAGAACCAGCTATGTAAACACTTTGCAATATTTTTCAATAATTATTTTTTAAAAAATTCTTTACAATCAATTTTTATTTAAAATTAAGAAATTATTTTCTGAAATATTTTGTTTATATATGTTTACATTTTTTTTTTTAAGCAAAATAAGAAATTAATTTTTAAAATCTTTATTCAAAAGGGTTACTTTTCGGTAGCTTCACCGGTTGTTAACCTAAATTTTCCGAATGTCAGAATGAGGCTCGTCTGCGGGACCTACTTCTCTTAGCTTCACCCTGTTCTAATTTTGTGTGGTACTCTTACGTTTTGACCGATGTAACCTCCAACCTTAAAGTGTATCTTGTTGATCTCAGAAATCTGTGCAGAATTTTGAATGGAACTCTTTATTTAATCCCTAAGGGTAGCATGTTCTTGTTCTGTCAGCTATGACCAGAGTAATTTGCAATATCCCTTTGCGTATCCCTCTCATTGAGGATAATTTTCCAGAAGAATGTCACACAACTGAATTTTACCTTGTAGCCACTTATCCTTAAGTGGCCTCCAGACCGTGATAAATGATCACTTTATAGTTTAAAAAAAACCCCAAAAAACAAACAAAAAAAAAAAAAAAATTAATCTTTTATGTCACGGGTCCTTGTAGACAATTCTACTCTGAATGGTGGGAGCTTCAAATGTTTGTAATTGCCCGATGATTCCCGAGTTTGACAAGATACACATGAAGAAGGTCGAAGGTTTCATCGGCCGAAACGTTGTGAGAATAACACTCAAGATGAGGAAATTAGTCCAAATAATCCAAATAGTAAAATATTGTTTTAAGGAAATGGAATCAAAATAAATATTTTCGTTTCGCGGATGTCAGTTCTCTGCCTTCTTTTAAATCCAGAAAAAGCGGATTTCCAGTGAACTCTTATCATTATATGTTGTTTGTTTTTAATTTTTATATATATATATATATATATATATATATATATATATATATATATATATAAAAATGATTTCCTCTTTTATGAGAGTTCTCTCTGCAAACTAGAAATTTCAATTTTACTGTGAAGGCTAAGACTTCAAGTAAGTTATGAAGGTGGTAGAGGAATTAGATGTTTTTTTTTTTATTTCCTCGCATGCGTACTTGGTGTCTTTTTTTATTTTTGAAATTGATTAGAGTTTTATTTTGAGAAACAAGTTGTTTTGTGCTATTATCTCTCTCTCTCTCCACACACATACACACGGCCTCAAAGGTTGGTAAATTGATTACAGCATTTTTTTTAATACCATTGACTACTCACATCCTGGACGAATCAGAATTGTTTTCGTAGTAAGAAAGCTAATAATAAAAGATTTTTTTTGGGAAAAAAAAACTTGCGTGCAACATGTATTATTATAATATGCAGTAATAATTCGACTTGTTTGTGTATCTGTATATTTGTGTGTTTGTATGTCCGCTAAAAACTTGTCATGAACCAGCATAAATCTGGTAGCATTAGAAAAGGCGATCTCTCGGACACATAATATCGAAAAATTAAAAAAAAAGTTGTCAATTATTTCATGTAGAAATATCGTTTTGTCTGGGGGGGAAGGGTCAGGTAAAAATCTTGGTTTTGACGCTGTTTGTTAATCACGCATGCGCGAACAGTCGATTCATTATTTCCTTTTAAAAAGCTAAATTTGCCACGTCATAACATCTGTGTCATCATAGTCTGATTGATAACATGTTCACTTACGAACTTAACTTTTGCAAGTTTGTGTTCACCATGCGGTATTTTTTTTTTTCTTTTAATAACGTTTTCTTTTTTCTATCTTTTAAAATTCTCAACTTTCTTACTTGATAACACAATAAGATAGTACCCAAGTACCGTTTTTTTTTTTTTTTTTTTTTTAATTTAACTGTATTTTATGATCGGGCAACACCCGCCCCTCTCGCTAGTATCTCATAATTTATTTCTATTTAAATATGTTCTTTCTTTTCAAATTATAGAATGTGTAAAATTCAAGATGGTGAAGTAGTATGTGACCCCATGTGTGGTAGCGGAAGTATCCCAATCCAGGTAAGTTGTTAATTGAAATAGCTGACGAATATATATATATATAAAGTTGAATGTGTGTGTGTCTGTGTCTGGTCACGAATAGGCTCCTATATGGTTGACTATTTTAAAAAACTAATTATATATAATGATAGAAGATGTATTGAGACACAGGAATGGGTATGTTTGATCTGGCAGAACAGTGGTTCATTAAAATTGTGCGGTCTGCGTTCGCGCCTTTTTTTTATTTTTTTTTTTTTTTTACATAGACGTCACCACTTATCAAGGCCGATAGGCCACTCAAGGATAAGGGTTAAAGAGTGTAGAGTAGTCAAAAGGACAATATAGTAATCGATAGTAATGGAAGTTCGGTAAATTTGTTAACTTAAGTGGAACGGCTCATCAGAAACTTGTTCACGTTGGACTTGAAGACAACCATATTATAGACAGCTGGAAAGCAGGAAAACGGAAGACAATTCCACAGGCTTGCAGTTCTAAGAAAGAAGCTTTGATCATGGAATCTATGTTTAGGTTTAGGCACAGATAAAGAGTGGGGGAAATTATTGATAACGTTTTCAGCTAGTCTAGTGTTTCTTGTGAAAGTTTGGTGAGGGGGGACCATAGATTGAAGCTCAGTCGAACACTTTTCATGAAAATAACGCCTGGTCCACAAAGTATGGGAATAAAAAAATTAAAAAAAAAAAAACGTTTACAAGTGTTTTTGATATAGATGTACATAAGAATACTTTGATAAGTATGTTTTAACTTAAATAGGGATGGTATAATAAAATTGTGGGGTCTGCTTTCGCACTTGGCCTCCATAGAATGGAAATAGGCACAAACTTTAATAAAGACTTTTCATATCTATCTGTGTAAGTATACTTTGATAATTATGTTTCTGTTTGAAGAAATATGGTATAATAAAATTATGGGGTGTTCGTTTGCGCCTGACCTCCATAGAATGTAAATATGTCACAAAGTTTAACAAGGTTTTTTAATATAGATTCACAGAATATTGTGATAAGTGTTTCAGTGTGAACAGTTATGGTATAATAAATTAAGGGGTTTATCTATTTCATTTTTACTTTCATCATATTTTGCTTTGGTTTTGATACCCCCAAATTCAACCCAAATTTACAACCCTTCCTTTTCATAACCTATCATCTATATATATAAAAGCGAAAATGTATGTATGTATGCTTTTCCTCAATGTCCACAAAAGGCTTCTTTCAGAGAAGCGCTCGCTCGCTTCACAACTTCTTAAAACTTTTTATATCATCTATAAATTGTAATATCTCACACTTAACCACGGAGCTCGTCTGTCTATTTAATTTTATTGACTTTATAACGTTAATTATTCCACATTTCCTGCATCGGCACGCGTTACATTTGGTTTTCGGTATAAACAAAAAGCGAAACTCGACTCTAATCACAGGCTGAAAGCCAGTGGTCTCTAAAGAGCTAAGTAACGTTTGGTCAATGTCGACTTCGTCGTCATATCAAATGATAGCTTTCATTTTGAGACGAGACGCTCCCCCTAATAAACAGGGAGCGGGTTTTTAAAAATGAATAAACCGATTTTTAAGCTGTCCCGCAGAAAATGCTAACTGCTGAATACCTATCGCCGTCACGTCAATCAAAAACGCACACCTGTTTTTTTTCACACTTTACTATTTTCTAACTGCGCATAGTCAAGGCTTTGTTTTTTTTTCACGGGCACCTGTTTTTCTTCGGGTTTTTTCACACACACACCTACAAACACCCGGGCAACGCCGGGTACCCCTCGCTAGTACTTTCATAAATCAGAGTCCATTTTCTGTAGGCTGTTTTTGAACCCAGTCAACGACGGATACTTTTGCTAGTATATATATATATATATATATATAGTCATCCACATACAGTACTGTTTTGCTATTTTACAGCTCATCAGTGCGGCTAGACAGGCAACTACCTCAAGCCAGGATTGAAACCCGACCGTTTGTACGGCAGTCAAGGCTCCTAACCATTATGCTATTGGCGGCTGCTTGAACGAGTAGTGAGTTTTTAATGATGTTTTGACATCGTCCGAAATACCTCCGCTCGATTTGTTTACACAAAGAGCGTTGCTTATATGCTAATGGTAATTCGTTTTTCACTTCTCAATATGCTCAACTCAAGGTGAGGAGCATTATAGTCATCCACATACAGTACTGTTTCGCTGTTTCACAGCTCATCAATGTGTTAGAGGAAAAGAGTGAGCTCAATTCCATAAGAGGAGACTTATCTGGACAATGCCAAGCTCAACAAGAATCCTTGGAACTTATACAGGAGAACAATAGGAATGGGAAATGAAGTCACAAAACTATATATTGGTAAATATAGATTGGTTCATTTATTCAATAAGGGAATACAAACAATTATTTGGGGGATAGAAGGGATTCTTTATGCCAAGGCATTTCGAAGCCTAATGCTTCTCATCAAAAGAGTAGTGGAAATGTGGCGTCTAGCGTGGGGGGAATAAACGATATCCACAGATAAGCACATGGAAACATCAACAAAAACGGGTTGAGATGTCGATGGCTATTATTTAGAAATGTCGATGGCTATTTTTAAGAGTCAACCTTTCGTCTAAAGGCAACATTTATAACACTATCTGCCGGTCACTGTGTTACATGATAAGGGCTGTCCCCTGTTCATGTAAGTATAAAAATAGAGAGATTAGTTAAAATGGAAATAAGAGAAAGCAGAAATCGAACCCTGGACATAAGTTTTAAAGAACAATAGGTTTAAATGGAATGTCCAGTAAATTGTTAATTCGGATGAAATAAATAATAAATAAACTATTCAATTGTTAAAAGAATGTGGATAATAAAATATGAGTTAAATAAATTAGATATGTAGGTTAAATTCCTTTGTGGAAACAAACAAGGAAAATAGGTTATTGGGAAATCAATGTCGAAAACGTGCAAAGTCGTGCATGTTGAGACACGTGAATTTTGCTCACGTGGCCGGGATGCATGGAGTTCTGAATATAGCAGGTGGGAGTTAGTTGGTGGAGAGACAGTCAGAGAGACAGTCAGGAGAGTCAGAGACAGTCAGGGGAGACAGAGATAGGCGGACGTCTGAAGCGAGACGTCACTTCAGAAACTAAGATGTGAAACTTTGAGTTCTTAATGAGGAAGTCGACCGGTCGTCATTAAATAAATTCACCATGTGTTTTGGATAAAGCTCATCTTTGTGTTGTGATTTCTACAAAAGGTAAATTGTATCGTTATTATATGTCTGTGTTATAAAATGTCATTACAACAACATCTCTCTCTCTCTATAAGATACAACATCATATGTAATAAGACAAGAACTCTCACTAAGACCCATATCATTACTAATAAGAACTCTCACAAGAAAAAGCATCACTTATAATAGTCTCTCTCTAAGACTCTTTAATGAAACAACTATATAACAACTGGCGTGTGACTGGCTTCACGTGTTACACTAAATGTCTTAGAAACGGTCCTGTGAAGATGGGCCAGTCAGGTTAGGGTCTGTGTATCAAGAAGAAAAAGATACCTGAGATGTTGAATGTAGGTGTGTGGCTTCTTCACCCTGGTGGCATTTTGGTTGAAATCTTCTTTCTTCGTCCTCTGATATATATATATATATATATATATATATATATATATATATATATATATATATATATATATATATATATATATATATACTGACAAGGATGTTGATTGCTTCACTTACTTCTGCCAGGCTTTTCCAGGATTAAAATCTGGCATTCAGAGTTTGAAAACTCAAAGAAATGGAGCTGGAATCATGGATGACATTTGTTCTGGTAGTGAAGTAACAACAAGGTCGAAAACTATGCAAAACTTGTCAACAACATGCTGATGTTAACCTGAGCATCAATTTCATATATGGACCGGTTTCTTGAGTTCAATGAGGGACGAGTTGGGAGAGAGATTCCAGGAGTTTGAAGAAACGGAAGTTCAAGCCTTGAAGTTTGAACAATAATAAAGCAACATGCAATTTGCATGCATTTATTTTTACCAGTTTCCAGTAATCTATGTTTCTATGAGGTAGTTAATAAAACATTCTGTATAATATATAAACCAAAAGCAAACTAAAAACTAAATTAAACCTTAAAAAAAAAAAAATAGCCAAAATATAATTAGTTATTAAACTAGCTGGCAACCTGGCGTTGCCCGGTCGTACAGTATGCTTAAAAATGATATTTTAATATATGTATTATTATTATAGAATCAATCCTCGATTGATTATTATATACTAGCAGGACCTGTTAACCGGCGTTGCCCCATCGTACAATATGCTTAAATATGATATTTTAATTTATGCAGATTGCGTATGTATTATTATAGAATCAATCCTTTATTGAACATTTTGAGTATTATTTATTACTATTTAATGCCCACCATTCGGTTTCCAGTTATCTATATTTCTATGAGGTAGTTAATATACGTTGTTTGCAAAACATTTTTTTCTTAAAAACTTATTTAGGATATGTTTGGATAATAATCAACTGATAATGCCACAAAAGTGTAATCGATTTTGCCACAAAATCTGATTTTCTTTTCAAATCAACTTAGCACAAACCTGACGGCAAAAAACGGATGATTCAGCAAAAATGCTCTAAATAAGTTGAAGAAAGGAATTTTATTCTGATTTTTAGTCTAAAACTTAGGTTGCAAATTCCCCAACATTTTAACAAATATATATAAAATCTACATTCCAAAATCAAATTCACTCTCTGAATGACCTGACTAAATGAACTGCATGAAAAGGATACCCATCACAAATAATAAATAAAAATATGGAACTGGTAGAGATAATATCAGAAGACCAAGTAAGAAACCCCCCAAAAATGAAACAAAGAAAAAATTCTAGCATAGGTCTCTACACACAATACAAACAACCTAAAACTGTTTGCAGAGAAAACCAAAAACCTTGTCCTACTCGGGCAAAACGACAAACTAGACAACATACTTAAAACAACAAAAAATAATAAAAAGCAAATGTTAATCCAAGAACCTAAAAAGCATTCTAACTTCATCCAATTTCAATCAACACACTACAAAAGGCAACAAACAGTGATGTGAAGTTTGTGACATAATAATATGGGAAATATATACAGATGAAAATCCCAGCACAAACATTAAAAATAAACAAGATCTAGACTGCACTTCCAGAAATGTAGTGTATGCATTAAAATTTACAGTATGCAATAAATCCTACATAGGCGCCACCAAAAACCTCAGTAGTTGAGTGGCCTTTCATAAAAATAATATAAAAATTACAGCAAACAGAATCTTATATGCTTCACACCATGTACATGTAGTGAAAATAACTCCAAACCGATAATTACTTCTATTTACTAACAGAGGAAACAAAAAAATATTGCAAAATTCACTTAACACGCAAATAAACAAAACACTCGTACAATATGCATGAATACACACATAAATCAGAACCGGCACATTGAAGCGTGCACACACACTCACACACTCACACAAGATTCCTCTCGTCCGTAATGTAACAGATTAAAGGGGCTATACATCATCAGTTTTCTCATCATTACAAATCACCTCATCCCTTGTTTCCTCTCTATTCCCTGCCACTTCGGCCACATCTTCCACTTCATTGTCTCTTCTTTCATCATTATTCTGCACGTCTCCTTTGTTTGCTGCATCATCCCCATTCTGTGCTCACCAAGCGATTTTAACCAAAGTTAACACATTACTAGAGCTGTGACAAGAGCATATTCTTTTCATTTTTTTTTTTACTCTCGAGTGTGTATCCGTTGATATCTTATATGCTTTTATATAGAGTGATGTGGTTCTCGGTTGATTAACTGTGTTTAACTGTGTCGAATATATACTCGAGAGTCAAAACAATGAAAAGAATATGCTGTTGTTATAGCCCTACGCATTAACTTAAACCAACAAAAAAAAGGAAAAAGTTTGTTTTACATCTACTTATTTTATCATTCACTTTATTATCAACAAATGTTTTTTCATCAATACTATATAATATAAATAAAAAACATTCTGTATAATATATAAACCAAAAGCAATCTAAAAACTAAATTAAATCTTAAAAAAAAAACAATAGCCAAAATATAATTAGTTATTGAACTAGCTGGCAACCTGGCGTTGCCCGGTCATACAATATGCTTAAATATGATATTTTAATCTATGTAGATTGTGTATGTATTATTATAAAATCAATCCTTGATTGGTTGTTATATACTAGCAGGACCTGTTAACCGGCGTTGCCCGGTCGTACAATACGCTTAAACATGATATTTTAATTTATGCAGATTGCATATATATTATTATAGAATCAATCCTCTATTGATTATTATATATTGCGAGAAATAATTTGTCCGGTGGACTAATTTGCAAAAAAAAATTTTTTAATGTCGTTTATTAAATTTCGTCTGCGTTTGTTTACAATATCATGTCAGCTGATATTTGGGCTTGACGATGAATGCCCTGGAAAAGTCACTTCTGATTAATGTTTAGTTTTAAAATATGCAAATGGAGAAATGAATCGCGGCGATTTGAAATGGTACTTTTTCTTTTATCGTAAATTGAACTCATTAATAAAAAAATAAAAATAAAATAGTGAGGTACACCCGGACTTGAACAGGGGATCATTCGATCTGTAGTCAAATGCTCTGCCACTAAGCTATATTTCCAGATTATAATAAATCTGTTTTGTTTTTGTTTTTTTTAAGAAGAAATGATTTACTAAAACTTTATCTCCTTTGTAAAATATTCCCCTGTAAAAGATTATTTTTTATTTATAAGAGAGAAAAACTATTTTTAAGATTGGACTTTTTTCGATTTTCAATATTCATCGGATGAATTTCTGTACAAAGCATATCTAAGAACACTGCCAGACATATAAATTAGCTTTGTGTGGAATTTGTGAAAGATGGGCTCAGCTGTTTCAGAACCTACGAGGAAGAAACCCGGCACACACACACTCACTCACACACACACTCACTCACACACACACTCACTCACTCACACACTCACACACTCACTCACTCACTCACACACACACACTCACACTCACTCACACACACTCTCACACACACTCACTCACTCACTCACTCACACACTCACTCACTCACTCACACACACGCACACACTCACACACACGCACTCACTCGCACACACACACTCACACTCACTCACGCACACACTCACTCACATACACACACTCACTCACACTCACTCACACACACACACACAGACACACACACACACACACACACACCAGAGGGGCTTGTGCTGTTTCTTATTTTATTTTTCTACGACACACATAAAAATTTATAAATTCATTTGCATTCACCCACACCAAACCTCTTGGGTCCAAAAGCAGGATGCTTGAGAAATGGCTGACATTTTTTTTTTTTTTTTTTTTTTTTTTACACAGTGGTCACCACTTATCAAGGCCCGGAAGCCACTCAGGGATAAGGGTTATTGTAAGTACATTACGTTAGTGTAGAGATTTGATGAAGTGTTTACTTAAGGGGGCGGTTCATTAGGAATCTGATAACGTTGAACTTAAACACATCCAAGTTGTAGTCAGGAGGGAAGCAGGCAGACGGAACAGAGTTCCACAGGCATGCAGTTCTAAGAAAGAAGATTTGTTCATGGAATCCACGTTTTGATTTAGGCACAGATAAAGAGTGGGGGAAATTTTTGACAGTGGATTCAGCTAGACGGGTGTTTTTCGTGAAAGGTTGGCGAGGGGGGACCAGAGATTGGAGCTCAAGCAAGCACCTGCCATGGAAATAACGATAGTTGAAAGCACATTTTTTATGTTTTGTTTTTTTTAACAAAAATATTAATTTTTGACCAATCAGGGCTCGATTTAAAAGACTTATTTTTTCAAGCTTCTGGGAGCCTCTAAAGAAATATAAAAGGCACGGAGAACTTGAACTTTTCTCACCAGAGAAAGGGATAACTGACAAAAGCAACCCTCACCGAGTGAAATTCAGTAGCTGAAATGACAGCTTTTTTTCGCATGTCAAAGAACATTGCTTGACTCTCTTTCTCTCAATTCGCCACAAAGCATCTCCACAACATAGTAGGACTTTTTCTCTGAAGCTTTCAAGTGTTCACCTTCTTCCTCCTTTCCTCCCCTCCGCCACCTTGACGCACACTAAAAACTCATTTCTTTTCTTTTCACGAAAATAAACAAAAGTTTACTTTACATTATTTAGTAGTGTATTTCTTTTTATTTATTTATTCCAGGAGACAGACTGTTGATAGTAGAGATTATAATTATTTCCAATACAATTATGTCCCCTATCTTTTCTTTCTGCCATTATTGTTCATACTTATTATAGACATTTTAGCTCTTGTTGATTTTAAATGCACACAGATTTTTTCATTGGATGTGGATGTCTTAACAAATCAAACATAAATTTAAATAAAAAAAGATTAACATTTTAAAATCAAAATTAGATAAAGAACAGGTTCCCTGCCGAAAAACAGACATCAAACATGGCTTATTAAAATTATAAAAATATGATCTATATTTCATGATTAATTCAATTACAAGAAAAAATTTATGCACATGTTTGATAATCAGTAATAATCCGTGAACATGTGTGTACACACACACACACACACACACACACACACACACGCACTCTCTCTCTCTCTCTCTTCAAAAACACACACACGCATACACACTCCAAAAGCACACACATGCATACACACTCCAAAAGCACACACACACATACACACTCCAAAAGCACACACACGCATACACACTCCAAAAGCACACACACGCATGCACACTCCAAAAGCACACACACGCATGCACACTCCAAAAGCACACACACGCATACACACTCCAAAAGCACACACACACATACACACTCCAAAAGCACACACACGCATACACACTCCAAAAGCACACACACGCATGCACACTCCAAAAGCACACACACGCATGCACACTCCAAAAGCACACACACGCATACACACTCCAAAAGCACACACACACATACACACTCCAAAAGCACACACACGCATACACACTCCAAAAGCACACACACGCATACACACTCCAAAAGCACACACACGCATGCACACTCCAAAAGCACACACACGCATGCACACTCCAAAAGCACACACACGCATACACACTCCAAAAGCACACACACACATACACACTCCAAAAGCACACACATGTATACACACTCCAAAAACACACACATGCGTACACGCACCAAAAGCACATACACGCATACACACTCCAAAAGCACACACATGTATACAGACTTATAAACAAGGTAATCACAGAAAAATATAGACATGCGCGCACACACCTCCAGACAAGGAAGACGAATAGTAAGAAGATAAAATACAGAGAAAATACGATCCGGATTTCCACTCAATGAACCTGACCTGACCACAACCAAACTCGGATTAATCGAAAGTTAAAATGGAACAATGGAAAGAAATTAAAATTTAATAATCAAAATTAGAAAAAAAAAACCCCAGTTTTCTTGCCAAGAAACGGACACCACATATAGTTTATTAAAATTACAAAAATATAATTAATTCAATAACAAGAAATAGTTTATGCACGTGTGTGTGATAATTAGAAGTAGTCCGTGGGCGTGTGTATGATATTCATCTAAATATAATGCACACACACACACACACACACACACACACACACATACACACACACACACACACACACTTATGAAACAAATTAACCATAGTAAAAGCATACCCATGCACGGAAAAAAAGTAACAGAAAATACGATTGAATTCCCATTTAATTAACCTGACCTGACCCCAACCTAACTAACTACATTTAATTTCGAAAGAAATAACAATTCAAAAACAAGCAAGGAGAGCGTTTATCCTCCAAATGACCTTAACAAAAAAAATACCACAAAATTTCTTTCTAGTACAGAAGAAACACACTAATTATTAGTGGCCCCATTTATTTAAATACGTATATATTTAAATGAATGGGGTCACTAACAATTGTGGTGCTTTTTACATACTTTTTTTTTCTTTTTAGACATACCTTAAGAAGGTTGGAGAATACATCAGGCAAAACGTTGTGCCAAGATGAGAACATAAATCTGATCAATACAAGATTCCCGAGTTTGACATGAACATTCCCAAGTACAAAAATATGAAACAAAATAAATAGAAATAAAACAGATGAAGGAAAAGCCTCGCCAAACATTTGTACACATTTCTTTTTAATGCCCCTCTCCCACGAAGAAGAGATACTACTCTCGAAAATTAGTGACATCAACACCTACCATCTCGTATGACACATTATATTGAAAATTATTAATATTATCGTTATTCTTTTATATACTAACTCATGTCCACAGTGTTTCCCACAAACTGCATTGATATAGCCTTCAAACAAAACTCCTTTCACACTATGCACAATGCCTCAAGCAAACTACAACATTTTTTTTCAAATATATATATGGTATGACTACACATTTCAAACAACAATACATTTGTCTATTACAGGATCCCGTTTCACAATGGATAAAAGTGCTAGGTAATCTATATATATAAAAGCGAAAATGTGTATGTATGTATGTATGTTTGTGTGTCTGCTAAAAACTTTCGACAGACACAACAAAAATTCACAAACTTTGTCTCATATGAAAGCCCCACCTTCCGGACGAAAAATATCGAAAAATTGGCCCAAAGCGACCATCAGAAGTGCGTCAACTGATCGATTTTCTGCAGGGGGGGGGGGCAAAAAAAGTGAAATTTTAATGTTAAACATTACATACTTTTAAATCGATTTATAACTGCCCAAAAAAATATGGGCGCCAACTCTTCTACATAAAGTATACACGCGGCCGTTTATTTTGGGTCAACTTGTATTTAAAACCCGCTGAGTCATGTCACGTGATCTTGACGTCAGCAAGCTCTAATGGCAGTCTGAATTTACAATTTAAAAATGTTATCGGTAAAAAAAAAATTAATTAAAGCTAAACTATGAACTTCTACGCCATGGCAACGTTACCAAAGTTATTACCACATTCAAAATAGGTAGATACGATAGTTAAACGAAAAATAACAAGCAAAACATGTGAAGTAAAAAAAAAAAAAAATACGCTTACAAAAAATATTAACGAACAAAGTTTTAAAAAATAAAAACAGCCAGACGCCATTTTCCAGTCTTTAGAGTAAGGAAGACGAAGTGAGAGAAAGAGAGAGAGTGAGAGATATGTAAACAGAGAGAGAGAGAAAGATGTCTAGACAGAAAACGAGAAAAACGTTAACTTTTCACCCCGAAATCGACAGGGGGGAGAGTCAACAACGCATGCGTCAGATGACGTCGTGACCTGATTTACTTTAAATAGTTGATAAACCGAACAAACTTTATAGACGCCGCTTTAGCGCAGGTAATTAAGGCCTTGGTTCAACGTTTTGGGTTCGAATCGTGGTGTGAGATGTCTTTTTTTTTTTTTTCGATTTTTTAAATTTAAATATTGAACCCTGTATTATTTAAGCCATTTTTCACGTAACGTTTGTGTTTGCCTTACGTTATTTTTTTGTGTTTTACCCCCGCTCCTGCTTAATTTAAACGTTGTTTTCTTTTCTTACTTCGCTTATAACAATGCTTACATTGTCATCGTTGTAACGCTCGACGACTTTCAAACATCTTTCACTTTTGGCTGGCCGATTTTATTTTCAAACTTCGCCTCAGGGGTTCGGCTTCGATCCTACCCCCTCCTCCGCCGGCTTCTTTTTTATTTAACACCACACACCCCTACAAACACCCGGGCAACGCCGAGTACCCCTCGCTAGTCTATAATATAAATCTTCTATAATATAAATCTCACGTGCCTATTTAAATGTATGTATGTTTGTATGTCTGCTTAAAACTTTCGACAGAGGTGACGGATTTTCACGAGATTGGTATCATTTTGAAGCTCAGCCCTTTGGATGACCAATATCGAAAAATTAGCCAAAAACATTAATTCCTTCACCCTCAACTGGGCACTTTTCTACAAGGAGGGTCGATTTTTTTCGCTAACATGTTTTGCAAGTCATTCAACCCTCGCGTTCATGACGTCGCTTAAAAGGCGTTATTTCGACCGCCCGTGATGTCACAACCACAGTAGGCACATCGGTAAGACAGTTATTTTTTTTTTTCAACCGACACCCTTACACACACCTCCACTTTCTTTTCCGCCTTCGCGTCACGGGTTCAAGCCTGCCTGCTTACTACGACTTTTTTTTTTTTTTTCCTCAACACACACCTCCAAATACCCGGGCAACGCCAGGCACCCAGGCTAGTATAGACAAAAATCTCAAATTTGACGAGACACACCTGAAGAATACATCAGGAAAAACGTTGTGAGAATAACATTCAAGATGAGAATATAAACTGATTAATACGACAAACACCTGAACTTCATGGTTCCTCCCCTCCCCCACTGTAAAACATTCTCCACAAACACTCGTCTAGCTACAATCACTATCAATAATTTCCCTTGAGTTACTAAAACTAAAGGAAAGCAAATTTTCTTTTGTGAACCTTAATACCACAGAACTGCTTACCTGCTGATTGTAACATTCAAGTCCAATATAAACTAAGGATGGAATACTGTTGCCATATCTGGGCAGGAGCTGCCAAAAACAGCCTATCATGCCTTGACAGAGTACAAAATAGACTTCGTGGTTTAGTGGGGGATGCCCTTTTCTCTACCCTGCAACCCCTCTCCCACAGAAGAGACGTTGCGAGCCTATCCTTGTGTTATCGTTATTTTCATGGCAGGTGCTCGTCTGAACTCCAATCTCTGGTCCCCCCTCGCCAATCTTTCACGAAAAACACCCGTCTAGCTGAATCCACTGTGAAAAATTTCCCCCACTCTATATCTGTGCCTAAATCAAAACGCGGATTTCATGAGCAAAGCTTCTTTCTTAGAACTGCACGCCTGTGGAACTCTGTTCCGTCTGCCTGCTTCCCTCCGGACTACAACTTGGATGTCTTCAAGTCTAATGTTAACAAATTCCTAATGAACCGCCCCCCTAATTAAACACTTCATAAAATCTCCTCACTAACGTGATGTACTTACAATAACCCTTATCCCTGAGTGGCTTCCGGGCCTTGATAAGTGGTGATCACTGTGTAAAAAAAAAAAAAAAAAAAAAAAACAAGTTTTTATGGAGCAGTCCTCTTTAATAATCAAATCCTACCAATTTTCACCAATAATTATCACAGTGCCATCTCACCAGCCACTTAACATTAACGATTATATGTTATCTTGTCTTTATATATATACTAGCGAGGGGAGGTGGGTACCCGGCGTTGCCCGGGTGTTTGGAGGTGTAAAGGAAAAAAGGTAGGCTTGAACCCCAAAGCCTTGACGCAAAGGTGAAAACGAAAGGAGGGAAAAAGACAGACACCTAACCATCTCGGCCACGAGGGGAGAGAAAGTGAAAGCTGTGCTAATTTATCTATATATATAAAAGCGAAAATGTATGTATGTGTGTTCGCTTTTTCTGTATGTCTACAAAAGGCTTTTTTTCAGAGAAGCGGTCGCTCGCTTCACAACTTTTTAAAACTTTTTATATCACATACAAATCGTAATATCTCACAGTTAACAACGAAGCTCACCTGTCTATTTAATTTGGTTGATTTTGGGAAGATAAATATTCAATATTTGTCGCTCGTCGCATGTGGGTTAGTCTTTTTCCTATAACATCTTGGGGGCGAGGAAAAAAGTGTTCAGCAGTAAATGAAATCCCGCTGTCAAACTGACCTCATTAACTCATTAAAACGAGCACCTGCTAAATCCAACTAATTAAATAAATTCAAACGTGTTTCCGTAAGCATGTCGCGGTGGGGCAATGGTGAACGTCGCACGTTTTTTTTTTCACAACATTGCCTCAAGGGTTCAGGCTCGATCCTCATGCACCCCACCCCCAGAGTTTCCACACACACCTCCAAACACCCGGGCAACGCCGGGTACCCCTCGCTAGTCGTTTATGAAGTGAAATACACAGGTGCTCGAAAGTTAAGTCGCGTGATGTTTGACCATGAAATTTGCGATTTGTGCTGCAAGCCAGTTTTGTTTTCCCTCGCTTCATTCGCTTTTTTTATATTGAAAAGTGAAAGATACATGCAGCGATAAAAAGAATCTGGAAAAAATAGCGCGTGAAAATTGGGCAAATTAAATACACACGTGACCCCCGTTCGTAACTCATACATATTATGATTTAGACAGCATATAAAATATCTTGAAAATAGTAAAAGTCGGGCAAATTAAAGATAGCCACGACCTCCATTCTTAAGTCGGACGTAGATATTATGATTTAGATGTGATATAAAAAGGTGTAAGAAGGAGTGAGCCGACCGAGAAACCCGGCGAAATAAACCTTTGGCGACATACACAAAAATACACACATACATACACACATTTTCGCTTTTATATATATATATATATATATATATATATATATATATATATATACTAGTGGGGGGTACCCGGCGATGCCCAGGTGTTTTGAGGTGTGTGTGGTTTTGGATAAATCAAAACTCCGGGGGTGGGTGGGGGTTAAAATAATAAAAAAAAAAGTTTTGGTAGGTGAGTATGAGGATCGAACCCAAACCCTTAAGCAAAGTTGCAAATGAAAGTGTGAAAAAAAGATGTACAACATTAACAACTGGGCCACGGAGACATACAAGGGAAACATGGTTGAATTCATTTTTTTTTAACTATTGACAGATGGCAGCAACAAAAGTTAACTCTGCTGCTTCTATTTGACCTAATTATTGAGGTCAAATAGAATTCAAGCAGTTAACTTTTGCCAACCAAAATTTGACTGCTTTTTTTTCTCCAACAGATGTTGGGGAGGGGGAAACCAGCTCTCCATGGTCTGATATAAGAGGAGTTTGTCCCCATATTGATCAAAGCTGATTGCTTCTGGACGTTTCCCGGTGCGATGCCGAGAACACGACCTGGTTTGAATTTAGTTTCACTTTATTTATACTAAAAAGCAGGACAAACAGGGGGCAGCGAAATAGCGCGAATCTCATAAAAGTCGATGTAAATAAATGTAGAGACGACCCACGTTCCCAAATCGTAGATATTATTATCTAGGGCCTATATAAACAGTTACCTTGAATTTATTTCATGTAATGTACATTCTGTTGCACTTTTTTAAAAAAAATCATTGAAAATTTTATATCTATATCATTAATTGCTAGATGAAAGGTAACGTTTTTAAATTGCAACAAAATGTACATTACATAAAATAAATCCAAAGTAATTTTTTGATTCAATTTAAATTAAATTTTTATACCTTACTTTGTAAAATTTATAAAAGTTCACTTTGAAGATAAATAAATTTAAAATTGAATCTTTTACCTTTATTTTTAAAGCTTATAATAAAAACCTTTTGTTTAACAATCTTCATGCCTTGGATGAAATGCTTTTCTAACTTGTATCTTATCTTTTTAAGATTATATTTTAAAACTCTCCTTCTCTCTGTTTCAGTTTGTAATTCTCCTCACACCACAACTTATTTTTTGCAACCCCCTCTTTGTAATACAAGTCTCAATAATGAGAAAATCTGAATTTTTTTAAAGAAAAACTTTAAAATAACTTTTTTTGATTAAATTTTTTGTAAACTTCTTTCAGGATAGAAAATCTTTAAAATTTAATAAGGAACATATTTCATATAGGTTTCATTAACAAATATTCAGTACATAACGAGAAAAATAGAGATGAAAATTTCAAAAGGACTGTATAACTGGTTACGGTCAATAGTAGTCCTCACCAGCGAAAGTCTTTATTATTTAAAACTCTTTCGTGCGAGGACTAATATATGTTGTAATAAGTAGTATGTACATCTAAAACAAGGATAGGTTTAAGTCTCCTAGACTTGTCTCAGGAAGATCCCGTTTCACAATGGCTAGAAGTGCTAAATATCAAAATCATCGGAGATTACGTCAGCGACAACACTGATAATAATATCCAACATAAAAAAACAAGTCTGAAGTAGATTCACGAGTATAAAAAAAAACAAGCACCTGAAGAAGGTCGGAGGTTACATTGGTTGAAACGTGCAAATAACAGCCAAGATGAAAATAGTAGCTCTTTTACAACATTTGCATTGATTTCTATGTCAAATCACAGACTAAAACGATGCAAAACTCGTTTTTGCCATCTGCATCTTTTGCTTCTGTGTACCTTGCGTATGTTTTATATCCGTACTTGTATTATCTGGCGTATATTAACTTGCTGATGCTGTTATTGGCCATGCTGCTAAATGATGCCGTGCAGCCCCAGCTACTGTAATTCGACTTTCATGCATGCCAATTCCCAAGGGGGGGCATAGATTGCGGGGATGAAATCTGGCAGTAATTCTCTGAATCATTTTATGCTCAACTCCTAATTTACCATTATTCATCGATTATAAAAGAAGCAGAATGAATATGACACAGCAAAAATTCCGTAATGCCATTTTATTATTCTGATAAAACTTACTCCTCTCTTTCTCTCTCTCTCTCTCTCTCTCTCTCTATATATATATATATATATATATTATTCTATGTATCTACATAAAATTTTATGTAAATATTTTCAGTATTTACTTTACAGTGCTCGATATGTAAATAGAGTTAGTAAGTTTTGAAAATATACCAGTGTAGGCTATGTTTGAATGAGAAATTAACTATCTTAACCTTTAAAGAACTCTGAAATTAAACAACAGAAGTGAAATAGCAAACATATATATACACAAACTAAACTTTACCTTAGGATAACGAAAATAAAAGCTACTACTAATAATAATAACAAAAATCATAATTATTATAATTAATAAATAAACAAATACATAAAAAATACTCTAGCCTAATATATAAAAGGCTGTATGTCTGTCTCGTTGTCTCCATATTTCCAAACTCTAAAAGTTGCAGAACGGCGCTAGAGATCCCAAATGATTGGATTTTTTTATAGACCGTTTTTTTTTTTTCAGTTAAAATAGTTTTTAAGGGATCATCTTCGTTTACTTTTGATTTTTAATCAGTTCATATGCATATTGATATCGTGGTAACGTCACCAGCTTTGAATGCTACAGTTTTGCTTTTAGTTTAGATTCTAGCTGATGGCACCCAAATACTTTTTTCTTACTTTTGAAATCATGACTCTATTATAATATATACAAAATCTGGAGAAATTAAAATATCATATTTAAGCGTATTTTACGACTGCCCCCCCCCCGCCTCCAAGTGTAACATAAAATTTAAATAAACATCCAAATTAAAATTAGGTCATTTCCAATCACAAAGAAAAGAAAAGAAATCCTTGCTAAAACAATAAAGAAATGCGCTCATAAATGTGAATAATTAAGAATCTGATTGGCTGATTTCCAAACCCTGTAACATATATAAAAACACAAAGCAATCTCTATTTTATGCAATAGTCTAATGAATCCTCATAAGAATGAAATACGGAAAATACTGTGTAGCTTATTTGCCGTATGTATATTCTCAAAATTATATATATATAGGCGAAGGATGCTGTAGTTTGCTTGAAGCATTGTGTGTAGTGTGAAAGATGTTGTGTTTAAAAGCTATGCAGTTTTGTAGGGAAACACCGTTCAGTATGAGATGAGGAAACCTCCCCAATAAGTACAAACAAAACCTAACCTCCAGAAACAGTAGACTTCCCACATTCTACCATCTTATAAAGACACACAAGAACAACCATAGGATACAAATAAGACCAGTCATCTCAAGTGCAGAGGGACCAATTTATATAATCTCGTAGTTCCTCTCACAAGTGTTCAAGCTTCTACTCTCCACTTACCCAGGACATGTTAGTAGCTCAGACGAGGTTATCAACTGATTACATACATTACAAGTCTAACACCACAACAAATACCTCTACACCAGCACATGAACCTCATCACAAAGTGTCTTTGACAACGACCTTAAATGCTTTACTAAACTCACCGCTACAGACATTCACCAATTATACATAATAGTTGACTACACACATTTTAAATATAAACACCACTATGTCATATATCAAGCTTATCGATGGGATCTAGCCTCTCCAAGATACTCGCTATTACATGCTATTCTAGCGTCTTCTTCACAAGATATATACTGTATACTGGGGTAGAGACATATAATGAGCATATATATTATGTATATGTGTGTCTTGTGTGTGTATGTATATATATATATATATATATATTTGTTGGTTTCATTTTATGGTGAATACGACAACAATCAAGGTGAGGATAACTGTTCAAAACGTGTACATGTAATAATTCATCTCAAATATATGTTTAAATGCTCGTTTTGAACAGTTATCCTCACCTTGATTGTTGTCGTATTCACCATAAAATGAAACCAACAAAGCATTTAAACATATATTTGAGATGAATTATTACATGTACACGTTTTGAACAGTTATCCTCACCTTGATTGTTGTCGTATTCACCATAAAATGAAACCAACAAAGCATTTAAACATATATTTGAGATGAATTATTACATATATATATATATATATATATATATATATATATATATATATATAGGTGAATTCGTAATAACAACCATCATCGTCGTCGTCATGAACGTTGAGGATTTCTGCCGTTATGAACGCGTGTTCATTTTAAAAGCTGTACTACCGGCGAAGTGAACATCTCTCTATTCTATGGTCTGTGTATTTGGGATTGTTTTACTCTTTTATTCATGTTGAATTTAACCTAGTCGTAACAACCGTCATCGTCGTCGTCATGAACATTGAGGATTTGTGCCAATTATACATAATAGTTGACTACACACATTTTAAATATAAATAACAAAACTATGTCATATATCAGGCTTATCCATGGGATCTAGCCTCTCCAGGATTCTCGCTATTACATGCTATTCTAGCGTCTTCTTCAGTCTTTTATTCATGTTGAATTCGTAACAACTATCATCATCGTTATCATAAATGCTCCTTCATATATATTCTATGTGTATGTGTGTGTGCATATGTATGTACATGCGTGTATGTATAAATGTATGTGTGTATGTGCATGTTGTCATGTGTGTTTGTTCTTGCATATGTATGTTTGCGTGCATCTGTTTGTATGCATGCTTGTATGTGTATATCTTTATTTCGATATGTGTGTGGGGTGGAGAGGACTCCCAAAAGCCCTGTTAAGGCAACCCCTCTGGGTGAAGCAAATCTCTGATTTAAAAAAAAAAAACAAAAACAAAAAAAACGGGAGACCAGTACCCTCATTAAGCTGGTCTGCAGTTTAATTTGTTGCTGGCTATCTTGCTCATGCTTGTTGCTGGATCTCAACATTTTGAACCGAGAGAGAGACTTAGCTGTCGTACAAAGCTAAAACTCTGTAACATCATTTTTGTATAGATACTTCCTCAGGCATTTGTCTCTAAAAATTGTCCGTGGCGATGAAAGATCGTGACGTGTGTAGCCCTGAAATGCTGGAAGCATGTAATAATTGATCTGCCATCATTCTATATATGCATATGTGTGTGTATGTATGTATTTATGTATGTATGTTGATATATGTACTAGTGTATGTATGTATACCTATTTGTATACACATGTATATATGTATGTGTGTATATATCTTTATTTATTTATTTTTTGTGTATATATGTTTATGTGTGTTTGTATGTATATACGTATAGGTATATGTATATATGCATATAGGTGCATATATATGTATGTGTAGGTGTATGTATGTTTATGTGCACACGTGTACGTATCTGTATGTGAATATATATGTATATGTGTGCATGTATTTGTATATGATTGTATATATGTGTATGCATATGTATGTATATGTGTGTGCATGTGTGTATGTTTGTATTATATGTATTGTGTATGTATGGATGGATGCATGTGTGTATGTTTATGGGTATGTATGTGTATATATGTATGTATACCAAGGACCGTCTTCAATGTCATGTCTGCTTGAGCGTGTGAATTCGCTGGCAGGACTAAAAAAAAAAAGGGGGTATCTTCGGGCTCATTGACTTTCAGTGACTGAGGGAGTGGCACTCGTCTGTCAAGTCGTTGCAATCATTATATATATATATATATATATATATATATATATATACACACACAAAAAATAACAATAAAGCAAGGGAAAAAGATGGTCTTCTGTCAAGAAGTGACAATCACCATATATATATATACATATATATATATATATATATATATATATATACATATACATACATACATATATATATATATATATATATATATATATATATATAGCAAAACTGGTAATTAGTAAAATCCTGAAGAAGGTGCTCAATACTATTGCAGAGCAAATATATACGTCTTCTCTCTTCACCTACCTCTCTCCCCCCCCCCATACACTCGAAATCTGTGTCGTATCTGGCTAAAGTTTTTAAACTCGACTTCACCCGTGTTCGATGTTATTTATTTAATTATTAAATCTTAAAACTTAAATTCTGTCAGATCAAAATTGAGACCCCCACCCTTTTTTTCATCGTCTTCTTCTAATTTTGTCTTTCCAAATCGTTATAACCTCTTCTGTTCAAGTCTGACGAAGTTGCAGGATCGCAAATGTGATCCGGTAGCAGAAACGTGTGTAACTAAAACAGATGAAACGGTAATAAAATATCTATATATGTCTAAACTAGTGCATCGTCTAGTGGTATAAAATGTTCTTCTAATGAATGTGTATGCAAAATTTATATACGTTTGTATATCCGTGTCACAGTTGTCTATATGACATGTGTATATATGTGTGCTCATCTAATCTAGTTTTTCCATTGTTAGTTGAGTTGATGCGTGTGTAACACTTACGACAGTGTGAATATATTAACAGATTCGGTTTAACAGCAGAAGAATGGATAACAGTCTATGGGGTTTTACATCGGCCAATGGGGAGAAACATCTTTGGTCTTGTTTGACAGACCCTTGGAAAATTGCAAATGAAGATTTGTACACCTAATGTCTTGGTGGTATTTACATGTTTTACATAAATAATAAAACCAATAAACTCCCCATTACCTTAAAAAAGACACTAACACAAACATACTGTTTACCATCGAACACCCTGACATATCTGAACCCTTTTATTTCTAGACTTTACCCTTAGCATTACCGAAACAAGACACACACACAAGATTCTGTAGGAAGAGCACCTGCGGGGACATCTGCAAAGATTACAAGTCAGCACTCTCCGCCAAAGTTTAAATAGGATATGTTTTGAATGAGGTTAACTGCATCCGTAGCAAATGCACTAGTGACAAATACTCAGGCAGAACTGATATTGGTTTTGCGTGTTTATTTATTAATACTTATTTATTTAATCGTTTACTCTGTTACTTTTACGGATACTTTTAAGAGTCTGTGTGTTTATCACCGTTCTTAGATATACGGGCATGGGTGTGTGTATGCTCTTATGTATGTTACGTACAGTTCACTGTTATATGTGTGTGTGGGTGTGTGTTCTTATCCTTACAGTCTCCAAGACGTGTATGTGCCATGTATAATGCGTACATACATGGTTGCCTTGGCCAGCGGATGATATCTTCTGGTCACTGGTCTGCCATCTCGTTGGGAAGTGGTCACTGCAGACAGATGCATTAATGACAACAAGATGGACTGAAGCTTCAATCTTTTATTCAGGGCAAGCCTATATCTCGGACCTTGGTTGTTGGAGACCCGAAACCTCCTGTCTGCATTCTCTGCTGCAGAAAACCACTCTCGGCCCATCTGGTCGTCAACCGGAAGCCCACGACCACAATTCCAGTGTCACTCCTAATTTCCAGCGCATGTCACCCCAGGTTAATACCTTTCAAGCCTAACCTTTTGTGACCCTGCCATCTCGCTGATAGGAAATGAAAATATACTTACATAACTTTCTATTTCTAAAACATACTAGATAGCATTTAATCTGGGATTTCCAATACTACAGAACCGGTATGGTGCAAATCCCAAACACCACACTGGGGTATCTTTCTAGCATGGTGTTTGATTAATTTAAACCTTCACTTTCGGTTTGGCAATGGACGCAACAGCAAAGACGTCTCTTTTTTTTTCCATGTTCTTTTCCTCCTTTGTGGTACGGATTCAAGCCACCTGCCTACTACCACTTTTTTTTTTCTTTTTTTTTTTTTGCTCAATACACACCTCCAGACAACGCCAGGCACTCAAGCAAGTCTAATATATAAAATGTGTGTGTGTGTGTGTGTGTGTGTGCTTGTATGTTTCGCAAAAACTTCCGACGGACACCGATTTCCGTGACGATAAAAGTATTTGAAGTGTGGAACATTCGTTGATTCTCATTCAATCCCGGGTAACGTCGGGTCTGCTTGCTAGTTAATGCTAGTTAAAAATAATAATGACTTTATTGCAAACTGGGCAACGCTGAGTCTGTTTTTGTTGTTGTTGTTCATATGTCTTTCTATATTTGAAACAATGTACAAAGGCAGAGAGCAAAGAATAATGGTATCCCAGGTCAGGTGATAGAAAGAGTGAGGTTGGGTCGCTTTCTTTGAAAAGTCTTAAAAATTTTTTTTTTTTTTTTTAAATGAAGAGAAATAATGAACTTTATTGTTTTTCTGCTTGTCAAACTGAAGATTTTCAAGAATTCATTACAAGAATTGAAGAATTTTGAATTATTAGTCTGGAATAAAAATTTACTAAAATTGTTTTTTTTTTTTTTTAATAATTTTTAATACTTTTTTTTCTTGGAGGGAAGGAGTGAAAGGGGCGAAAAGTTTATGATTTTATTTTGTAGACAATTATTTTTCTCTCCTCATATTTTCCACTATTTTTTTATCCCCCTCCTCTTCTCTCACACTTCCTCTCCCTACCTCTCTCCTTCTATCTCTATCTGTTGACTTTTTCTTCCCATGTTATATATAGGTTTATCTCATCTTTTTTTTTCTTACTTCTCTCCTTCACATTCTCACCTTTACCTAATCTTTTCCTATATTTCTCTCTCCTTTTCTTTTTCACTTTACCTCTCTTATCGTCTTTCCCTTCCTTTCTTCTTGCAAGGTTGACACTCTCTCTCTTGTTTTTTAATCACTCTCTCTCTCTCACTCTCTCTCTCTCTCTCCCCTATTTACATTGCCTTTCTCTTTTTTCTCCCGTTCACATTTTTATCTTTCCCGTTTCCTTCTCATTTGAATCATTTGAATCTGTCTTTCATCTTTTTCTCTCTTAAGGTGTCTTTCTTTCTCTCCAACCATTTCTCTCTCTCTCTCTCTCTCCAGATATTTCTCACTCTCTCCTGATGTCTCCATTTTCGCCAGATACCTCCATCATTCTCGCTCTCTCACCATATATATCCATTCTCTATCTCTCTGCATGTCTCTCTTTCTCTCTTCCTCCAGATGTCTCCATTTTCTCCCTCTTCAAATGTTTCTCTCTCTTTCTCTTTAAATGTTTCCATTCTCTCTTTTCAGGTCTCTCACTTTCTCTTTCTCTCCAGATGTGTCAGGTTCTCTCTCCAACTCTTATGTTTCAGTTCATCCCTTCCTCTAGCTGTCTCCCTTTTTCTCTCCATCCAGATGTCTCTCTTTCTCTCTCCTATCAGAGTTCTCTTTCTCCCTCTTTTCAGATTTTTCTCTTTCTCTCACCTTCAAGATCTTTCTTTCTCTCGCCATATGTCTCTCTTTTGCTGTCTCGCCAAATGACTCCTTTTCTCTGTCTCACCAGATGTCTCAGTTTTCACCTGTCTCTCCATGTGTCTCAATATTTTCTTTCCTCAACTCCAATGTGTCTCTTTCACTCCAAATGTCTCTCTCTCTCTCTCGCTCTCTCAGTTTATCTCTTTCTCTTCAAATATCTCTCTTTCTCTCCAGATATCTTTCTTCCTCAGCAGATGTCTGAATTTCTCTTTTCCTTTCCAGATCACATTTCTCTCTTCCTTTTCAAATGTCTAAGTTTATCTCTTCCTCTTCAAAGTCTCTTCTTGTCCAGATGTCCTTCTTCCTGTCCAGATGTCTCTCTTCTTCTCTAAATGTCTGTTTCTCTCTTTCTTTCCAGATGTCTCAGTTTTTCTCCAGATATCTTTCTGTCTCTCTAGATGTCATGTCTCTTGTTCTCTGCAGGTGTCTTCGTTTCTCTTTTCCTCACCAGATGTCTGAGCTTTTCTCTTCCTCTCCAGATGTGTTTTCATCTCCTCCTTTCCAGATGTCTCAGTTTCTCACTTCCCTTCCAGATGTCTCAGTTTCTCTCTAGATGTCTCTCTTTCTCTCCGGATGTTGCTCTTCCTCTCCAGATATCTTAGTTTAATTCTTTTCCAGATGTTTTTCATCTCCAGATGTCGCTCTTCCTCACCAGAGTTCTTTCCACTCATTATGAAATCTAATGGAAATTTAATTAACTTTTTAATGAACTCGAAAAATAATTTTACTTTTGGTCTAATGTTAAAAAAAAAAAAAAATGCAATATGTTTGTGCAGATTATGTGAGAAATGATGTCTTTCCCTGCATTTCCAATATTTTTCCTATATGCCATTAACACCAGCCGACCGACTCGATTTGTCAGTTTTTCCATAATTTAATAAAATATAAAAATATTAAAAAAAAGAAACTTTATCGTCACTTTTATGGCGTTGCTTCTAATTAAACTCGCTAAACAACAATAAAACTAAAACAACAATCTATAAAAATATTCATATTCGCTGATAAAACTCTTAATCTTTAAGATATGAACATAAAAACCGAAAAAGAAATCTTTACATTAAATAAGTTCAGCTTACGTTCATAATTTTCAAAGTATGGAAACCTAAAAAGATAAAAATGAAACTTCATTTACTTGATGATTCTGATTTTCGTGATAGAAAAAAAAAAAAAATAATACCATTGGAAATAACAATTTAGCATCAAACTGGTCTCCATGCCCAAGTCGTGCCCAAATGCATTTTATTTTCTTTTAATGGATTGATAGTTGCTAATTGTGAGGAGTTAAGGGCAGAATAGATTCATTGATTTATATAATAATTAAATGAATGAGTCTGTGCTACGAAACAGTTGCTGCCAAGAATTGTGAATGTCAACGTGCATAAAAGAATAAACGGTAAGATGATCAACATCTTGAAATCTGGAATATAAACTTTTGTCATTTATTTGTAACTATCGAGGGGTACCCGGCGTTGCCCGGGTGTTTGTAGGTGTGTGTGTGAAAAAAAAAACAGGTGCCGTGAAATAAAAAAAGCCTTGACGACACGCAGTTGGAAAATAGTAAAGTGTGAAAAAAAAACAGGTGCGCGTTTTTGATTGACGTGACGGCGATAGCTATTCAGCAGTTTGCATACCGGCAATTTGCATGGGACTTTGCTGTATGCTTGGGTACTCACTTTGCGGGTACCTGAGTGTAACATTTGACCTTGACCTTGAAACACACACATACACGAACGCTAATGCTATATATATGCATGTATATATATATATATATATATATATATATATATATATATATATATATATCTATAATATAAAGCTGAACGTCTGTGTGTGTGCCTGGTCACGAATAGGCTCCTATATGGTTGATTATTATAGAAAACTGATCACATATAATGATAGAAGATGTATCGAGATACAGGAATGGGTATGTTTGATCGGGCATAATGATGATTCATTAAAATTGTGTGGTCTGCGTTCGCGCCTGGTCCACAAAGTATGGAAATAAAAAATTTAAAAATTAAAAAAAAAAAAACGTTTACAAGTGTTTTTGATATAGATGTACATAATAATACTTTGATAATTATATTTTAACTTAAATAGGGATGGTATAATAAAATTGTAGGGTCTGCGTTCGTGCCTGGCCTCCATAGAATGGAAATAGGCACAAACTTTAATAAAGACTTTTCATATCTATCTGCGTAGGTATACTTTGATAATTATGTTTCAGTTTGAAGAAATATGGTATAATAAAATTATGGGGTGTTCGTTTGCGTCTGACCTCCATAGAATGTAAATATGTCACAAAGTTTAACAAGGTTTTTTCATATAGCTCCACAGAATATTGTGATAAGTGTTTCAGTGTGAACAGGTATGGTATAATAAATTATGGGGTTTATCTATTTTATTTTTACTTTAATCATATTTTCCTTTGGTTTTGATACCCCCAAATTCGAAGCTATCTCTTTACAACCCTTCCTTTTCATAATCTATCATACTTTCATAAATCAGAGTCCATTTTCTGTAGGCTGTTTTTGACCCCAGTCAATGACGGGTACTTTTGCTAGTATATATATATATATATATATATATATATATATATATAGATTCAAAATTTCACACACACACACACGGATAAAAATAAATTCATATCTAGTTGAATTCTAATTTTTAATCCCTTTTGGGACACCTTGTGTGTGTGTGTGTATATATATATATATATATATATATATATATATATCTATATCTATATTTTTATAAAGTAATAGGGTTCGTGTGTTTCTGTCTGTGTGTACAGCTCTCCATCATCAACGAAATATAAAGGAGGTAAGAGGGTAGATCTCTCCTGGTAGAGAAACATTAGAACCCATTTTAGGATGTTTCTGTTATAGGAGACATAAGAATCTTTGCCTAATTTCTTTATATACTAGTCTACAAACCACCCCCATATCGAATGACTTATGCTCATTTGCATATCACATTATATTAAATCTCTTTAACTAATTACCTCGACCTTATTACATATTGGAAATATTCTAATCATTTCAACTGTACTATTTACAAAATCTATTTAACATTTAATTATTTAATATATTTTCATTTAATTTTATATTCGATTTATTTCACTTTACGTATATTATCAAAACAATTCATTGGCGAGCAAAGCTTTATGTTTTGGGATTGTATTGAAAATGTAATGGAAATTTCAATTTCGTTCCGTTTTAATCTTTTATATTTTACTTGCCAATATAATTGAAAGAATACAATTCAACTATCGTAATTTTATATAAATAAACAAAAACAAATATTTTAAAATAAAACTTTATTAAAAAATAAATAATTTTATTTTTAAATGAAAAAAATCAATTTAGTAAAATAATTGTATTAAACACCCCCAGCCTTGTCAGCAAACCTGTAAACCTATAAAAGTTAGCATTTCGAATGTAAACAGTGATTTTTCGATTTTGTTAGCGCTTGCCGCAATTAAACACAATTAAAACGGAACTAACTTTATTTCCATTCTATTTTTTAAACAACCCCCAAAACATAACGCTCTCTTCCAGTTATAGCCAATTTTTTTTTAATTAAATAAAACAGGTCAAAATAAACAGATAAGCGCATTTTCTTTTACATTTTTCTTACAACCAACGTTGTCATTTTAACCAACTGCAGGATACCGTTACTTTTGTGGGGTTGTTTTGAAAATGGCACGGAGATTATAATTTCGTTCCAATTTAATCTTTCTGGTCGAGCCTATTTCGAAAGCCTGTTTATCATAGATTTGAACTACAAATAATTTATTACATTTTGATTATTACTATCTTAAGACTTAAAGCTTATATTTATTTCATTTTTCTATTTATATATTGAATTAGTTATTTCCAGTCTTATTTAAACTTAGTGCTTTCTTTAAACCGGATGAACCTTTTATAAAAATATGAGTTTAGCGTAAAGAACACGAACAAGGTTTTATTCAACTGAATTTCTTCCAGTTTACTAACAAAATATATAAATTTAAAAGAGATATAAATAATAAAATAAAAAGGTTATGTAATTTAAAAGAAATACACGTACTCACAAAAGCAGAACTTTTTTTTACACATTTTTTTCTTTAAAACCATAACAATGAGACTAACAATTACCTAGATCTTAGTAATTATTTGTTTTAATAGAACTGTTTTAATTGTACTGTTTACTTAGTTAACCTAAGTTGGTATTACATTTATTTTACATTTACTTTTTTTTTTTAATTATTACTTTTAGACTGTGACGTTTACACCCGGAAGTAATGAGTCACACGTAGGTCGCTTTTATTCATTCCTTTTGGTCAAGATCAAAGTGTAGTATCTGTTCTTCAGATGCTGCACTTCATTTTCTTGTTCTCTTTCGGTGGAGGAGAAATCCTTCAGGACTGAGACAATTTTTATTTTTGTACCTTTTCTCCACGTTAAAAAACGACCCTGGTGTCTAACTCTGTCCCGTGGGGAGGCATAGTAAATAGGTACAATATAATTGTTTATAATTGTACTATTCAGAAATATTATTTATAGTTCGTCCATTTCAGTTAGTATACATTTCCTTTACGCTTAATTAATTTACAATCATTAATATCGTTAAACAATTCCGTTTAAAACCGAAATTATGCCACCCAAACGAAGTAGAAACGAAGTAGAAACGAAAGTGAGGAAGAAAGAATGGAAAGATTGGAAGCTAATAGACTAAGAGTTGCTGCAATTCGCTCCAATGAAAACAATTCAGATAGAGAAAGACGTCTAGAACTTAACAGGATACGTCAAAGAGAAAGGAGAGCAAGACTGTCAGATTTGGAAAGAGAAACCCAACGTGAAGCTGACAGAACTAGACATGCTGTAAGGCGGTTAAATTCATCACAAGATGAAATTCAAGAAAGGCAAAGATATGCACTGGAAAGAGAAGCAATATTACGATCGAATGAATTATATGAGGTAAGTAGACGTACACAAGGTGAGTTGAGAGTGGCTCAACGACATCAGAATGAATCGGAAACCCAACGAAGCTTTCGCCTATACCAAGGGCAACAACGAGAGGCTGCATGGAGAGAGAGTATGACTTTGCCCCAGCAATTGACAGAAAACGAGGCAGCTAGACAACGAATGACTGCTTTGAGACACCATGAAATAGAACACTGCAATAGAAAAGGATTGCTCTACAACAAAAATGACTCTCTCACTACAGCTGATATAGGAAAAATGGACAAAGTATGTCAACATTGCTCAGCTGTAAAATTTAAAGGAGAAACCCCTGGTTGTTGTTGTTCTTCTGGCAAAGTTGTGCTTGATAGCTTTCCACCACTGCCTCAGTTGCTTCAAGATTTGCTCTCCGGCAATGGTCCCATCTCTAAAGATTTTCTGCAAAATCTACGCAGTTATAACAATTGTTTTGCAATGACATCATTTGGTCACAAAATTGCGGCAGTACATGGGTGGAATCCTTCTTTTAGAATTCGAGGCCAGGTTTGCCACCAGATTGGGAGTCTTTTACCACCTGAAGATGAAACAGCAAAGTTTATTCAAGTCTACTTCTTGGATAGTCTGGAAGAGGAACTACATAATCGGGGACGTGACAGTAGACTCAATAGAGACATTCTCCAAAGTCTGACTGAATTTTTACATGAGAACAACAGCTTTATTTGTCAGCTGAAAACAACAAAGGAGAGGATTGAAGAAGAACACTTGGTAGAACATAAAGTTGTCATAAGGGAAGACCGAAGGCCGCAAGAAGAGCATCCACGGCGATTCAATGCTCCAACAACAACGTATGAGATTGGAATATTAATGGAGAATGAACCAACAGCTAACCGGGATATTGTCTTGCGTTTTAGAAATGATACATTAAAATGGATCTCCGAACTACATCCCCTCTACGATACTTTAATGTACCCGTTAATGTACCCCTATGGTTCTCCATCTTACAACATCTACATGAAGGCATCCAATGGGCGAAAAGTTACCCAACAGCAATTTTATTCGTACCATTTAATGACTCGGCCTGGAAACTATTTTCTCTGGTACCGAAGGCTATTTCAACAATGGCTGGTGGATGTGTACTGCAAGATTGAAACAGAACGTTTACAGTTCCTGAGGCGTGAGCAACAGACCCTGAGAGCTGACAATTATAGCAACTTGAGAGATTCAATTCTTAGGGAGGATGGGAATCCAGAACAGTTTGGTCAACGAGTTGTACTTCCGGCAACTTATACAGGAGGCCCTCGATACATGTTTGAGCGTCAAAGTGATGCCATAGCATATGTTCGGCGAATGGTGGGCCGAGCCGACCTCTTCATCATGTTCACAACAAATCCAAAGTGGACAGAAATTACAGAAAATTGTCTTCAAGGGCAAGACCCTCAGGATCGTCCAGATATTGTTGCCAGGGTTTTCAGGCAGAAGCTAAAAAAGTTACTTGAATTTATTAAAAAGGGAGGATTTGGCAGGTTGAGGGCTTTCCTGTACAGTATTGAATATCAAAAAAGAGGACTGCCGCATGCACACATCCTCACCTGGCAGGCCCCAGAGGACAAACTTCTACCAGAAAAAATGGATCTCTGCATATCTGCAGAGATCCCTGACAAAGAGGAAGATCCTGATCTTCATGCTAAAGTGATGGCACATATGGTGCATGGACCTTGTGGACCATTTAATCCAAATTGTCCATGTATGATTGACAACAAATGTTCCAAAAAATACCCAAAAGAATTTCTTCAGTGTACCAAGCAAGGCCAAGACTCTTACCCCAAGTACAGGCGAAGAAAACCAGAAGATGGAGGCCAGACTGGTACAATAAGGATGAAGAGAAATGGTCGGTATGTTAATCAAGAAATAACAAACCAGTGGATTGTTCCGTACAACAAGGTCCTCCTTCAGCAGTTCAACGCTCACATTAACGTAGAAATTTGCAGCTCGATCCAAAGCATCAAATATGTCCTCAAATACGTGAATAAAGGATGTGATCAAGCAGTGTTTGAACTACAAAGAACTGATGGAGCAGCTAACCAACAAGGCCAAGTACAAAGTCACATTGTGGATGAGATCCAGCAGTTCCAGAATGCAAGGTATGTCGGCAGTTCAGAGGCAGCCTGGAGGATATTGGAACATCCCATCCATGAACATTTCCCCCCAATTGTACAACTTTCTGTTCATCTTGAAAATGGGCAGCGTGTCATGTTCTCAGCTGATACTGCTCTGGAACGAGCCCAAGGTCCACCGCCTGCCACAACTTTGACAGCATTTTTTCAACTCTGCCATGAGGATGACTTTGCAAGGGGTCTCAAATACGTAGAAGTCCCTGAGTTTTACACTTGGAACAAATCGACAAAGAAATGGATGAGAAGAATGCGTGGGGTACAAGTTGAAGGTACTGAAAATGATGATGTATGGAAGGCACCATGCATTGGGAGAATCTACACGATTAGTCCAAAAGCAGGGGAGTGTTATTTCTTACGCCTGTTGCTCAATGAGGTTGCTGGTCCAACTTCATTTCAAAATTTGCGAGCATACAATGGTCAGGTGTTTGAAACATACAGAGCAGCGTGCCTTGCTCGAGGCCTTCTAGAAAATGACCATCACTTGCATCAAGCAGTAGGAGAGGCAAGTGCCACTCAATCACCTTCAAATTTGCGAAGCCTATTTGTGATAATTTTAACAGCCTGTGAGCCAAGAAATCCTCTTGAGATCTGGATGGCTTTTCGTGATGTAATATCTGAAGACATTCTTCACAGATACAGGCAAGAAGTTAACAATTCAGAAGCAGATTTTAATGAGGACATCTACAATAAAACTCTTTGTCTAATTGAAGAAAAAGTTCTCCTTATGTGCGGTCAACCATTGGCAAGCTATGGATTACCTGCACCAATGCAAGGGAGAGATGAAAGACTCGCGAGAGAGTATCAACGTGAAGTTACTTATAATCTTGAAGAACTTCCCTACAAGCAGAAAATATGCAAGAAAAACTGACCGATTCTCAAAGAGAAGTTTACAATTCATTCATGGCAATGTTGGAAGCACAAGGTGAAATGAACAAAAACATGATGTTTCTTGATGCTCCAGGTGGTACGGGCAAGACTTTTGTAATCAATTTGATCCTTGCAAAGATTAGATCCATGAGAAAGATTGTGCTTGCAACAGCATTCAGTGGCATTGCTGCTACTCTACTACAAGGTGGCCGCACTCTTCACAGCACTTTTAAAGTACCCTTGGATACTCATCGAATGGATCAGCCAGTTTGCAAAATTACTGGTAACTCAGCCTTGGCAAATGTAATTAGAGACACCTCTGCAATCATTGTAGACGAAGCCCCAATGACGCACAAGAGTGCTTATGAAGCAATTGACCGAACACTGCAAGACATCACAGGAAACAAGAATCCCATGTGTGGCATTCCAACCTTATTTTGCGGTGATTTCCGTCAAATCCTCCCAGTGGTTAAAAATGGCACAAGGGCTAACATTGTCAATGCAAGTTTGAAACAATCCTATCTCTGGAGGCACGTTATAGTGAAGAGACTGACTACTAATATGAGAGCCTATATCTCTGATAACACAGCTGCAGCAGACTTCTCAAAATTGCTTCTCCAAATCGGTAATGGTCAGTTTCCTATCACTTCTTCACCTGACACAATTAAGATTCCAACCGCACTTGGTAAATGTGTCGGTAATCAGAAGCAACTGAAAGACAAAGTGTACCCAGACCTGCAAAACAATGGAAAATCACCGGATTGGCTTGCTGAGAGGGCTATTATTTCGCCATTAAACAGCAATGTGAATCATTTGAACAATTCAATAATGGATGAATTTCCAGGAGACACAAAGCAATACAAGTCAGTTGATTCAGCTACTAATGAATATGAAGCTGTTCACTACCCTGTGGAGTTTTTAAACTCTTTGGAGATATCTGGAATGCCTCCACACATTTTAAATCTCAAAATTGGATCGCCAATCATGATTCTTCGATCCTTGGAACCGCCAAAAATAACAAACGGAACCAGATGTGTTATCACCAGATTGCACACCAATGTACTTGAGGCCACCATTTCCTGTGGTCCCTACAAAGGCGAAACCGTTCTACTGCCAAGGATCCCCTTAGTTCCATCGGACTCAGTACTTCCATTTAAATTCCGGAGACTCCAATTTCCTGTGAAGGTGTGTTTTGCAATGAGCATAAACAAAAGTCAAGGTCAGACATTTAACACCATTGGCGTAGACTTGACATCAGACTGCTTCAGTCACGGTATGTTCTACGTCTCCATCAGCCGGACAGAAACACTCTACATTCTGGCTCCAAATCAAAGCAGCAGAAATGTAGTTTACCCTGAGGCTCTTTAGTGAAAAGTTCGAGAAATGGATATGAGGAAAAACTGACAT
>NC_136505.1:107081851-107259351 GCF_053919585.1 Euprymna scolopes
TGTTTTTTCTCGTATTATCTGTGTTTTTCTCGTATTTTCTGTTTTTCTCCTATTTTGTCTGTGTTTTTATCTGTTTTTTCTCGTATTTTCTGTTTTTTCTCGTATTTTCTGTGTTTTTCTCGTATTTTCTGTTTTTCTCGTATTTTCTGTTTTTCTCGTATTTAATCTGTTTTTCTCGTATTTTCTCTGTGTTTCTCGTATTATCTGTGTTTTTCTCGTGGTTTTTCTGTGTTTTTCTCGTAGTTTCTCGTATTTTCTGTTTTTTCTCGTAGTTTCTGTTTTTTTTCTCGTAGTTTCTGTTTTTTTTCTCGTATTTTATCTGTTTTTCTCGTATTTTATCTGTTTTTCTCGTATTTTATCTGTTTTTCTCGTATTTTATCTGTTTTTCTCGTATTTTGTGTCTTTCTCGTATTTTCTGTGTCTTTCTCGTATTTTCTGTGTCTTTCTCGTATATTCTGTGTCTTTCTCGTATATTCTGTGTCTTTCTCGTATATTCTGTGTCTTTCTCGTATATTCTGTGTCTTTCTCGTATATTCTGTGTCTTTCTCGTATATTCTGTGTCTTTCTCGTATATTCTGTGTCTTTCTCGTATATTCTGTGTCTTTCTCGTATATTCTGTGTCTTTCTCGTATATTCTGTGTCTTTCTCGTATATTCTGTGTCTTTCTCGTATTTTCTGTGTTTTTCTCGTATTTTCTCTGTGTTTTTCTCGTATTTTCCTGTGTTTTTCTCGTATTTGCTGTGTTTTTTTAAAATCTTTTTTCTCGTATTATCTGTTTTTTCTCGTATTATCTGTTATTTCTCGTATTATCTGTGTTTTTCTCGTATTTTCCGTGTTTTTCTCGTAGTATCTGTTTTTTCTCGTCTGTTTTTTCTCGTCTTATCTGTTTTTTCTCGTATTTTCTGTGTTTTTCTCCTATTTTGTCTGTGTTTTTATCTGTTCTTTCTCGTATTTTCTGTTTTTTTCTCGTGGTTTCTCGTATTTTCGTTTTTTTTCTCGTATTTTCGTTTTTTTTCTCGTATTTTATCTGTTTTTCTCGCATTTTGTGTTTTTCTCCTATTTTCTGTGTCTTTCTCGTATTTTCTGTGTCTTTCTCGTATATTCTGTCTTTCTCGTATTTTATCTGTTTTTCTCGTATTTTCGCTGTGTTTTTCTCGTATTTTCTGTGTTTTTCTCGTATTTTCTGTGTCTTTCTCGTATATTCTGTGTCTTTCTCGTATATTCTGTGTCTTTCTCGTATATTCTGTGTCTTTCTCGTATATTCTGTGTCTTTCTCGTATATTCTGTGTCTTTCTCGTATATTCTGTGTCTTTCTCGTATATTCTGTGTCTTTCTCGTATATTCTGTGTCTTTCTCGTATATTCTGTGTCTTTCTCGTATATTCTGTGTCTTTCTCGTATATTCTGTGTCTTTCTCGTATATTCTGTGTCTTTCTCGTATATTCTGTGTCTTTCTCGTATATTCTGTGTCTTTCTCGTATATTCTGTGTCTTTCTCGTATATTCTGTGTCTTTCTCGTATATTCTGTGTCTTTCTCGTATATTCTGTGTCTTTCTCGTATATTCTGTGTCTTTCTCGTATATTCTGTGTCTTTCTCGTATATTCTGTGTCTTTCTCGTATATTCTGTGTCTTTCTCGTATATTCTGTGTCTTTCTCGTATATTCTGTGTCTTTCTCGTATTTTCTGTGTCTTTCTCGTATTTTCTGTGTTTTTCTCGTATTTTCTGTGTTTTTCTCGTATTTTCTGTGTTTTTCTCGTATTTTCCTGTGTTTTTCTCGTATTTGCTGTGTTTTTTTAAAATCTTTTTTCTCGTATTATCTGTTTTTTCTCGTATTTTCTGTGTTTTTCTCCTATTTTGTCTGTGTTTTTATCTGTTCTTTCTCGTATTTTCTGTTTTTTTCTCGTATTTTCGTTTTTTTCTCGTATTTTCGTTTTTTTCTCGTATTTTCGTTTTTTTTCTCGTATTTTCTGTGTGTTTCTCGTATTATCTGTTTTTCTCGTGGTTTCTCGTATTTTCTGTTTTTTTCTCGTATTTTATCTGTTTTTTTCTCGTATTTTCGTTTTTTTCTCGTATTTTCGTTTTTTTCTCGTATTTTCGTTTTTTTCTCGTATTTTCTGTGTGTTTCTCGTATTATCTGTGTTTTTCTCGTGGTTTCTCGTATTTTCTGTTTTTTTCTCGTATTTTATCTGTTTTTCTCGCATTTTGTGTCTTTCTCGTATTTTCTGTGTCTTTCTCGTATTTTCTGTGTCTTTCTCGTATATTCTCTGTCTTTCTCGTATTTTATCTGTTTTTCTCGTATTTTCGCTGTGTTTTTCTCGTATTTTCTGTGTTTTTCTCGTATTTTCTGTGTTTTTCTCGTATTTTCTGTGTTTTTCTCGTATTTTCTGTGTTTTTCTCGTAGTTTATGTGTTCTCGTAGTTTCTGTGTTCTCGTAGTTTCTGTGTTCTCGTAGTTTCTGTGTTCTCGTAGTTTCTGTGTTCTCGTAGTTTCTGTGTTCTCGTAGTTTCTGTGTTGTTCTCGTAGTTTCTGTGTTGTTCTCGTAGTTTCTGTGTTGTTCTCGTAGTTTCTGTGTTGTTCTCGTAGTTTCTGTGTTGTTCTCGTAGTTTCTGTGTTGTTCTCGTAGTTTCTGTGTTGTTCTCGTAGTTTCTGTGTTGTTCTCGTAGTTTCTGTGTTGTTCTCGTAGTTTCTGTGTTGTTCTCGTAGTTTCTGTGTTGTTCTCGTAGTTTCTGTGTTGTTCTCGTAGTTTCTGTGTTTTTCTCGTATTTGCTGTGTTTTTCTCCTATTTTCTGTTTTTATCTGTTTTTTTCTCATATTTTGTTTTTTTTCTCATATTTTGTTTTTTCTCGTATTATCTGTTTTTTTCTCGTCCTGTCTGTTTTTTTTTTTCGTCCTGTCTGTTTTTTTTTCTCGTATTATCTGTTTTTCTCGTATTATCTGTTTTTCTCGTATTATCTATTTTTTCTCGTAGTTTCTAACACAGAAACCTGTCTGTTTTTCTCCTATTTTCTGTGTTTTTATCTGTTTTTTCTCGTAGTTTTTGTGTTGTTCTCGTAGTTTTTGTGTTGTTCTCGTAGTTTCTGTGTTGTTCTCGTATTTGCTGTGTTGTTCTCGTATTTGCTGTGTTGTTCTCGTATTTGCTGTGTTGTTCTCGTATTTGCTGTGTTGTTCTCGTATTTGCTGTGTTTTTCTCGTATTTGCTGTTTTTATCTGTTTTTTTCTAATATTTTGTTTTTTTTCTCGTATTATCTGTTTTTTTCTCGTCCTGTCTGTTTTTTTTCTCGTATTATCTGTTTTTTCTCGTATTATCTGTTTTTTCTCGTATTATCTGTTTTTTCTCGTAGTTTCTGTGGTTTTCTAGTAGTTTCTGTGGTTTTCTCGTAGTTTCTGTGTTTTTCTCGTAGTTTTACTCGTATTTTTCTCGTATTTTCTGTGTATTTTTCTCGTATTTTCTGTCTGTTTTTCTCCTATTTTATCTGTTTTTATCTGTTTTTTCTCGTATTTTCTGTGTTTTTCTCGTATTATCTTTTTCTCGTATTATCTGTTTTTTTTCTCGTCTTATCGTATTTGCTGTTTTTCTCGTAGTTTGTGTTTTTATCGTATTTTCTTTGTGTTTTTCTCTTTTTTCTCGTATTTTCTCGTGTTTTTTTGTATTTTCTTGTGTTTTTCTACGTGTATGTGACTTTACTTTTATTTATTTATCGAATAATTTGTTAAATTGAAAATAGGATAACATAAAGTAGATTTGTAAAAAGAAACGTCATCCTATTTTATCTTATGAAAATCGCTCTAGACAAGGTATGAAGCCAGTTGATGTAAGGTGCTGAAAAAATCCTTCAAGGTCAAAAAATTGTCAAAGATAAATCGAGATGCAAATTATCAGCTCAATCCCGGCTTGAAGCACTTGTTTATCTAGCTGCACTGATGAGCTGTGGACAATTTTATCTCTCTCTCTCTCTATATATATATATATGTGTGAGTGTGTGTATGTATGTGGGTGTGTGTGAAGTACTGTTGCCACATCTGGGCAGAGGCTCGGAGCACCCTATCCAGTCTTGAGATTAAAATAGACTTTGTAATCTAGTAGGTGATGTCCTTTTCTCTTTCCTGCAACCTCTTTTGCACGGAAAGGACTTGCAAGCCTGTCTCTGCTCTATTGTTATTTTCATGGCATGTACTCGTCTGAGCTCCAATCTATGGTTCCCCCATTGCCTGACTTTCACAAAAAACACTTTTCCAGATGAAACCACTATGAATAATTTCCTCCACTCTTTATCTGTGCCTAAACCTAAATGTGGATTCCATGAACAAAGCTTGTTTCTTGGAACTGCACACCTATAGAACTCTGTTCCATTTGCCTGCTTTCCAGCTGACTACAATATGGTTGTCTTCAAGTACAATGTAAACAAGTTCTTGATGAACTGTTCCCCTTAAATAATCCAATTTACCAAATTTACACTACTAAGGATTATTACGATATTGTCTCATTGATTACCATACACTCATTAACTCTTACCCTTGAGTGGCCTCTGGGCCTTAACAAAAGGTGACTCCCTAGTGAGAATGGTTGTGTAACAACACTTGAGATTTGGTATATAGAGTAATCAGACATGTGAAAAACATTTTAATCCATTTTCATCCGGAAAAAAGGGCTGCCAAGGGGTTAAAATTAAATAAAATTGGTATGTGGGATCATCGGATTTTTATTTTTTGTCAACTGTTTCACGAATGCAAGTACACAGCTGTTCAGTTCAGGTTTAAGAATAGGTAGGTTTTATGGATGTGGCAAGCTGGTTATCGTACTTGAATCAATATCTCTAGGATTTGGTTTCGTTCTCAGCTCGAGTATTTTTTTACTCACAAGAAGTAAACTGCACGAGTTTGTTTCTTTACATTTTTGTTTTATACACATTTTTTAAAGGAATTTAACTTTACATTTAATATCTACGATGTTTGTCTATAATGAATAAGTATTCTGGATAAAGTAAAGTATAATATTAATGCAAAAAAATCAGGCTGTAAAATCAGTCGGGCGATGTCGTGCAGCCGGCTAGTATAATATGTATATGTGTGCGAGGACAACTCTCAACCTATATACTCAACAAATTTTTGATTTATAAACTTGAAATTTGGTATATAGGGTATTCCGACATGTGGAAAACTTTTTAATCGGTTTTCACCAAAAATGGAAAAATTGGTACGTGGGAGGGGGTCATCAGATTTTTATCTGCTTGTCAACTGTTTCATGAATGTGCATGCATGAATCGTTCAAATGACAGCTTCCGTATATTGAAAATAAGCATGTTTGAAAACACTTTTTGACAAAATGTCAAGCTAGTCTAATGGTTATCGTACTTGCCTCACTGCTTTTAATTTTGGTTTCGATCTCAGCTGGAGTATTTCTTCTTTTTTTTTTTTACTTACAAGAAGTGAACTGTTTTGAAAAAAACATTAAAAAAAAAAACTCGTATGCACATGTCTCAGTTTTTTTTTTCTGTTTTTTTTTATTTTCTTGCATTTTTTAAGAAATTGAATGTTACATTTTATACCAGGCAACTAAATAAATAAATATACACACAGACGTACAGACAGACACTTTCACTTTTATATATATACTAGCGATGGGGTACCCGGCGTTGCCCGGGTGTTTGGAGGTGTGTGTGTGGGGGGGGGTTTAAAAAAAAAGTAAGTATGAGGATCGAACCCGAACCCTTGAGGCAAAATTGTGAAAGAAAAAACGTGCGACGTTAACCATTGCCCCACCGCGACATGCTTACAGAAACCCGTTTGAATTTATTTAATTACTTGGATTTAGCAGGTGCTCGTTTTTATGAGTTAATGAGGTCAAGTTTGACTGCAGGATTTTTATTTTCCCAAGATGTTATAGGAAAAAGACTAACCCACATGCGGCGAGCGACAAATATTGAATATTTATCTTCCCGATAATCGAGCAAATTAAATAGACAGGCAAGCTTCGTTTTTAAGTGTGAGATATTACGATTTATATGTGATATAAAAAGTTTTAAAAAGTTGTAACCCGACCGACCGCTTCTCTGAAAAAATCTTTTTGTAGACATACAGAAAAAGCGAACACACACACATACAACATTTTCGCTTTTATATTTATAGATATATATATATATATAAGCAAAAGTATCCGTCGTTGACTGGGTTCAAAAATATATATATACTAGCATTTCAAAATTGACAGATATTGTGTAGGGAAATGTACACACAGACAGACAGACACTTTCACTTATATATATATATATATATTAGCAAAAGTATCCGTCATTGACTAGGTTCAAAAATATATATATATTAATGAAATCAAAGGGATGTAGTGCTTACCTGATATACGCAATGGTAAACTTTAAACTAATATAAATAACAGTATTTATATTTAGAAAATTTAATCCCAACCGAATTAAAAAAAGCTCAACACGGTTTGTTTTTATATCTTTTACATATCCAACATTCTTTTTTTGGCAGTTTATAACTACAATAAATTGCGGTTTTATTTAATGCCTTAACTAGCAAATTCTAGCATTGCTACAAATATAATTTGCTGATTTCTTTATGTTTTCTGATGAGAAGAATAACAAGAATAGCATTCTTTGAAACTCTGCGGAATAAGGACTTTGTAAATTGTTTTTTGGAGTATTCAGTCGAACAATAAATTTTGATTGTTAAGTTCAACTTAGTTTTAATTTTCTTTCTCTTATATATATATTAACTATCTATTTGAATAACACCTGTGGCAAAAGCAGTGAAAATGAGGGCTTACCGTTCAAACGACCTAGGTGTGCGTGTGTGCTTTGTCATCGCTGCGAAGCTAGGATAAGAAAAGAATTCCAAGATGGCGCCGACAGCGTTTTGTAATGGTATGATCTCGGAAACTCTCACAAAATCTCGTGCATATATGCAAATCAGTTGGTCTTCGACAACTATAAATTTAGGTCGTTTTGGAAGGCAAGGGTGAGGAAAGAACGGCCGGTTGATAATTGTGTACGCTGGATCGTGTTGGTGGCGTGTCACCGTGTCTGTGTGTGTGTACTGATCGAACCGCTTTCTTGTCCCTTGCACATTGGACTCGCACATTGGACTTTGAATTTGTTTACATTGGACTTCAACTTCATCACCAAAGGTAAAAATTGTGACCCAATGGATTATGGGTATGTCTATTATCTATATAAGACTGCGTTTGAACGCGTGTAAAATAAATCAGATTTTTTTGCTGCAATTTCAAGATTCCATGATTTCAAGATTTGTGCTGAGACAAGTAACGAGAAATATTTTTCTTAATCGAGATTCGTTTCTAGGAGATCTGCATTGTGGAAATTTCTGATAACATTTTATATTTTGTTTACACATATTTTCTTGAATGTTTTAGTACATGGATATGCCGCATTCTTACATGCGTACATATATATATATATATAAGTTTGGTGGTTAAATTTTAAATTTTGAAAAAACAACATATAGACACATATATTCGATTTAAGAATTTATTGTTTCACAAAAGGAATATATAGAAGAGGGTCATTTTAATTTCCTTAATCCATAGATTTTCAATAATGGCTCATATCATCAGAGGAAATGAAATGCGGTTAGCAAAATGTTCAGCTGGACGCTTATTTTGCTTTTCAGCACAATTATTGAAAATAGTTTTTTGAGTGGTTGTGGATAATTATATGGAAAAATGTTTACGAAAACAGAAGTTGATACAACCTGAGCAATCCATTATCGGAAGGAGTCCAATGTCGTTCGGGGTTATAAATCCAGGCGGGCAGAAAATAGGTCCAGGGGAGAAGGTAATATTTCCATATAGCGTATTGCTCCTTATTGATTTTTTGAAAAGTATACGGGGCAGCCTTATTCGTTGGTGCGTTGAGTGTGTGTTGGTTGATGTAGTCCAAAAGCTTTCTCGGTGTTTATTTTGACCAGGACTATATATATATATATATATATATATATATATGATTACTTTATTAAACCACATAAATTAATATATGAAAATATAATTTTATGCGTAAATTTTCAGTATTTACTTCAACAGTACCCAATGCATAGGTAGAGCTAAGTAGTAAGTTATAAAAATATATATGGCAATTAAGCTACACAGAATAGTCTTTGTTTCATGCTCATGCGAATTTGTCAGGCTTATGCAAAGATTTGTGGTTACTACGCGTTTTTATATACGCATATGCTATTGAATTTTTAGTTAGCCAATCAGCTTCATAGTTTCCATCATGCTAATTCTAATCAGCAATGGGCGGGCACTTTCAGGACATAGGTACAGTTGACTTTAGGTTTACCTCTTGCTTTGTGTGTGTTTTTCATGGGAAGAGTAGATATCTAAGTAAGCTGACCTATTTTCAACCTAGGTGTGGTTAGATATTTTTTGTTTTAGTCGTTTTTTTTAAAAAAAAACATCTAACTACATTGGAATATTCTGTGTAGCTTAATTGCCATATATATTTTTATAACTTATATATATTAAAAGAGGATTTAAAAAATAAATGTTTAAATTTCAATAGTATTTCTTGCGGTTAATAGTAGCCGAATAGATTAGGCTTTTGTTGCCGTGTTCGGAATCTATTAATCTGTTAATCGTGACACCCTCCACTGATGATTCCCAAAAGGATGAAACACTAGTGTCTGTAAGTATTTAATAATTATTACAGTAAATAATTATGTCAGCCCCTTTAAGAAACTCGTTTTTAGTGTTGAGCACTTTCAGTTGAAATAAAAGTCGGTCAATTCAACTCTTCCGCAGATCATATAATGATTAGATCACTCTGACAAACGTTAAAAAGGAATTTAAAAAATAAATGCTTAAATTTCAACAGCATTTCTCACGGTTAACTATAACTGAATGGATTAGGTCCTTGCTAATGTTGCCGGGTTCGGATCTATTGACTGGTGTTAATCGTGACATCCTACACTGATGATTTCCGAAAGGATGAAACACTTGTGTCTGTAGATATTTTATAATTATCATAGTAAACAATTATATATATATATCCACAGTCAAGCGACGTTGTAGCTCACAAGAGCCATGAAGCTTACAAATTAAAAGTTCAACATTTGAGTTTCACCTTCATTTGGATTCATCAGTTAGACACATCCGAACTCTGGATTCAAAACCCGAATCTTATGTGTCACACACAAGTTCTGATGTATCTAACTGATGAGCCCAAATGAGAGCGAAATTCGAGTCTTGAACTTCCGTTTCTGGCTTTCATAACTCTTGTGAGCCGCGATGTTCTTTGGTTGGGGAAATAATTATTTATGTATATATGATGAGATGGGTCTCTCTAAATTAAGATTCCGCTAAAACCGTTATGTACATATATAACCAATAATAAACATACTATATATATATATATATGTATGTATATATATATATATATATATATATATATATATATATATATATATATATATATATATGTATATATATATATAGTGTGTAATTATTTCCACAGTCAAGCAATGTTGCAATTCACAGGAGCCATGACAACCAACAAACTAGAAGTCCAAAGCTCAAGTTTCGCCCTCATTTGGTTTGTTGGCTTTCATGGCTCTTGTGAGCTGCGACGTTGCTTGACTGTCGAAAATTCTATTAATTGCTTGCTAGTTTAGCATGTTGGATGACATAAGTGTAAAAATCCTACTTTGTGAGACCTCGGCTTGGGATCTCCTTGGTTGGATGACCACACCCCTTGATTGAGACGAAATAGGTATATTCCACAGTTGGGTTTTACCGTAGTTTGCTTGATCTATGTTAGTTAATAGATTTTTTTTTTTTTGTGTAAGCTACAATGTTGCTTTATTATGGAAATAATTATATCATCTGTCACGCTCTGAAAATTTTATATATATATATAGTGGGTGGGGGTGGGGTGGGGGTGGGGGGTTAAAGACACCAAAAATAAAAGTAGCATTTTTTAAGATATATCTTTTATTTGTCCGTTTTTAACGCCCGTAAGTATCATCGTCAATGCATTCATACTTAAAAAATGCTAGTTTTATTTTTTGTGTCTTTAAACCCCCCTCCCCCACTCTTTTTGCTGATGAGGAGACTTTGTTTTATAAAATCAAATGATAAAATTATTGTCCAAGACGTATTGTCTGTCTCAATAAAAATATCGTTTCCGAAACGATCGTACAATTTATTGATTTTGTTTGTTTTTCCTTGTGAAGCCGATTTTTAATTTTAATTATAAATCATCAATCATTTTACTCAATATATATATATATATATATATATATATATATATATATATATATACACACACACACAAATTTACAAGGTCGCAACACTGGACTTGCTAATCTTTCGGATAGATGGTTGTTGATCGCAAAAATATCACAAGAAAAAGTCATCAAGTTTGGAACGCTTAGTCTAAATTTTATTTTGCGTTTCTGAATTTTTCAAATGACGTTTGGTTATTCGTATTATTTGAATTCTTTGCTACTGTCAAACTCGGGAATGTTTATGAAAATAAATAAATAAATAAATAATAATAATTCTAATTCTGATTTCGTTTATGAACGTCTCTCTGGAAAGGGATGGGATTCATTTCCAGAGGATTTCCCTTAATCCCGGCTTCAAACCAGGAGCTTCAAATATCAAGGGTTTTTCTAAGTATGTTGGTGGTACCTACAATAGCAGAGGTCTGAAAGCCACCTAAAACATCGGGGATTTGTAGTTTTTTCAATTGTCCTTCCAGACAAGTTGATACTACTCCTAGTGTACCAACTTCGACCGGGATTATTTGTGTTTTAACCCCGTGTATACGCTTTATCTCCAAGGCCTATGGAACATAATTGCTCCACTTCTCATTCTCTCTCACATTTATGCCACAGGGTACTGAAAAGTCTACAATCTGCCAGTTTTTTAGACTTTGTCAATGACGACCAAATCCGGACGCTTGTTTCAATTGCTTGGTCGTTATGACACTTTTGTCCCACCATACCTCTACCTTGCCATCCTCACTTGTTCTCACTTCATCAGGCACCTCCTCAAACAATTTTCCAGCACACTTCACCCCAACCTTCTTACACACCTCCCAATATATCCAATAATAATAATATTATTATTATTATTATTATTATTATTATTAACTAGAAATAAAATAGGTAAAGGCTTCCAAAATTCGTATTAGAACTGTCCGCAAGGACCCGTGACGCATTGGTTAGAGTACTTGGAAAAATCAATTGTAAAAGTGATATTCTCCTGAAGGTTGAAGGTTCAATTCTCAGTGTGGAGGATGAAAAAATACAATTGCAATTACTTAGGCCCAGCCTAGTGGGAGATGCCCCTTTCTCTTCCATTTCTTTTCTTTTCTCACAGAAAAGACGTTGCGAGCCTATCTCTGCTTTATCCTTATTTTCATAGCAAGTACTCGTCTTAACTCCAATCTATGGTTCTTCCCCCCCAGGCCTTCATGAAAAACACTCGTCTAACTGAAACCACTATCAATAATTTCTCCCGCTCTTTATCTATGCCTAAAGCTAAACATAGATTCCACGGCTTCTTTCTTAGAACTGTACGCCTGTGGAACTGTTCCGTTTTCCTGCTTTCCAACTGGCTACAATATGGTCGTCTTCAAGTCCAACATAAACAAATTCTTGGTGAGCTATCCCTTTAAGTAATCCAATTTACCAACTTTCCACTACTAACAATCACTGCGACATTTTCCCATTGACCACTGTACACTCATATACCCTTATCCTCGAGTGGCCTCCAGGCTTTGATAAGTAGTGGCTCATTTGTAATAAATAAAATAAAAAAAAATAAGACTATCAAGTCATGACTGACGAAACTAGAAGTAAATAAAGGGTTCCGTTCGAAATTCTGTTTAAATTCCCAACAGAAACTTTTCCGAGTTTGACAAGATACACCTGAAGAAAGTCGGAGATTACATCGACCGAAACGTTGTGGAAATGACATTAAAGAAGAGTACAGTACTCCAAAGAAGCCAAACAATACAAATGTATTTCTGTTTGTCGTGAGTAACAGATTCTTGTATCTGGACGAGAAAGACAAAGTAATGTTTTCTGGGATTTAACTTTTGCGGAATTTTTTTTCTTCTTTGTTTACTTTCAAAATAGTTTTATAACTTCTCTGCTTCACGCATTCTCAGGCGGAATCGGGCGATATATCAAGCGTCGTGTTTACTTCTTCAATGCATCTTCGTTTAGCGCGGTGTCAACTTACGGTTTTATGGGCGGCCATTTTGGATTTGAAAATTTAAATGTGAATGGATTCGCGATCCAACTCGTTCCCGCTTTTTTTATTATTTTTATTCTTATCCGAGAAGAAATTTATAGCTTCACGTTTTCTCGAGATTTTAGAAGAAAAAAATATATTAAAATAATTTTTTTTTTTTTTTTTTTTTTTTTTTTTTTTTACACTGGAATTTAAAATCTGTGTGTGTGTGTTTCTCGCCTTTAAGAGATTCGCACGTTTTTTTTTTCTACTGTTTTATTTACTATTAATCGAATATTTGCCGGAAATAAAAATGTAAACGAAAATGGTGCTCATACCGATTGGCACTTATGGCGACAATTATATATAAAGAAAATACAGGAAATCTATGACATACGCATCAGTTAACGAATGAAGATGAAATATTCCAAAAATCACGTAATTTGTGTTGAAATAACTTCAGTTACCGATTTTTCCATTCCAAAATAAATAAATAGATAAATTCTTTCTTGCAACAGTTGCTTCCTTGTAGTGGTTAAACAAAATGCCTGTTGATTTCATTTCCTTTCTTCTTCCCCTCTTCCACTTCTAACACCGTTTTTATCACCCCCCCCCCATCACATGACCTGTAAACATGTGACTCGGGTTTGGTATAAAAAGTCAGTCAATCTTCATGGCGTCTTTCTTTTAGATGAAGGTAAGTTCGTTACTATTGTCGTTTTTACGTACAGCCACTCAAGACACAAACACGTGGGCGCTCGCTTCTTTGGTGATTATTACGTAATTTGGTCAAATAGTTTTTTTTTTTTAAACTTCTTGATCAATTTTTGTGAATTTTGGAATATTTCGTAACAAGTAGGTACACAATAAAAGTTTTTCTTCACTTTTGTTTATCGTCATGAGTGCTAATCTGAATAAGCACCCTCCAAAAAACGATCCAACTCGTTTTTTTTTATGAAAAGAAATTTATAACCCAACTTTTACAAAAAACACTCGTCTAGTTGAAACCACTGTCAATAATTTTCCCCGCTCTTTATCTGTGCCTAAACGAAAACGTAGATTCTAGGAACAAAAGTTCTTTCTTAGAACTGCACACCTGCGGAACTCTCTTCCATTTCCCTGCTTTCCAGCTGATTACAATATGGTCGTCTTCAAGTCCAATGTAAACAAGTTCTTAAGTAATCCAATTTACCAAATTTCCACTACTAATGATTACTACGATATTATCCCATACGCTCATTAATAATTATCTTCGAGTGGCTTCTGAGCCTTAATAAGTGGTGACTCCTTAGTAAAAAAAATAAAAAACAAGAAGAACGTTTTCTCGAGTTCTTGAATTTTTTTAATCATGCATTTGTATTCTCAAAAAAATTCCGCCTTCATATATGTTGTACAATACCTGTCTAAAGTAGGTTAAATTATTTCACATATGTATTAACATTACCCGTCCTAGGGAAGGTACAATTATTTCATATATGTACTGTGAATTAACCGTCCTAGGGAAGGTACAATTATCTCATATATGTACTGTGAATTAACCGTCCTAGGGAAGGTACAATTATTTCATATATGTACTGTGAATTAACCGTCCTAGGGAAGGTACAATTATTTCATATATGTACTGCAAATTAACTGTCCTAGGAAGATAAAATCATTTCATATATGTACTGTGAATTAACCGTCCTAGGGAAGGTACAATTATTTCATATATGTACTGCAAATTAACTGTCCTAGGAAGATAAAATCATTTCATATATGTACTGTGAATTAACCGTCCTAGGGAAGGTACAATTATTTCATATATGTATTAACATTACCCGTCCTAGGAAGGTAAAATTATTTCATATATGTATTGTAAATTAACCGTCCTAGGGAAAGTACAATTATTTCATATATATGTACTGTGAATTAACCGTCCTAGGGAAGGTACAATTATTTCATATATGTATTAACATTACCCGTCCTAGGAAGGTAAAATTATTTCATATATGTATTGTAAATTAACCGTCCTAGGGAAAGTACAATTATTTCATATATATGTACTGTGAATTAACCGTCCTAGGGAAGGTACAATTATTTCATATATGTACTGTAAATTAACTGTCCTAGGAAGATAAAATCATTTCATATATGTACTGTGAATTAACCGTCCTAGGGAAGGTACAATTATTTCATATATGTACTGCAAATTAACTGTCCTAGGAAGATAAAATCATTTCATATATGTACTGTGAATTAACCGTCCTAGGGAAGGTACAATTATTTCATATATGTATTAACATTACCCGTCCTAGGAAGGTAAAATTATTTCATATATGTATTGTAAATTAACCGTCCTAGGGAAAGTACAATTATTTCATATATATGTACTGTGAATTAACCGTCCTAGGGAAGGTACAATTATTTCATATATGTACTGTGAATTAACCGTCCTAGGGAAGGTACAATTATTCCATATATGTACTGCAAATTAACTGTCCTAGGAAGATAAAATCATTTCATATATGTACTGTGAATTAACCGTCCTAGGGAAGGTACAATTATTTCATATATGTATTAACATTACCCGTCCTAGGAAGGTAAAATTATTTCATATATGTATTGTAAATTAACCGTCCTAGGGAAAGTACAATTATTTCATATATATGTACTGTGAATTAACCGTCCTAGGGAAGGTACAATTATTTCATATATGTACTGTAAATTAACCGTCCTAGGGAAGGTACAATTATTCCATATATGTACTGTTAATTAACCGTCCTAGGGAAGGTACAATTATTCCATATATGTACTGTTAATTAACCATCTTAGAGAAGGTAAAATTATTTCATATGCGTACTGTTAATTAATCGTCCTACGGAAGGTACAATTATCTCATATATGTACTGTTAAATAACCGTCCTAAGGTAGGTAAAATCAGTTCATATACGTACTATAAATTAACCGTCCTAGGGAAGGTACAATTATTTTATATATGTATTAACATTACCCGTCCTAGGAAGGTAAAATTATTTCATATATGTGTTATATAGGGGTTTCATTGAGAGAGAGTCTTAGAGATAAAGTAAGAGTCTTATTATAAGTGATGCTTTTTCTTAGTGAGTTTATTAAGAGACTTAGTGAGATTGTTCATGTTAGGAGAGATTCTTATATATTAAATGTTCATTCTTTAGATGTGTAGATTGGAAGAAGAAAGCTCTTTGAGTGATGACATAGTGTTCAGACATGATGATGTTGAGACGTGTATGTAAATACATTTTATAACACAAATATATAATACAATTTAACTTTACCTTTTTGTAAGAATCATAAGACAAGACGAGCTTTACAAAACACATGATGGTTTATTTCGTCACGACCGGCCGTGTTTCCATCACCAAGAATTCAAAGTCTCACATTTTAGTTTCAACGTGACGTCTCGCTCCCTAGACGACTGACTCCCTCTGAGTTTCTTCACTGACTGACTAACTCCAAAGTTTTTTCTCTATTCCTAGAACTTTCTATTTTCCGTGACGTCATACACATGTTAAAACATGTGCCTTCTTTCACGTGTCCTGGACATACGTGTCCAAAACGTTTCCTATTTCTACAAAAGGAATTTTAACCTATATTCAATATGTTAAAAACATTATCTTATAAGCTGCATTCTTTCAATTTAAAATTTCATAACAAACTTGAGAGTTCACATTCTTTCCTTGAAATATTTATCTATTTTCTAAACAAATGTTTGTTTTACATTTTTAAATTCTCACACGTAATCTATTTCTACACCTAGATTACGAGGTTCGAATTCCGCCTATGCTATTTCATTTTCATTTTAAACTAAATTCTCCATTTTTATACTTACATGAAAAGGGGACAGCCCTTATCATGTAACATGTACTGTTAATTAATCGTCCTAGTGAAGATAAAATTATTTCATATATGTACTATAAATTAACCGTTCTAGAGAAGGTAAAATTATTTCATATATGTACTGTAAATTAACCGTTCTAGAGAAGGTAAAATTATTTCATATATGTACTGTAAATTAACCGTTCTAGGGAAGGTAAAATTATTTCATATATGTATTTACATTACCCATCCTAGGAAGGTAAAATTATTTCATATACGTACTATTAATTAATCGTCCTAGGGTAGGTAAAATAATTTCATATATGTATCGTAAATTAACCGTCCTAGGGAAAGTACAATTATTTCATATACGTACTGTTTACTAAAGAAGGTACAATTATTTCATACACGTGTTGTATAATACCCGTCCTAGGCAAAATATTCGGTACTGGTACACTTATTGATTTGTGCTGAAATAATAACGTTATTACTAAGCCATTCTTAACATGGAGGAGGAAGGTGTTTTGTAACTATTCTGTACTTTCACCTAACAATTTAATAAAAAAAAAAGAGATCCCTGCATTTTTAAATAGCGCAGTTCAACAAGTGCACTGGCACCAAATATTGTTTTGCTCGAAATAGCAAATGATCCATAGTCATCAAAAATTCCGCTTTACTAAGAATAACAGTTATGCTCAAATGCAACTTCATTTTCTCATTGTTCTATGTGGCCCCAAGCAACGCTGGGTAGCATTGCTAGGTGAGCTACCTCTACCGTGCTAGAGAATTCCTCACACCTGAGAGCATCCTGTATCTCTACATCCTGCCACGATTCGTCCATGCATAGAATATTGTTGCCACATCTGGGCTTTTGCATCAACCATTAGCCTCTCACTCTTGGTCAGGGTCCATGAAAGAGTCTTAAATCTAATAGGTCCTGCACTATCGGCCAAGCTCCAACTTCTGCCCCATCACTGCAATTTTGTATCTCTGTCTGTTTTACAAGTACTTTAATGGAATGTGCTCTGATGAACTCATATCGTTTGTGCCCCCTTGACATATATACTGCCGACAAGCAGCAAAATCTCACCCCTTAACTATTGAGGTTCCTAGATGTCAGAAATCTTTCTACTCTAATAGTTTCTTCCTTTGTACTGCTAGATTTGGGAATTCTGTCTTTGTTTCCTGCTTACCTGACTGTACTGACATGTAGTGTGAATAGATATCTCACTGCTCAACTCCCCACAGTTAGACATGATCTCAAATGGTAGCCTCTTGTGATCAGGTGGCATTACGCTTTGCTTGGGATAAAAAAAAGAGTAAAAGTAATATCTATACTTTTTTTGTTGTTGTGTATTGATATTTATATTAAAAACACTTTTTTCTATTCATTTAAAAAGAAAATACAACTTTGTTATATATGGGTCGTGAAATTGTATTCACTACCCAACCTCTGCCCCAGTTGTTGTTGAGAAAATATTAGTGTACTACCCGACGTTACTGAGGAATATGGTTACTTTTTGTTCTGCTGTAGATGTAAATGATAAAACGATCAGTTTAAAAAAAAAAAAAAAAAAAATGGTAAATTTAGTTTTCTCCCTTTTTTGTTTATATATATATATATATAAAATATATTTTAGTCATCGACATACAGACCTGTTTCGTTGTATCACAACTCATCAGTGCCGCTAGACTAACACCTCTCCCAAGCCGAGGATCGAACCTAGGACCGTCGTGATGACAGTCGGCAGTCCTACCCCTTGACTATGGAATCGGTGGCCGAAATTAACCTGTCCGAACGATTATTTAAATAAACATTCGTCCGCTACTCGTAGAGGGCTCAAACGTTTGTTTGTAAACAAATCCCGAGCTTCGCATTATTTCAGCTAAATTAAGTAGCGAGTAAGATAATTTACGAGAGTGCTCTACCAAAGAGGGGAGCTTTATAAAATATATTTTAGTCATCGACATACAGACCTGTTTCGTTGTATCACAACTCATCAGTGCCGCTAGACTAACACCTCTCCCAAGCCGAGGATCGAACCTAGGACCGTCGTGATGACAGTCGGCAGTCCTACCCCTTGACTATGGAATCGGTGGCCGAAATTAACCTGTCCGAACGATTATTTAAATAAACATTCGTCCGCTACTCGTAGAGGGCTCAAACGTTTGTTTGTAAACAAAGAGAGAGAGAGAGAGAGAAAGGGAGAGAATAAATGACAAAAATTTATATTCCAAAGTTCATGATGTTGACCATCTTATAATTGATTCCTTTAATTCACTTGACTTATACAATTCATGACAGTATCTGTTTCGTAGCACAAAATCAATCACTTAATTATTATATCAATCAGTGAATCTATTATGCCCTTAACTCATCAGAAGAAATAGCAACAATCAATCCGTCAAAAGGAAATGAAGTGTGATTTGACATGATTAAAATCCGAAAATTGGAAGAGAAGCTGCAAATACCTTTTTATTTTTCCATTACGCCATATTGAATTTTTATCAAACAAAGTCATTAAACCTAACTATCCGTACCAACAATTTAAATTAACTTATGGATCTTTTACCAAAATGTTCTATTTAATAATTAGTAAATTTATTAATTCTAATTTGTGTATAGATACTTATGAAAATAATATCAACAAATTATAAACTATTATACATGTTTGTATATACGAAACTAAAATAAACGATTGATCATTACGGTCGGTTATCATAACTAATCAATTAATTTGAATTGAGAACATAATTCAATTCTGTTATTATTATTATACTCAAGTTTATTAATCACTAGCATTTCAGCCCCGCGTTGCCCGGGTGTTTGGATGTGTATGTTGAGCAAAAAAAAAGAAAAAGTGGTAGTAGGAAGGCAGGCTCAAACTCATACCGCGAAGGAGGAAAAGAACGAAAAAAAACTTTGCGGTTACGACCACCGCCAAACCTGAAGTGACTTATGTTTAAATTAAGGCTAGACAATCGAAAGGAGAGGATAACTTTAAAATATATCGGCGAAAAAAGCAACGCCTCCCCCCCCCCTCTGTAGAAAAGTGCCTAGTTGAAGGTGAAGATATTAATGTTTTTAGACAAGTTTTTTATATTTGTTGTCTGAAAGGTGGAACTTTAAAACGATACTGATCTTGGTAAAATCCGTCGCCTCTGTCAAAAGTTTTAGGCAGACATGCAAACATACATACATACATTTATATATTCGTAACTAAAACTTTTTGACCCAAACTGATGAAAAAGCTTGCTCTATCTCTGAATACCCTTTATGTCAAATTTCAAATGTTTAGACCAGAAATTGTCTGAGTAATTTGGTAGAGACCGCAGAGGTCAATTTTTTTTTAACTTTGACCTCTATTACGCCCCCTTAACATTTCTTGTTTTGGGCTCAAATAAAATTAAGTTAGATCCATGTCCAAGGAACCTATATCTAAAATTTCAAGTGTTTAGCCCCAAAATTGGTGGAGGAGTTTGATAGAATTCTCAAAGGTCAAATCGTTGAACTTTGACCCCTTAACAGCCAAATCTCTGGCCGAAAACGGATTACAAAGATTTTCCCAAATCTCATTACCCTGTATATCAAATTTCGAGTCTGTAGACTTTAAATTGACAGTTATTGTATAGGGAAATGTACACACACACACACACACACACACACACACACACGTTCACTTTTATAGATATATAGATTACAATTATAATTTTAAAATCATACAATTCAAATATATATTCAAAACATAGTAAGGTGCTTGTCCAGAATTCTCACAAAAATAATGAAACATCTGAGGACGGAAAGAAAATATAGTACACCGAAAATCACGTAAATTGATGTATTAGTTCTATTTGTATACAGAAAATTATTTTTTGAGAGAATTTGAGTTTCTCCGATGCCTTGCACTCATGTTAAGAATGGCCTTTGGAAGTTTAAATTACTTAGTTATCTCCCTTGTGCCTTCGATCTGTTTTCAAGATGGTATCGTGAGATCGTCGCTTGTAGTTTAGTCATAAAATATAATTTTCTTAAAAATAAAACTACTTAATCAATTTATATGATTTTCTTATATACCGTAGGTACATCATAAAGACTTTTCTTTTTTTTTTTTTTTCAGAAAGGAAATTTATAGACATATGCTTTTCAGAGGCACACAAATATTCATTAATAACGCACCAGTTATTTGCCCCTGTCTTAGCTTTAGATTTATCCGATAGGTGACGTCTCTACTTCCTGTTTCGCATTCTCTATCTATTTTTCTCTTTCGCTTAAATCGTCGATGTAGATAAGACAACACATGTATACATTAATGAACTTATATGTACACTGGATACACTACGAACATACAACAAACATTAAAATTAAAGGAACAGATACTACACTTTGATCTTTATATTTAATTTATTTCGTGAAAATGAAAATTACAATCAAAATAGTTCAATGTAAGATTAAAATAAATTAAAAGCAAAATTCAAATTTACAAAACAAATTTAGGCACAAGGCCCTTTAAGATCTGGGTGGGGGAGTGTTGCAGGGTCTTTGTTACTACAGTGAAAATGGAGTCTTTGGCGACTTTATTCTTGACTGGCAACATTTATCACAATACCTCATTCACTCTGTGGACTCTAACTAATGAAAACCCCAGCGTTTTTGCAAAAAGGATATATATACAATTTCTGTGTGTGTGTGTGCTTTTTTTTTTTTTTTTTTTTTTTTTTTAAATAAAATGTGTGTGTGTGTGTGTGTGTGTGTGAAAAAAGTTCAATTCATTGGAAAAAATAAAAAGTTCTTGAATTTGGAAGAAAAACAGTTCGTGTTGGGGAGTGGGAAATCTAGAAAAAATATACAAAAAATAAAATTAGTGCATTGTTAGTAAGGTCCCTCCCTAAGCTAATCTAGAAAGATCACCTACTGTTTTCCGGGGCACCGAAAACAAGCGGGGAGATCCCTAATGGGGATTGGGAAGACTTCATATCGGGTGTAGGGAGTAACATAAATAGATTGTTAAAAACAAAAAAGGGGAATATATTAGGTGGCGACCTTCGAGTAGGGGTTGACCAGGGGTTGATAAAACAAAGAGATAGGGGGGTTGTGGTAGGGTAGCCTCGGAAGGTTCTCTAGTGCCAAAAAACAAACAATCGAGGGACAGGATCTCATTTGTACCACCAGTCAAGAGTCTCTTTACTTTTTATTTGTCTAACCTAGCGGGATGGGCTCCGTAGGAACCAGTACCGCATGTGTCATGCCTATGGTGGTAACTCAGATTCAAACTTGGCGCCTCGTCGGATGCACAAGCTAGCGTCATGCCCCCACCTCTTGTCAAAGGCCACTCGAGGCAACCTCTTCCAATCGCATCTGATCTTTACTTTAAGCAGATGTTTAAAGTAGACGATCAGATCCCGATCCGGAACAGATATCTCTTCGCGGACTTGCTTGAGGCGTGTGATCCATATGACCATCCTCGCTACTGCTAGTATCGCTAGAAAAACCATTCTTTTCTCCCTAGGCAGCGGCGGATCAATGTTTTCCACAAAATATGATTCGTCGAGTTCAAGCCAGCACTTGGCATCGATGCGAGCCGTTACTTCATTGACGTATCCTAGGAGGGTCTTGATCTTGTCGAAAAGGCCAAGAAAAGCTTAAAAAGCTAAGAACAGCATCTATTAACAACTGAACTTTGATCTTAACCAAAAAGGCCAAGCACAAAAGTGTTATGGAAAGACGGACCAACGGAGTGACTTATAGAGTCGCTTACACGCGACTAAAAACAAAACAAAAAAACTTATTGTTTTTACCTTGTTCGTTTAATAAGATATATTCTTTGTATATATTGTAACTCGGTATTTTGATTATATTATTTTGAGGTCGGAGTTTTTGAACATGCTGGTGACCCTGTTCACTACAAATTCCGGACAAGCAGCTATATCCCCCCCTCCACCCATAAAAGTCAAGTATTACGGTTGAAAAAGAAGACAGTTTAAAACCAAGCTTCTATCTTTACATCATCAACGTTCTGATCCCCATCTGGCATCAATTAAAATGAATGGCTCTCGTCTTGAGGAGGCCTCAAATTTTGACAAGCTTCTGGGCTTGACCTTTACTCCTGATCTTAAATGGAATACGTACATCAAATCTGTTGCCAAGGCCACTGGAAAAATGGTCAGATCCTTCTAGCGATACAGTAGATATCTCATTGCTGATGCAATTCTCTATCTATATAAGAGCCAGGTATGTCCAGGAGCTGCTAGAAAGGACCTGTCCTGCCTTGATAGGGTTCAAAATAGACTTTGTGGCCTCGTCGGAGATGTCCTTTTCTCTTCGCTGCAACCTCTATCTCACAGAAGAGATGTTGCGAGTTTGTCTCTGCTTTATCGTTATTTTCATGGAAAGTGTTCGACTGAGCTTCAATCTATGGCCCCTCCTTCTCGCCAAACTTTCACAAGAAACACTCGTCTAGTTGAAAACACTATCAATAATTCCCCCCACTCTTTACCTGTGCCTAAACCTAACCGTAGATTCCATGAACAAAGCTTCTTTCTTAGAACTGCACACCTGTCAGAGATGTCTCACCCTTAGCTTTTGGTTAAAAGAACCTTGGCCCACAAAGCAGTGGAGATCCAGTTATACGGCGCAGGACAATCACCGTTCATTAGAGCCCTGTCTGCGTGGCAGTGGTCACGATGTGCACATGGGGTTGATTTGTCTGGAGAAGCACAGTATGACGCTGTGTGCTTTTAACACACGTCCACACCTGACCTTGACCACCATCTCTCATATATGTATATATACTTACATATACTCACACTTTGTTATCAGCGTTGTCTGGACAATAATGGACATCAATTTGGACATTTGCAAACATGAGTCTTCAATTATATTTGTTTTCGCTATTCGAAACTACATTTCATTTCATATTCATAAATAAAGATTTTATCATCAGTCAAAGTGTGAGCACATCTTTTGAGACACTATATAGACAGAAAGACAAACATCTGGATCTGCCAATAAACGAGTTATTGACATCAATACTGCCATCAAAACATCCAAACACAGATAGGCAGGGCACGTAGCCAGACAACTTGACAACAGATGGTCCATTAGGACAACGGAATGGACACCTTGTAAGCATAAGAGGCTAAAGGGAAGACCAAGAAGTAGATGGAGGGATGACCTGATTCAACACATGGGTCCCACATGGAAGCGGATAGCTTGGGATAGAAATGGATGGCTAAAGTCCAGGGAGGGGTTTGTTATTGAGTGATAAAACCCTTATTGATTGGTATATGTCCCCTCCTTTGAGTAGAGAACTTTTGTATAATGATTTCACCTGCTATGCTACTTAGTGTTTATGGGAAACTCTCAACAAGCAGGTCGAGCACTGTAAAAGCAGTGGGCAGATGTCGATATATATGGACATTTGATGAGATCCCATGAGCTTGAGGTTAGACCTGGTGACTATCAACTAGATGTTTGTAGGTTCAATCCCGGACCCACGAGTCCAGAGAGACCCAGAATTGGCTTCAGAAGAAGTGCTACGACTTTGTACCCTTCTCTTACTGGCCCCCTCTCCTCTCCCAACCTGAACTTGCTGGACTACTTCATTTGATCATATGTGGAGAACATCACCAAAATGACCTCCCACAACACCAAAGCCAGCCGGATCGCCACCATCTGCCAAGTAACATGCGTGAGGGAAGAACGGATGTACACAAATCCGAGACAATGGTTGAATCCTTAGAAAATGACCTCCATATCGTAGTTGAATGGGGACGTAAATGGATGGTAACATTTAATGCTACTAAGACTAAGCTGCTTTTTTTTTTTTTTACATAGGCGTCCCCACTTATCAAGGCCGATAGGCCACTCAAGGATAAGGGTTAAAGAGTGTAGAGTAGTCAAAAGGACAATATAGTAATCGATAGTAATGGAAGTTCGGTAAATTTGTTAACTTAAGTGGAACGGCTCACCAGAAACTTGTTCACGTTGGACTTGAAGACAACTATATTATAGACAGCTGGAAAGCAGGAAAACGGAAGACAATTCCACAGGCGTGCAGTTCTAAGAAAGAAGCTTTGATCATGGAATCTATGTTTAGGTTTAGGCAAAGATAAAGAGTGGGGAAAATTATTGATAATGTTTTCAGCTAGTCTAGTGTTTCTTGTGAAAGTTTGGCGAGAGGGGGGAACCATAGATTGAAAATCAGTCGAACACTTTCCATGAAAATAACGATAAAGCAGAGACAAACTCGCAACATCTCTTCTGTGAGACAGAGGTTGCAGCGAAGAGAAAAGGACATCTCCCACGAGGCCACAAAGTCTATTTTGAACCCTATCAAGGCAGGACAGGTCCTTTCTCGCAGCTCCTGCCCATATGTGGCAACAGTATTCCATCCTTGGACGTATCTGGCTCTTATGTAGATAGAGAATTGCATCAGCAGTGAGATATCTACTGTATCGATAGAAGGATCCGACCATTTTTCCAGCAGCCTTGGCAACAGATTTGATGTACGTATTCCATTTAAGATCAGAAGCTGCTTTCCCTTAACAATTACAAGAAGCCTTTCCATTCCAACCACCGGTAGCAATGACAAATAACACCCTACCTGAGAATTTTTCCTTCAAACTCCTCGGCTTAACATTCACAGGAAATATGAACGAGAATAAATACATTGAGGACATTGCAAAGGCCGCTGCAAGGAAGGTAGGCTCCCTCTATCATGTTAGACAATTGCTCACACCAGAGAGTATCCTGTACCTCTATAAGGCCACTATCCGACCATGTATGGAGTATTGTTGCCACATTTGGGCTGGTGCATCTGCCACTAGTCTCCCCTTCTTAGATAGAGTCCAAAAAAGGGTCTGCAATTTAATAGGTCCTACTTTGTCAACTAGTCTCCCACCCCTGTCCCATCACCGCAGTGTTGCATACCTGTACTTGTTTTACAAGTATTTTAATGGAATCTGCTCTGATGAACTCATTGCACTTGTGCCCCCTCTATGTACATATCTCCAACAAACAACAGCTAGACTTTGGAATTCCCTTCCTGCTGCCTGCTTCCCAAACTCTACTGATATGCAGAACTTCAAATGTAACGTAAACCAACATCTTAAGCTTTCCTAGGCATGATCCCATATACTAACTCCTTAACATCTTAATCTTTCTTAGGCATAGTTTTAATTAGTAGCCCTTTACGTCCCAGTGGCAATATGCCTTGTTTGGGATGCAGATGAATAAAAAAAATAAAAAAAAAAAAAAAAAAAAACACTTTATCTCAATACCCCTTATGTCAAATCTCGAGTCTGTAGACTGAAAACTGACAGTAGTTTAGTAGGGAAATTTGCGTACACACACACACACACACACACACACACACACACACACACACACACACACACACACACACACACACACACACACACTTTCACTTACATATATATATATGTATACAGTCCTGGTCAAAATCATAAGACCACTTAAGAAAGTAAGCATTTACACATATTATCGAATTTTTAACCAAACAAATGGTTGAAACCATTGCCAAAAGGGAAAATATGATGGAAAAAAAAATGAAATCTGCTTCATTCGAAACCTTAACCCTGATCTAATAATTATTTTTTAAAAAACAAACGTTTTCACCTGGTCAAAATGATAAGACCACTTTAATAAAATTGGCTAGTTTTAGAAAAAATGAATACAAAAAGCTTTCTATGTTACTAAAAGCAACTTGTTAGTGGATAAAAAACATCTTACTAAATTATAAATGGCAAAAGGGAAACCATTATCAGAGTTTGAGAGAGGAAGGATCTTTGAGCTTAATAGGGGTGGACTCTCCCATAGATCCATTGCAAACAAAGTGAATCGTAGCAAAACGGTCATCACAAATTTTTTAAGAAATCTAGATCAACATGGGCCCAAAAAGAGTCCAGGTCGACCAAAAACAATAACCCCATCACAGGATCGCCGTATCAGAAGTTTAAAAAAAAAACTCCAATATGAGCTCAAGTCGATTGAAAAGCCAAACAGCAGCAGAATGTAGTCCTAAAAACATCAGAAAGCATCTGAAAATGAAGGGTTTCAATCATTTAAAGCGACTGCAGAAACCACGTCTTCTTGAACAGCACAAAACTAACCGACTTAAATCTGCCGCCAAATACCAGACTTGGGATGAAGAGAAGTGGAAAATGTAATTTTCTCCGATGAGAAAAAGTTTAATCTAGATGGTCCAGATGGATTTCAACACTATTGGCATGATAAAAATTTTCCCAAAGAGACTTTTTCAACTCGGAATAGTGGAGGAGGGTCTTTAATGATCTGGGGTGCTTTCTCGTCAGCTGGGACCCTAAAGTTGCAAGTAGTGAAAGGCCGGCAAACATCATTGAAGTACATTTCAATGCTTAAAAATGCTTCTGTCAGGACTAAAGGTCCACGTCTGTGTGGAAGAAATTGGATTTTCAGCAAGACAACGCTGCGAAACACACTTCTCGACAAGCACAAGAATACTTTTCTTCAAATAATATAGAATTGTTAGATCATCCAGCATGTTCTCCGGACCTCAATCCCATTGAAAATCTTTGGGGATGGATGGCAAAACAAGTGTTCAAGGATGGAACCCAGTATGATTCGATAAAGGAACTTTCTGATTCAGTTTTCAGTACATGGGATAAAATTCCTTCCCAACTGATAAAAAACTTAGTCGCAAGCATGCCGAAGAGAATTTTTGAAGTAATTCGTAATAATGGAGGCTATACTAAATTCTGAGACCCTTTTTAGTAATTTATAATTGCCTTTTGTTAGATAAATTATCAGTGGTCTTATCATTTTGACCAGGTGAAAATGTTTGTTTTTTTTTTTTTGTTTTTTTTTTTACACAGTGATCACCACTTATCAAGGCCCGGAAGCCACTCAGGGATAAGGGTTATTGCAAGTACATTACGTTAGTGGGGAGATTTGCTGATATGTTTACTTAAGGGGGCGGTTCATTAGGAATTTGTTAACATTGGACTTGAAGACAACCAAGTTGTAGTCCGGAGGGAAGCAGGCAGACGGAACAGAGTTCCACAGGCGTGCAGTTCTAAGAAAGAAGCTTTGTTCATGGAATCTGCGTTTTGATTTAGGCACAGATATAGAGTGGGGGAAATTTTTCACAGTGGATTCAGCTAGACGGGTGTTTTTCGTGAAAGGTTGGCGAGGGGGGACCAGAGATTGGAGCTCAGACGAGCATCTGCCATGAAAATAACGATAAAACAAGGACAGGCTCGCAACGTCTCTTCTGTAGGAGAGAGGTTGCAGGGTAGAGAAAAGGGCATCCCCCACTAAGCCACGAAGTCTATTTTGTACTCTGTCAAGGCAGGATAGGCTGTTTTTAGCAGCTCCTGCCCAGATATGGCAACAGTACTCCATCCTTGGACGTACTTGGCTTTTATATAGATAGAGAATTGCATCCGTAGTGAGATATCTTCTGGAGCGGTAGAAGGATCCCACCATCTTTCCAGCGACCTTGGCAACAGACTTGATGTACTTGTTCCATTTCAGATCAGGAGTAAAGGTCAAACCCAGAAGCTTGTCAAAACAAATAATTATTAGATCAGGGTTAAGGTTTCGAATGAAGCAGATTTCATTTTTTTTCCATCATATTTTCCCTTTTGGCAATGGTTTAAACCATTTTTTTTTATTAAAAATTCGATAATATGCGTAAACGCTTACTTTCTTAAGTGGTCTTATGATTTTGACCAGGACTGTGTGTGTGTATATATATATATATATATATATATATATATATATATATATATATATATATATATATATATATGAATGACAAATATTATTGAATAGCACGGAATTATTCTGTTTTACAATTTTCCTTTTTATCTTCTCCAATCTCCGAATAGTCCTTTTTGTGTTCTTCTCGAAATTGTATATGTTGGATCCATAATCGCGAGCGCTTTCGACAGAAGTACTTCTATCATTCTCAGGCATATTGTAGAAATAAATGTAGAAATTGTTTCTTAAATTACGTATATATACATTTTTTCATAGTCACGTGGTAATTTGTTACAAGTTAGCTGGGCGGACTTTTTTTTTATTTATACATATATTAAATACATTTATATATACAAACACATATATACATATTCAAAAATTTATCCCAAACATTTCAAAATGTTCCGGCTGCACTCATAATTAATATTATTCATTTGAGGCTTCTTTGTTTTAATGTACAATGCTTCGAGTATTCTTAGCTTATTTACATTTCTCCACTCTGCAATACTCTTGTATTTTCTATCATAATTCTTCGAAATTCCGAATGGTGGCAGCCATGTCCCTTCAAATGTTGTGATATGGAGCTAGAGTCAAAGAGGTGGAGAGTCAATCTTCGCGACAATGTGTTAGTTGTTCCAACATATACAATTTCGAGAAGAACGCAAAAAGGACTATTTGGAGATTAGAGAAGATAAAAAGGAAAATTGTAAAACAGAATAATTTCGTGCTATTCAATAATATTTGCCTAAATGAGAAAATGCTGCCTAAATATACACAATATATATATATATATATATATATATATATATATATATATATATATATATATATATATATATGTATATATATATATATATATATATATATATATACACACTCGGGTTTTTGTATTCAACAGTAATGGACTAATGAATTCAACGAGGTTGTTCGATAGTGCTCAATAAAAAGAGCTGATAATACTTATTTATTGTTATATAAACATGCTCACATCCCGCTGCTACAAACAGCCACTTGTTTCAATCAAACAGCCGATATCATCAGGCAGCGACTTGATTATTCAAATGTTCAATGAATAATTATTATTATTCATTGAACATTTGAATAGTCAAGTCGCTGCCTGATGATATCTGTTGTTTGATTGAAACAAGTGGCTGTTTGTAGCAGCGGGATGTGATCATGTTTATATAACAATAAACAAATATATTATTTATTTATTTATATATAATTTAAAAGGAAATTTAGTTCCTGTTTACTTGTTTTCACATGAATGCCGGGTTAGGTACAAGGTTGGTTTTTAATTTGGACAAAGTCCAGGAGGTACTCTGGATTGGACCCAAAAGTAAAATTGCCTCAGTATAGAAGGATTTCCCTTCACTGACCGAAGACAGGAAAAATAAGGTGTAGTAAGAGGCGATATTTTGTTCTCTCTCTTTTTCTCTCTTTCTCTCTTCCCCTGTCTCTCTCTCTCTCTGAATTGCTTTCCTTTCACTCTTTTATTATTTGGCATTGCCTTTCCCTCCCACCCCACCCCTTTTTTGTCTTTATTTAATATTCTTCCTTTGTTTTCTGCCAACTTGATAGCCAACACAAGAGTTTCCTCATCCCCCACTCCTACCACGCCATCATTTTGATCGACTGACTTGTAACACTACATCCATATTAATATCCGACCCTCCTTAGTCAAATATTCCTGTTTTTTATTTAATATATTCGTCGACTTCCTTCAGTACAAATCAGTTTTATAGTTTTGTTTCTATTTTTCTTTAGTTTTATTTATGTATTTGCTTTGTTGCTGAGGGGAGTCGGGCGGCAGGTAATATTTTGTATATTTGCTTTTGAGAAAAAAGGTCAAGATTCCAGATAAGACTGATCTCCCAATTGAACCACCTATGAAATATATAAGCCAACCTTATTTATTATTCATAGATCAGATGACGTTTGATATGTCGCTTTAATAGCAAATCAAGATTGTATTTGTTGTATTTACCCGGCGTTGTCCGGATGGGGACATATTGTCGGCGAAGCACTCAGCTGCCTTGGTGGGCAGTGCCTTAGAGACGCTTGATTGTATCTTCATGAAAATAAGAGTGTAAATAATAAGAGAGTTAATTATGTTAAGTTAAAGAAAATCAAAACTAATTAAAACGTAATAATAATAATAATAATAATAATAATAACAACAATCTATATATATATAAAAGCGAAAATGTATGTATTATGTATGTATGTGTGCATGTTTGTGTGTCTGCTAAAAACTTTCGACAGACACAACAAAAATTCACAAACTCGGTATCATATTGAAGCTCTATCCTTCGTTCAAAAAATATTGAAAAATTGGCCAAAAACGTTCATTTTTTTCACCCCAAAATCGACAATTTCCGACAAGGGGTGGGGTCAACGAAAACGGCCCTCTCGACCGGTTCTACGCGTGCGTCAGATGACGTCATGACCTGATTTACTTTAAATAGTTGAAAAACTGAACAAATTTCGTGTACGTCGCGTTAGGTCAGTTGATTAGCGCGTTAGTTCATTATCTAAACGTTTTGGGTTCGAATCGTAGTGTGAGATGTATTTCTTTTTTTTTTTTTCGATTTTTTAAATTTAAATATTGAACCAGTGTTATTTAAGCCATTTTTCACATAACGTTCGTTTTTCTGTTTTTTTGTTGTTGTTGTTTACTTCGCTTATCCACCCCGACCACACACCCAAAAACACCCTGGTACCCACCGATTTTTTAAATTTTAATATCGAAACAGGCTTATTTAAGCCATTTTTCACGTGTTCGTTTTTTGTTTTCATCGTTCGTTTGCCTTACGCTAGTTTTTTTTGTGTTTGTCTTTTTTCCAGCTTAAGTGTTAACGTTATTTTCTTTTTTTATTTCGCTTATAACAAACAAACCTACGTCACCGTCGTCGTCGTAACGCTCGACGACTTCCGGCCGCGCACCTGTCAATTTGCTTCTTAAATAAATTCAAACATCTTTAACTAACTCATTCTGGCTGTCCGATTTTATTTTCAAACTTCGCCTCAGGGCTTACGGTTCGATCCTACCCCCCCTTCCCCAGGTTCTTTTTTATTTAACCCTAACACACACCTACAAACACTCGGGCAATGCCGGATACCCCCACTCGTTATATATATATATATATATATGAACAAATGATTAATAAAACATGTTAAAAGACATCTTGAAAAAGAGTTAAAAACATATTTAATTTTAAAAAGGAAGCACAAGATAAGTGGATAGTCCTTGATCCGCGGAGTTTCAAAGAAATACTCTCCTTCTCATCAGAGGGCAGGAATTAGCAAAATGCGGGATCGGATTTTTTTATATATATATATATATATATATATATATATATATATATATATATATATATATATATATATATACGCAAAACTTTCACAAAGAAAACTCGACCATCTACAACCACTATATATGATTTGCCCCACTCTCTATCTGTGCCTAAATTTAAATCTAGATTCCATGAACAAAGCTTCTTTCTCATAACTGTCCCATCCTTTGGAACACTGTTCTGCTGGCCTACTTCCCGGCTGAATACAACATGGTAGCCTTCAAATCCAATAGAAACAAATTCTTGTTGAGCTGTCCCATAAATAATCAAACATGACAAAAGAGTATAAATAATTAGTAAAGATATTTTTCTTAATCCTTGGATTTTCAATGAATGGCTCATCTCACCAGAGGAAGTGTTATATTGAGCTTCTTTATCTGCTTGGAATCGTTTTATAAATATTTATACTGATATTTATTTGAACTTTACAGTATTATATAATCTGTACTCTCACAGCATTTCAGTATTTCATTTAATATATATGTATATATATATATATATATATACTAGACTATCCATGACCCGTTGGGTCAGTGTGTTATATTAGCTATGGAATTCATGTATGAGCGTGACACTTGTGACGTAAAGAAAATAGTTTTTTTTTTGTTTTGTTTTTTTACATAACAGAAAAATTTCTATGAAAGTATATTAAAATGAAAAAAAAAATATAGATAGATTTCTATGAGTCGTTCTGTTTATTATAATTGATTATTTTTGAAATTTTTTTTTACAGTTACTGAATTATAAGTGGTTGGCCATACTTATAGGTAAATGTGCACTGAACAGATACCATAATCCTTATTATAGTTAAATTCAAATTTTGATATATCTCTTTTTTTTTTTTTTTTTCACATCGTTTCTGTATTACGTTTAAGTTATTTTAAACCACACTCTTCCCATGTTAAATAATAATTTCGAAATAATAACGTTAATATTTCAGTGTCCCAATTGTTCTTTTGTTTGTTTGTTTTTTCGCGTTTAAATTATCCAAATAAACAATTGTTAATAGTCTGCTTTTTTTTTTTTTAACATCGTTCATTTCTGTATTACGTTTAAGTTATTTTAAACCCCACTCTTCTCATGTTAAATAATAATTTCAAAATAATAACATTAATAGTTCAGTGCGCAGGTCATGCGCGCATGCGCAACCGGATGTTGTAAACCAGAAAGTGGGTTACATACATCGTTACAAGGTCATTTGAGTTTTATAATTATATATATATATATATATATATAAACTCACTATGTCTGTCTCCATATTTTCAAACTCTATCTCATCCAAAACTAAAAGTCGTAGGTGCTAGGGGACCTCAAATGATTGTATGTTTTATTGGCCATTCTTTTATGGGTCCCTAAGCAGTTAAAATAGTTTTTTAAGGGGTCAAAAACGGGTCCAAATTGAAAAAATCTTTATACGTTTTGTACATTTATCTTAGTTTATTTATTTATTTTTTACATGATAGTTACCACTTATCAAGGCCTGGAAGCCACTCGGGATAAGGGTTATTGCGTGTGCAGTAATCAATGGGACAATATCGTAGTAATTGCTAGTAATGGAGATTTGATAAGTGTCATTACTTAAGGGGGCGATTTATCAGGAATTTGTTTATGTTGGACTTGAAGACATCCAAGTTGTAGTCAGGTGGGAAACAGACAAACGGAAGAGAGTTCCACAGGCATGCACTTCTAAGAAAAAAGCTTTGTTCATGGAATCTGCGTTTACGTTATTTTTTATCAGTTCACATGCGTGTCACGTTCTTCAGTGGTAACGTCACCAGCTTTAAATACTATAGTTTTGTCTTTGGGTTCAATTCTAGCTGATGGCACCTAAATACTTTTTTTTTATATACTTATGAAATCACGACTCTATAATAATATATACGAAATCTGGACAAATTAAAATATATTTAAGAGTATTCCACACCTGGGTGGCCTGCTAGTATATCTATAAAAGTGAGAATGTGTGCATTTGCGTGAGGACAACTCTCAACCTATATACTCAACAAATTTTTGATCTACAGACTTGAAATTTGGTATATAGGGTATTCAGACATGTGGAAAACTTTTTAATCCGTTTTTGTCTGGAAAATAGGGCTGCTAAGGGGTAAAAATTGAAAAACCGTTTTGGAGTCCATAGGAAACGACCCCCCCCCCGCACGCACACAGACATAAACAAAGTTCTTTTTATATAAAAGTAGAGATTCCATCGGTACTATTTTTTTTTTTTTTTTTTTTTTTTTGTGGATTGTGGGGGGGGGGACTTGTAGATAATTCTATGACTACATGTAGATTCGATCCCCTGGGATTTTACAAAGAAAGGTCCATGGATCCGACAGACATGCCGCACCTGAAATTGGCCAAAGAATTGATTTGTTTAATGATTAGAATAACCGCATGAAAGCTGAGATTAGTTGTCTGCAGAATCCGACCGTCGGAGACGAGATTAGTTTTACTTCGGAATAAGCGAGCTTAAAAATAACGAAAGGATCGTTATCGCCAACATGAAAGTAAGATGTAAATCAACGTTGGTTCCGTTGGAGGGCAGCTTGTTGCGGACACAAGTTGTTGCGGACACAGCCAAAGATTATCGGATGAAACATGTCCAGGTTGAGTTGGAAATGCCAGAAATAGATCCGGACATTGTTAATGATAAGATTCGGTTTTGTTTAATTTTCTGCTTTTGTCTGGAAGAGTTTTTGTTTTCTTGTGATCTTTATTTCCGAGGCGAAAGTGAAATGTTCGGGGAGAGCTTGGTTCATCTTTCTTTTCCAACATAAATAAGATTAATGTTTAGTGTTATTTTAAAACTGACGTTTTTTTTTTTTTTTTTTTTTTTTTTTTTTTTTTTTCATGTCTTTATATTCTTTTTTGTATATATCTGTAAAAGTGAGGATGTGTGTGTTTGTGTGTTAGGACGACTCTTAACCTATATACTCAACGAATTTTTGATCTACAGATTTGAAGTTTGGTATATAGGGTATTCAGACGTGGAAAACTTTTTAAATCATTTTCATTCAAAAAATAAAAATGGCGGCTAAGGGGTCAAAATTGAAAAATTGGTATGTGGGGATCGTAGGATTTTTATCTGTTTCTCAACTATGTCACGAATGCGCATTCGTGAAATAGTTCAAACTACAGATTACTTATGTTAAGAATTAGTAGTTCGAAAACACCTTTTAAAGATCGTGTCACGCAAGTCTAATGGTTATTGTACTATACTTTTGGTTTTGGTTTCAGCTCGAGGATTTTTTTTTTTTTTTTTACTTACAAGAAATGAACTGTTTAGAAAAAAAACATAATACTCTGATGCACATTTCTCAGTTTCTGTATGAATTAAAATATAATATTTATGTGTATTTTATGACCAGGCAACGTTGGGTGGCCTGCTAGTATATACAGGGTGTCCGTAAAGTTACTATACAGACACCCTGTGATATATTAACAGTACAGTAAGATATTGTATTAAAATATTTATTTGTAACAAAAGAAATAAAAAGAAATAACACCTTTATGCTTATAAAAATCTCAGAAAATACACGTGTTACATCCGAGAAGACTGTAACAATCAAGGCAAACAATTTCTATTACAAATATTCAAATTGGAGGCCTTCAGCTTCAAAATAAATTTGCGCTCTTCCAAAGTTAGCTTGCGTGGCATGCTTGATTAAATAAACCTGTAAAATAAATAAATATTAACTATTAATACAAATATAATACAATAAAACAATAAGACTGTATAGTAACTTTATGGACACCCTGTATATAAAAGTGAGAATGTGTGTGTGAAGACAACTCTCAACCTATTTATTCAACAAATTTTTGATTAACAGACTTGAAAATTGGTATATAGGGTACTCAGACATGCAGAAAACTTTTTAAGCCATTTTTATCCAGAAAAACTTTTAAGGGGTTAAAATTGAAAAATTGATACTTAGAGGTCATCAGATTTTCATCTGTTTGTCAACTGCTTCACGACTGCGCATGCGTGAATCGGTTGCACGACAGCTTCCTTATGTTAAGAATAAGAAGTTTTGAAAACACTTTTTAAAGAACGTGGCAAGCTGGCATAATCCATCCATAACCTTGAGCCCCTGGAGAGGCATAGGCCATTCACAAGTTTGTAGATGCTTTTGTAGCGAGGAGTTCTTTTTTCGGGGTGAGGGTGCTGGCCACATGCTCACCCTTCCCAGAAAGTACATACAGCATGTTCACCCATCTGCTACTGATCAGACTCACCGTTGTTTAACTTCGGTGATCTGGTGAGAACTGGTGTGTCAACGTGATTGTGCCGTACTTAAGCTGGCCTAATGGTTATCGTATTTGACTCGCTGTCTTTAGGTTTTGGTTTCAATCTCTTTTACGGCATCTAAAACCAAGCTCCTATCTTTACATCATCAACGCTCTGATCCCCATCTGGCATCAATTGAAATGGATGCCTCTCGTCTTGGGTAGGCTCCATGTTTTGACAAGCTTCTGGGTTTGACCTTTACTCCTGATCTGAAATGGAACACGTACATCAAGTCTGTTGCTGGAGTCGCTGGGAAAATGGTGGGATCCTTCTACCGCTCCAGAAAATATCTCACTACTTATGCAATTCTCTATCTATATAAAAGCCAAGTACGTCCAAAGATGGAGTACTGATGCCACATCTGAGCAGGAGCTGCTAAAAACAGCCTACCCTGCCTTGACAGAGTACAAAATAGACTTCATGGCTTAGTGGGGGATGCCCATTTCTATTCCTTGCAACCTCTCTCCCACAAAAGAGACGTTGTGAGCCTGTCTTTGTTTTATCGTTATTTCCATGGCAAGTGCTCGTCTGAGCTCCAATCTGTGGTCCCCCCTCGCCAATCTTTTGCGAAAAACACCTGCCAGTGTCAATAATTTTCCCCATTCTTTATCTGTGCCTAAATCAAAACGTAGATTCCATGAGCAGAGCTTCTTTCTTAGAAGTGCATGCCTATGGAACTCTCTTCCGTTTGTCTGTTTCCCACCTGACTACAACTTGGGTGTCTTCAAGTCCAACATAAACAAATTCCTGATAAACCGCGCCCCCTTAAGTAATGACACTTTATCAAATCTCCATTACCAACGATTACTACGATACTATCCCAATTACTACTGTACATGCAATAACCCTTATCCCGAGTGGCTTCCGGGCCTTAATAACCATGTAAAAAAAAAAAAAATCTCAGCTGGAGTATTTTTTTTTTTTATTTACAAGAAGTGATTTGTTAGAAAAAACATAATTCTCTCATGTTTCTTTCTGTTTGTTTTTTTTTTTTTTTTTCATTTTTTTTTTTTAAATTTAACGTTACATTTAATGCCGGGCAATGCCGAGTACACCTGCTAGTGCCTTTGTACTTTCATTACTACTACTACTACTCTAAACAAGGCATATCCACACTTACATGTAAGGGACTACTATTTGGAATCATGTCTCCAAGGGCACTATGTAAACAGAAGAACAGTGAAGCAACAACAATCAGTTACTCAACCTAGTATTAAAGTAAACACGGTATGGGAACTGTTAATTATAAATTTCGATTGACTAGCCTTAATTTAAACCTTCACCACTTCTGGTTTTGCGATGAATGCAACAGCAAAGACGTCACGTTTTTTTTGTTTTTTTTCACATTCTTTTCCTCCTTTGCACTACGGGTTCAAGCCTGCCTGCCTACTACCATTTTTTTTTTTTTTTTTTTTTTTTTTTTTTTTGCTCAACACACACCTCCAAACCCCCGGGCAATGCCGGGTACCAAGGCTAGTAGATAATATATATACAGTAATAAGTAAACAATATGCTAATTTATAAAACTCACTGACGAACGACTTGGGTTGGTCAACCGGATATGGTCTTCCGGTATTTATTGACATTAGAATAGTCTATTTGTAGGAAACATAGTTTAGCCCCCCCCTTCTCTCCAAGCTGATAACGCCGGACGGTATATCAGTATTTTGGACCATGAACGACTTGATGATTTTCCTTTTCCTGTCCGAACGTCGTGGTTCTGGTGTGATTTGGAGAGGCTCAATATCAAATGTGTCGTAGATGGTTTCAATAGCTTCTACTTCTTGTGAGATTCATTGTTCAGAGCGAAATCTTTTCTTTTGACCTGCAAGAAAAACGTTTTATTGCCATTTTCTCGTGTATTAATTGCGAGAATTTAATAAAACAATTGATTACTTGTGTGGGTAGACTTCGCCACAAGTAATTAAAGGTCAATAAACCTCACGACCTTGCTTGTAATAATCCATCAGACAAGGGGCGATATTGTCCCAGAGATTTCGACTAGTATTGTTAACCTGATGAACTGTCTATTTTGAAAAGACACCGGATAAAACAGTCCAGTAGTTCTTCCATTTTGTGGAAAAACAGTTGGAGTGCTATTATTTTTCTGCATGTAATATCTTTGAGTGATATTTACTCTCGGTAAATAATGTTCCAATACTAGGAAAAATAGAGTTGCAACCGGTATCTGTTGCTGGAGTTTTCGTATCTGGTGAAAAATCGCCTGCAGTCACATAGACATTTAGGGTTGAATTGGTTGGTGAGGGTGTCATCACTTTGGAACTAGCAATAGAGTACCCTGCCAGATTTTGGTTTGTGGTCAGGCGCTGTTCTCATCAGGGGAGAGCTACTTTGGTTGGTCTGTGCCTTCTGTTTGGCTTTTTGTGGCCTAGAACAAGACAAGTTTCTTTTTGTTTTCCAAAGCATTAGCGTTTAGTGTACTTTTTATTTTCGTTTTGCAAAAATTATTGATTGGCTGGTTTCATAATTTAAATTCATGAATCAAGTCTGAGATCAGTAGGTTAATGGTATTCCTTAATACATAGTCTTTTAATTTTTTCGTCTTTCTCAATAATGTGACGTTTGCTTAAAATTCACCTTCGAAGTGTAGTTGTGTACTGCTAACGGCTTTTGTTATTTTACACGTTCTCAGCATTGTGGATTTATTCAATTTCTTCTAGCTATTTCAATTTACCATCAAAAGGTCTGAACCCGAGTTGCATTTTTATTTTTTATCATGAATTTTTATAGTCACAACCCTTTTTCGTTATTTTCAGTCTCTGCCAAACACTCGGGTTTTGTATTTAATTTTATTTCTGCAATCGGCACCTTTGTGTTTTATATTTTTTTACATATTAAACATTTTCTTGATAAATATAGACAATCCTTAACCCAATGCAAATTACTACATCGATTACATGGAGACGGGATTTTTTTTCTTCAAATTCTTTCTTAGCCATGTGTCTATATGTGTGTCCTTTTTTCTGAACTTCTGTTTAATTTTTTATGCTTTTTTTTTTAAATTGTCTGTATGTTTTTTTTATCTGTGTGACTCCACCTTCGATATCTATCAAATCTTTTTTTAATAATTTCTATTTTCTAATTTTGTAAGGACACACCTCCTAATTTCCGCATCTCAACCAGAAGTCAGTCGCTGCACAAATACTAACATTTAAAATTGTCTGCACTGAGGTCTGCAAGTTTGAATACGTCACAATGTTTATTTACCATGGCTGAATACGTCATTCTTCTGCAAATTTATACGTGGCCAACACTTATATATAAAGAATAAAGAGACTTTCAAGCTAGGTAGTTCTGTAAGCATTTCCACTGTCTCGGTGAAAGAAAATTCCGATGTTTTATGTGGTAAAATAAAATCCACAAACTTGTTATACTCGGCTGTCTCTAGTTTACATGATGGTAAACAAACCTTTTTCTGGTCCAACCACTGTTTGCAGTCGACAATTAAAAACCTTCATATGGACGAAAATAAGCTTCAAATGATTTTCCTTCTTCAGATTCGTAGCAGAAATTGTCAATCGCATTCCATATTGAAGCATGTGAAAATATGGTATTATTATCGGTCGACGCATTATTTTTTATGACTTCTGGGTCTCTAACCTCATTAGTTGGTTTTGCTGTTGTTGTTTTTCATCTGAGCGTTTCTAGTGTTCAAATAATTGTTGTTGTTCAGTTTGCGGTTTTGATAATTGTTCCAATGTACTTTGTAAGACGCCCGTCATTGTATGATGGGTAAAATACAGAAATTATTTTTAGAAGAATTGGGGGGTGGGGAAGCGAATAGTAATTCGTTTCCTTCAATAACTTTGCAAATGAACGTTGGACATACAGTTGTAAATTCCTTGGGAAGAATATTTCTTTCAAAAAGAATGTCTTTTTTATAGACGAGAAAAAATATATGTTGACAGAAATATTCAATATTTTTTCAAAGCAAATGTCTTTTTTCCATAGAACAGAAAAAAATGTTGACACTGAAGAAAAAGGCCAAAAATTGTATTTACTTTTTTTTTTTAGCAAGCAAAAAAAAAAAAAAAAAAACGTTCGATGACACACTTATTTCATGACGCGAGAAAAAGCATGAATAATTCATATTTCTCTTTCTTTGATAATTATGGGTGTGCCACGATGTCGTGACAGTGCCGAGCAAAGAAAAGAAAATTTTTTTGAAAATATTCTTACTTTCCATGAGTTTTTAATTCAAACTTTTATATCCATGCACTTATTTGATTTTTACAAGTTCTTCTCTTTTTCCTTTCTCCGGTGTTTTCTGAACACTTGCTCAGTTTAATTCAGCTTTCCATTGCAAGTTCTGTTGAATGCTGGGACTATTTTAAATTTGTGTACCCTTTGTGTGTTCGAAATCCAACGTCGCCAGTGTTATAGCCCTATTAAAGAGTTACAAAGAAAAACAAAACGCCAAAATAAAGTAACAATATGCATTGCAAAGCATTGGTGGGTTGTTCTCCATAGTTGACAAGCAACCTAGGTTGGTCCACTGGATATCGACTGATACCTTATGGCTGAGTCTTCTGGTATTTATCGAGATTGGAATAGTCTATAAGTAGGTAGCATATATGTTGTGGCGAACTAACCTATATATATATATATATATATATATATATATATATATATATATATTACTAGCATTTCAGACCGGCGTTGCCCGGGTGTTTTGAGGTGTTTGCTGAGCAAAACAAAAAAAAATTTTGACCCCTATTATGACCCCTTAAAATTTATTGTTTGAGGCTCAAATAAAGTTATTAAGTTAGATCCATGTCCAAGGAATCTATATCTAAAATTTCACGTGTTTAGACCCAAAATTGTAGGAGGAGTTTGGTAGAGTTCTCAAAGGTCAAATCGTTGAACTTTGACCCCTTAATCGCCAAATTTCTGTCCGAAAACCAATCACATCGATTTTCCCAAATCTCAGTACCCTGCATATCAAATTTCGAATCTGTAGGCTTAAAATTGACAGAGTTATTGCATAGGGAAATGTACACACATACACACACACACACACACACACACACACTTTCACTTATATATATATATATATATATATATATATATATATATATATAGTAATAAAAATTTAGCTGAAAAATGTTCAATGGTAAGGCAAAACAATCTGAATAAAAAAAGAAGCTCTACCCGATTAAGAGGAGCAAACAATAGAATAAGTTAAGAAGATAAAAAGTTAAGTTACATAGGAACTTTATTACATTATCATGTCAATAAGGGAGAAACTTTTTTAGACTATGGCATTTAGAACCGAAATGCTTCTTGTCAGAAGAGGAGAAAAAACTGGCATTATACAAAAGTCAAGGTAAAAAGACTGACTTTGAAAACGTTCAGATTATAAATGGAAAAAATTATTCTTGGCGTTGGGTAACATGATGGGGATAACAGAGAAAAGAGACAGAAAAAAACAATAAAAGCTAAAAAAATATTAAAAAAAAAAAATTTTCAAAACTTAAAAAAACTTTAATACATATATATGAACAAACATCATGAAAGTTACATAACTGGAACAGCTTGAATAAAAGTTGTTTGTACCAGTCTGAGGTACGTCCTTGACAATCAGTCTGACAGTGACTTTGTTGCTTGGCTGCAGGTATATGGTCCTGTTCAGTTTTAAGAGGTCCAACCTCCCAGGTTTTATCTTCTCTCTAAGAATGTGTTAGTTTTTTGGTAATCACGAGAGGTACTCTTAGGGCTGCTAAGGCATTTTCTATACCAGAATGCACTTCACCTAGTATGATTTTGTGCCTAACGTCCTGCAAAGGAGAGAGAGAGAGAGTTACATGTGTAATGTTGTCTGCTGAATGAACACATTGTGTCCGCTTTCAATTGCAAAGGAGACCAAGACAAAGAATAGGAAATAACTCCAACCCGCTTGTTCTTTTCTACAACGACGTTTATTTTCTCATCGTTACGTTAAGAGATCTCAAAAGTTATCTTGTCGCGCCAGAGATCTCGAAAGTTCTGTTTCTTGCTTATGATCGTCTTTTTTTTCTCTTTTTTATATAGTCTCTTTTTTTTTTCGCGGAGCATTTTTTTTTTTTAATGTAGGATTCACCACTTATCAAAGCCCAGAGACCACTCGAGGATGAGTGTTAAAAAGTGTACAGTAGTCAATCGGACAATATCATAGTAATTGTTAGAAGTGTAAATTTGGTAAATTGGATTACTTAAGGGGAACGGCTCAGCAAGAACTTGTTTACGTTGAACTTAAAGACGGCCACATTGTAGTCAGCTTACATATGCATATCCACGCTATGTTACAGATGCACATGAAATTATTTTTTTAAATATAAATTCAAAATTAAAAAAAAAATATTTCTAAATAAAAATAGTAACGTTCAAAAAAAAAAAAAAATCATAAATAAGTGAAAAAGATGACATCAGAATAATTCGAACCCATCTCTCCAGAACGTAATGTTAAAACGTTCCACTCTAGAAGAGACCAGCAGCACATTAGTTCAACGACTTCAACACATAAAACGGATTCGTTGTTTTTTGCACATGACCAGCTTTAAGGCTTATGTGCTCACAATCCGCGAAAATACATTTTTTGTGTTCAAGTTGTTTAAATCTGATTTTTTGCTGAAAATTTTATGTCGCTTGGATATTTTGATTTTGTTTTGTGCTTGTATTATTTTATTTTTTGTATTTAAATTATGAACGTCATTCCTAAAGTAAAGCCTTCTATATTTAACTCCAAAAATGAAAGAGCTACGAAGATGGGAGTGATACCATGAAAACTAGGGACCTTTTATGCTCCAGAATTTATTTTTCTACGCACTAAAAAAAATCTTTATACCGACGAAAATAAGATTCAGATGGTTTACCTTCTTCAGGTTCATAGCAGAAATTGTCAATCAAATTCCATATTGATTCTTGTGAAAATGCGGTATTATCGGTGGACATATTATTTTTTTATCACTTGAGTAAGCAGTTCTTTCATGAGCTGTTGATTTTCATATTGCTGATCTTGTTATCTTTCATTTGAACGTTCAAATAATTGTTGTGACTTTAATAATTGTTATTGCGTTTTTAATCTTACTGCGTTTATTAATTGTTTTTGTTCAATTTGCAGTTTTAACATTGGTTCCAATGTACTCTGTAAAGCGTCCGTCCTTATATGATTGGTAAAATACAGAATTTACAGAAATTTATCAAAACCGTGTTCAGATAAACCAGTTTTATTATTTTTTAGAACAATTGAGAGGGTGGGGGGGATAGTAATTCGTTTCCTTCAATAATTTTTGCAAACGAACGTCGAAAAAATTGTTCACAAATATAAATTCAAAATAAAAAAATTAAAAAAATTTCTAAATAAAAATCTTAACATTCGAATGAATAAATATTTTGTGTTCAAGTTGCTTAAATAGCATTGCTGATATGTTTTTTTTTGTAGAAAATTTTATGTTGCTTGAATATTTTGTTTTGTGCTTGCATTTTATTTTTTAAAGTAAAGTCTTCTATCTCTTTTTAACTCAAAAAATTAAAGAGCTATAAAGATGGGAATCATACTATTAAAACGAGCGACCTTTTGTGCTCCAGAATTTATCTTTCTACATAGTCACCACCATTCTCAATGCACTTATGGCAGCTATGAACGATGTTTGCGCATGGGCGTCCGAAATGTGCTTCCTTGTACGGGTAATTCCAAAAGTTAAGCTTCTTTTTTTTTTTATCTAAAAAAGCTGAAGAGCTGTGAAGACAGGAGTGGTAAGCAAGCGACCTTTTATGTTTCAAGAATTCTCAATAACGCATCTCTAAGATTAATGGCCGATGTAATTTGATGTTAATAATAATGAAGTCTACCCCAACCGATTAAATTATGCACAACACAAACCAACACTTGCCTTATATGATTGGTGAAATAGATCTTTTATGTATCTGTCCATAAAAAGGAGGTACTTTTGCATTTAGTGACCCATATTTCCGTGGTGTTACCCCAGCATAGGCCAGCAGCTGACATAAACTGCCGGAATATGCCAATGGCTGATCAAATTTTAAAATGATGAGAAAAAGGAACAACACGATTTATTGTATATTAATTTCAATGAAAAAAAAAAATTTTGATTACAATGTTCCGAAATGGTTTTTTTGTGTTCGTCTTATTTATTTATTACTTATTAAAATGTTCCTGTTACTATTCTCTTTTACTTTTTACTATCTTTTTACTTTAGGGTTCTTTTAAAGTCTGTGTGTTCTTACCTATATGGGTGTGTCGGTGTTCTATTGTTAGTTTCTTGCCTTAAAGGGTCTCGACATGTATGCGCAAATATATAATGTGTACATACCTGCTTGCTTTGTCCAGCGGATGGATATCTTGTCGCTGGGCTACCATCTCATGGGGAGTGGTACTTACTGCTGCAGACAGACGCATCCATAACACGAGATGGATTTGAAGCTTCAATTCTTTTATTAAAGGCAAGTCTATATCTGGAACCCATGGTTGTCGGAGATCCAAGATTTCCCGTCTACATTCTCTGCTGCCCAAGACCAACTCCAGCCCATATGGTCGCCAACCGGAAACCTACAACCACAATTCCCATTACCCCTAATTTCCAGAGCATCTAACTAGGTTGACAAAAGGTGACTTGAGTTTGACGGATGCCAAGTCTAACCTTCTGTGACCCCACTAAAATCGCTGATGGGAATCGAAAATATACCTACCTATATAACTTGCTATTTCTACAACTACCTAAATAGCATTTAAGCTGGGATTCCCAACATTACACGATAAATAAAAATATATTATAAAACTATTGTAAGTTTCATGAGTGATCCTTTATTCTTTTTTTTTTTTTTTGTAAATTTTTACTTTCTTTCCACCTTAACCCTCACCTTTAAAATGACATTTGTAGGTTTTATGGGTATGCTGAAAACGAATATCACATTTAAATTTGTGTAGGCAAGTAGTTTTCTAGATATTAAAACATTTTTATGCAATGTAATTTCTTATGTTATCACTGGTGGTTATTTTGAATGCAGTAACTTGAAAAGTACTTGTTTAGTTCGAAAAATTGCATTGCATAATAAAGGTCTTAATATTTGGGAAACTACTTGTCTCTGCAAAATTAAAATGTGATATTCGTTTTCAGCATACTCGAAAATCTTTAAAAGTCATCATTTTAAATGTTAAGGTTGAAAAATTAAAGATTTACCATTAATTGCCTGATATAAAGTATTTCCACCATATTGACCAAACCTAATTGACTTCAAAAGCAATTGCCTGATATGAAGGGTTGCCCCCACATTGACCAAACCTAATTGACTTTTTTGCTCCCGCCTCGAAGGTCAAGAACACAGGCCTCGCTACCCCCATGCCGAGCACCATATGTCGGTTTGCAAGTTGTATAAGTGTTCGGTAATTTTATGTAATTCATCTGAAACCTGTGGCACCATGCGTCGGTCACTAGTGTGTCTCATATTGCACTATGAGTCGTATTAGTATGTGTGTATATATATATATATATATATATATATATACTCAGGTTTTTTTATTCAAAAGTAATGGACTAATGAATTCAACGAGGTTGTTAGATAGTGCTCAATAAAAAGAGCTGATAATACTTGTTTATTGTTATATAAACATGGTCACATCCTGCTGCTACAAATAGCCACTTGTTTCAATCAAACAACAGATATCATCAGGCAGCGACTTGACTATTCAAAAGTTCAATGAATAATCTCAATAATAAGATTATTCATTGAACTTTTGAATAGTCAAGTCGCTGCCTGATGATATCTGTTGTTTGATTGAAACAAGTGGCTATTTGTAGCAGCAGGATGTGACCATGTTTATATAGCAATAAACAAGTATATATATATATATATATATATATATATAGTTTATCAAAAGTCTTTTCCAAAAAGTGAATGCATACCTGGAATCCGGTGTGGGGTTTCTCTGCGCTGTTTCTCCATTCTCTGAGGGTGATTTCTTGAAGTTGCGATCAGGCTGAGAAATATGACGAACTCATCTGGATATTCAAGGCGGATTGAACAACACGCAACACAAGTTGTTATATACAAGAAAATCTTAACTATTTATACAAGATATGTTACAATATTTTATAATAAAAGCAGTTAACAGCAATAATGATTAACTTTAACCATTAATTCTTTAAAAGCTAACTACTCTTAACTAACTACTGGGAAACAGAGGAAGGGTGCCCTCCCTCTTTTTACAGAGAGAGTAAAATATGCATGCTCACCTCATGGTTTCATGGACGAAAACAGAAAGAGTTCTGTCGAATTGCATTGTGGTCCCTTTTTCCTCTGTATCCATCTGGGAGCGACCAAATCACCCCCCCCACTAGCTATGATGGGAGGTGAGGCGGGGCAGGGATGACAACACTGTGGCACTTATGAAATAGTGCTGCAGTTTCTGATCATATGTTATTATAATAATATTAAAAAATGAGGCTACATTAAAGGGAGGTCACTCATATTTTTGTCCAGAGTTGTCAGAAACTGTGGCACTATTTCATAAGTGCCACAGTTTCTGCATAAAATAACGTAAAAAGAGTTGATGTGCCATAAAGCAGTACACCATATGTCAGTTTGCAAGTTGTGTGAGTGTTCGGTAATTTTATGTAATTCGTCTGAAACTGAAACTCCCTTATCTAAGCACTATTCATTCATACATGATTAAGTTCCGCTGCTTGAATCTGCTGTGCATAACATTTACGATCTATGGTTGGCTTAGTATCATATCGAATGTGTCCAAATATGCCAGCACGTCCGGTGGTGGGCTGACAAAAAAAAAAGTCAATCTTCCTGTAAGAGAGTATGGCGGCTGTATGCAAATGCCGAACCATGTGCGAAATGACGTTATGGTAAGGAAAAAGAAAAAGACTATAAAAAAGAATATGTGCACAGACAGAGGAGCACGTTCGAGAGCACGTTCAAAATGATGTTTGAGAGAACAAAGGTTAAGGAAAATGTGCACGATTACGGTTTATACAGGAAAGTACCTGGAAATAAATGTCATTGTTACAAAAAAAAAAAGAATACAGTTGTCTCAGTCGTGAAGGATTTCTCCTCCACTGACAGAGAACAAGAAATTGAAGTGAAGTATCTGAAGAACAGATGGTATTTATTTGCTCCCCCACCGAGCAAATTAGGCACAAGGCCGATTTTTAATGTGAGGAGTGAAGGGAGGGGGAAGGGAAAAAGGGGACCAGCTCCCGAGAGGTGGGAAATGGGAGCTGGTTAATGGTCAGGCATGTGGGGTTGCCCCCACATCTGGTCTTTGCTAGTCATAGCTAGTCATAGCTTGCAGTATCTGCCGGAACAGATACTACACTGTGATCTTGTCCCGAAGGCCAAGTGTGGTTGTTACTTGCTCTATGTTCCCTGTGATGTACTTTGCTACGTGTTGGGTCCCGGGTGTATAATGTCACTGCAGTTTGGTCTCCCTTTGCCAACCAAGCCACCAATATCCTACATGCGTTTTTTTTTTTTTTTTACTTGGGAGTCACCACTTATCAAGGCCTAAAGACCACTCGGAGATAGAGGTTAATTAATGTAAGGTGGTAGTATAGTAATCGTTAATAGTGTAAATTGGGTAGAATTTGATTATTTATGGGGACAGCTCAACAAGAACTTGTTTACATTGGATTTGAAGGCTACCATGTTGTATTCAACTGGGAAGCAGGCCAGCAGAACATCGTTCCACAGACAGACAGTTCTGGGAAAGAAGATTTGTTCCTGGAATATGCATTTAGATGTAGGCACGGTTAGAGAGTGGGGGAAATTGTTGATAGTGGTTGTAGCTAGTTGAGTGCTTTCTGTGAAAGTTTAGCAAGAGAGGGACCATAGATTGGAGTTCATATCTGAAAAGTTTATCTGTAAAGCTGGTAAAACATGAACTGTTTATCACAGAAAACAGTTGAAATAAGAAACAGTCAGTTATAATAATGGTTGGAGGGCAAGTAAAATCGTATGTTGATTTTTCAAACAACTGTAGAGAAAAATAACCACATGAAGTACTCTCTGTTAGCAACTCTTCATGTTCGGATGCAGTTGCTGGAGTGAAGGAGGCCAATCTGGCAACACTGAACAATCTACATAATATTCTACATAACAATCTACATAATATTCTACATAACAATCTACATAATATTCTACATAACATTCTACATAATATTCTACATAACATTCTACATAATATTCTACATAACAATCTACATAATATTCTACATAATAATCTATATAATATTCTACATAATAATCTACATAATATTCTACATAAAAATCAACATAATATTCCACATAACAATCTACATAATATTCTACATAATATTCTACATAATAATCAACATAATATTCTTCATAACAATCCACACAATAGTCTACATAAAAATCCACATAATATTCTACATAATATTCTAAATAACAATCTACATAATATTCTACATAACAATCTACATAATATTCTACATAACAATCTACATAATATTCTAAATAATATTCTACATAACAATCTACATAATATTCTACATAACAATCTACATAATATTCTACATAACAATCAACATAATATTCCACATAACAATCTACATAATATTCTACATAACAATCTACATAATATTCTACATAACAATCTACATAATATTCTACATAACAATCTACATAATATTCTACATAATAATCAACATAATATTCTACATAACAATCCACACAATAGTCTACATAAAAATCCACATAATATTCTACATAACAATCTACATAATATTCAACATAACAATCCACACAATATTCTACATAAAAATCCACATAATATTCTACATAACAATCTACATAATATTCTACATAATATTCTACATAATAATCAACATAATATTCTACATAATTTTCTACATAACAATCTACATAACAATCTACATAATATTCTACATAACAATCTACATAATATTCTACATAACAATCTACATAATATTCTACATAACAATCAACATAATATTCCACATAACAATCTACATAATATTCTACATAACAATCTACATAATATTCTACATAACAATCTACATAATATTCTACATAACATTCTACATAATATTCTACATAACATTCTACATAATATTCTACATAACAATCTACATAATATTCTACATAATAATCTACATAATATTCTACATAATAATCTACATAATATTCTACATAACAATCAACATAATATTCCACATAACAATCTACATAATATTCTACATAATATTCTACATAATAATCAACATAATATTCTTCATAACAATCCACACAATAGTCTACATAAAAATCCACATAATATTCTACATAATATTCTAAATAACAATCTACATATTATTCTACATAACAATCTACATAATATTCTACATAACAATCTACATAATATTCTAAATAATATTCTACATAACAATCTACATAATATTCTACATAACAATCTACATAACAATCTACATAATATTCTACATAACAATCTACATAATATTCTACATAACAATCTACATAATATTCTACATAACAATCAACATAATATTCCACATAACAATCTACATAATATTCTACATAACAATCTACATAATATTCTACATAACAATCTACATAATATTCTACATAACAATCTACGTAATATTCTACATAACAATCTACATAATATTCTACATAATAATCAACATATTATTCTTCATAACAATCCACACAATAGTCTAAATAAAAATCCACATAATATTCTACATAACAATCTACATAATATTCAACATAACAATCCACACAATATTCTACATAAAAATCCACATAATATTCTACATAACAATCTACATAATATTCTACATAACAAGCTACATAATATTCTACATAATATTCTACATAATAATCAGCATAATATTCTACATAATTTTCTACATAACAATCTACATAACAATCTACATAATATTCTACATAACAATCTACATAATATTCTACATAACAATCTACATAATATTCTACATAACATTCTACATAATATTCTACATAACAATCTACATAATATTCTACATAACAATCTACATAATATTCTACATAAATATCAACATAATATTCTACATAATATTCTACATAACAATCTACATAATATTCTACATAACAATCTACATAATATTCTACATAATATTCTACATAATATTCTACATAATATTCTACATAATATTCTACATAATATTCTACATAATATTCTACATAACAATCTACATAATATTCTACATAACAATCTACATAATATTCTACATAACAATCTACATAATATTCTACATAATAATCAACATAATATTCTACATAACAATCCACACAATATTCTGCATAAAAATCCACACACTATTCTTCATAAGAATCTACATAATATTCTGCATAAAAATCTACATAATATTCTACATAATAATCAACATAATATTCTACATAATAATCAACATAACATTCTACATAATAATCAACATAATATTCTACATAACAATCCACACAATATTCTACATAAAAATCCACATAATATTCTACATAACAATCTACATAATATTCTACATAACAATCTACATAATATTCTACATAACAATCTACATAATATTCTACATAACAATCTACATAATATTCTACATAACAATCTACATAATATTCTACATAACAATCTACATAATATTCTACATAACAATCTACATAATATTCTACATGATAATCAACATAATATTCTACATAACAATCTACATAATATTCTACATAATAATCTACATAATATTCTACATAACAATCCACATAATATTCTACATAACAATCTACATAATATTCTACATAACAATCTACATAATATTCTACATAACAATCTACATAATAATCTACATAATATTCTACATAACAATCTACATAATATTCTACATAACAATCTACATAATATTCTACATAACAATCTACATAATATTCTACATAACAATCTATATAATATTCTACATAACAATCTTCATAACATTCTACATAATATTCTACATAACAATCTACATAACAATCTACATAACATTCTACATAATATTCTACATAATATTCTACATAACAATCTAATAATCTACATAACAATCTACATAATATTCTACATAACAATCTACATAATATTCTACATAACAATCTACATAATATTCTACATAACAATCTACATAACAATCTACATAATATTATACATAACAATCTACATAATATTCTACATAACAATCTACATAATATTCTGCATAACATTCTACATAACAATCTACATAATATTCTACATAACAATCTACATAATATTCTACATAACAATCTACATAATATTCTACATAACAATCTACATAATATTCTACATAACATTCTGCATAATATTCTACATAACAATCTACATAACAATCTACATAATATTCTACATAATAATCAATATAATATTCTACATAACAATCTACATAATATTCTACATAACAATCTACATAATATTCTACATAATAATCTACATAATATTCTACATAATATTCTACATAACAATCCACATAATATTCTACATAACAATCTACATAATATTCTGCATAACAATCTACATAATATTCTACATAACAATCTACATAATATTCTACATAACAATCTACATAATATTCTACATAACAATCTATATAATATTCTACATAACAATCTTCATAACATTCTACATAATATTCTACATAACAATCTACATAACATTCTACATAACATTCTACATAACAATCTACATAACATTCTACATAATATTCTACATAACATTCTACATAATATTCTACATAACAATCTACATAATATTCTACATGATAATCAACATAATATTCTACATAACATTCTGCATAATATTCTACATAACAATCTACATAATATTCTACATAACAATCTACATAATATTCTACATAACAATCTACATAATATTCTAATTGCTACTTTCCTAATTATTTTGTACATTACATTTTGAAAACTGGCTTTAAAAAGCCTCATCGTGCAACCCTGGATAAAAATATGAGACTGACCTCCCTTTGACGTAGCCTCATTTTTTAATATTATTATAATAATATATGATCATTGTTGTAATAGTGTATGGAAAGAACTCATAGTAATTTCAATGTGCAGTAGTTCTTCACTGAAGAAAGAAGTCAGCGAAATGCTATGTAAAAGAAGGGAACATTCAAAAGAAACAGAGCAAAAAAAGAACCTTGTCTGCCTAAATGTTCTGAACTTTAGGAATAAAGGTTAGCTCCTACAATGTGCTTTTATTATTTGTATTGAACTATGTAGCACAACAATACTTTCTGAATCTTTATTAGTACTTATTAATTTATAGCGTTTAAGTCAGTTGTATATTTAAAATACAATGGATACTATTTTCAAAGAAATTTAAATAAACTTATATTTGCTGAATGTGATTTTGTTATTATGTAAAAAAAAACAACTTTTTTTCGCTATCCAGAAAAATATTACCTTTATTAAAACGTATTTTTTGATTAAATATATTTTTCATTCTGTGGAATTTCCACGGGTCCTGCTAGTCTTCATCATTTCTGCATCCAATCATCGTCTCTTGTTTACCAACATTTTCTTGTAGTTCTGAAGTTAGATTTTTTTTAAAGTGTTATAGTCAAGATTGTCTGCTCCTTTTGACTTCCGGTTTCTGTTCTGTAGACAGGACAATAGTGATAAGCAAGATATGGTCCCTTTTGATTAATGATGATCATCCTCTCACATAACGTGAACGCTCATTTCCCTTTCTTTATGTTAAGAATGGCTTTCTCGCCCACTTGACCATGTCTAATAATCCAGGACAAATGGATAGCAGAAACCAGAAGTGAATCTTGACTCAATTCTTTTTATGGAAGACTAGCTTGGGTGCCCGGCGTTGCCTGGGTGTTTGGAGATGTGTGTTGAGCAAAAAAAAAAGAAAAAGTGGTAATAGGCAAGTAGACTTGAACCTGGACCGTGAAGGAGAAAAAGGACGTGAAAAAAAAGTGATGTCTTTGCCGTTGCATCCATTGCCAAACCGAAGGTGGCGAAGGTTTAAATTAAGGCTAGTCAATAAAAGGGGGGGATGACTTTCGAAAATATCGGCAAAAAAAGCGACCCCTCTTTGTAGAAAAATGCCCAGTAGAGGGTGAAGGAATTAATGTTTTTAGCCAATTTTTCGATGTTTGTCGTCCGAAGAGTTGAGCTTCAAAACGATAAGATCTCATAAAAATCCGTCAAAAGTTTTAGGCAGACATACATACATACATACATACATTTAAACAGACAGGTGAGATTTATATTATAGATGACTGCCTTTTACGATAAGTAGAAATAATTTCTATGGAGGGAGGAAGGGAAAGGGTGGGAAGTGAAAAAGGGGACTGTTAATAATGGTACCATATGCCGGGGCTGCTTCAAGAAGCAATGCCCCTGACCCACTTCCAGTTGGCTGATCTAATAGTTAGATGTTCGATACCCTACCAACCAAGCTTACGAAGGTGCAGGCAAGACAAAGGTGACAAGCAAGATATGCTCCCCTCTGATTAATGATTGCCTTCCTTTCAGATAACGTGAAAGCCAACCCCCTTTCTTTATATTAAGAATGGCTTTCCCGCACACTTAACCATGTCTGATTATTCAGCCACAAATGGACAGCAGAAACCATAAAAAAGAACAGAAAATCTTGATTATAACCAAAGATGCGTATCATCAATTGTTGGCTGTCATTTCGTCTCGTCTCATCACTATGAACAACAATGACGGAGCTCCCCATCCATCCACGTTCTTTTGGTGAGATATGCGTGCTTTATGCTGAGGTGGTTAAGAAGTACAATTTCGAACAACCTGTTCGACTTCCTTCAATTTGAGGCCCTGTCGGCGGGGCATTAGAATACACCGACTGCCCCCCTGCAGAGGGTAAAAGTCCCTCAATGGGGGTCCTGGATATGACCTTAAACTATATCCAGTGGTGAGGCCCCAGCTTGTGGGTTTTGGGGAATGTGGAGCCACCCGGAGTGGTAGTACCTGTTAGGGTCCCAACTATGGGTTAAATAGAAACCGACTTGAAAACAACAAATATATTCTATTAAAAAAATTTTTCTTCAAAATCTTTGGGTTTGGCATTGAATAACCCGGAAAGGGTTGATATGCCGTACAACAAAAACAACCAACCAACCAATCCTTCAATTTGAAATTTCTCAACCGGTCTTGTTGGGTTTAAATAGACAAACTGTTTAAAAGCAGGAACCTGAAATCAAAAAGAGCAATAATGACGGAGCATTCTCCTTCTTTTTGATTAAGACGGCATACACCATGCTGAAGCAGTTAAGATATCCAATCGTCGTTTCTTTTTGGCTGGATGTAATAGCTCGCCTTCTCAATAGTTTCTTGTAGTTTCTTGCAATGATTAGACGAGCTGAAACAACCGTCAACAGTTGATATCAGTCGATGTTATGCATCTTCGGTTATAATCAAGATTTTCTGCTGTCCATTTATGGCTGAATAATCAGACATGGTCAAGTGTGTGAGAACTATACTTCTTGCCATACTGGAAAATCTAAGATACCTAAGTAGTGACTAAACACTGAACCATTGAAGCACAATGCTTCCTTTATTATAGCTGCAGGCCAGTCACCACTTAACAACTGTACCGGGAGTACTCTAAGTTTATTATTTTTCAATAGCTGAATTAAATCACCAGTTTAAACTATCACTTGCAGCCCTTGATATTCCCAATTAGTCACCCATTTTAATATTAACCAGGCTCAACGTTGCTTAACTGCTGCTTATTTTATGTACCCACTTAAACTCACAGGCTCTTCTCCTTCTCCCCTCTTCCTCTTGTCCCTCCTGTTTTTCTCTTTACTTTTTGTAAAACTCAATCATGTTCTGCAAAGTTAAAAACAAAAACAATTTTCCTAAACAAATGCAAACCAAACACCATGAATAAATATTTAAAGATGCCAATCTGTTGGTGCCCAATGCCCTACTGCTCTCTTGCTCGCTAAATGTAGTCGTTGTGGTGATCCTTAAACATGCATTTAAAACGAAAAATTTTTATAACTGCCGACCACTCACCACTTAACAATTTTACCATGACCCCATGAGTACTCTTAGCTTGTTATTTTTCAATAGCTGAATTAAGTAACCAATAGAAAACCAACTGATAAACCAGCTGTGTATTTTGTGTACCTATTTAAACTCACAATCTCTTCTCCTCCGCCCCTCTCTTTTTCTCTTTGTAAAACTCAATCATGTTCTGCAATATTAAGTATTTTATTTAAACTAACAAGCTCTTCTCCTTCTCCCCCCCATCCCTCTCTTTGTAAAACTCAATCATGTTCTGCAATATTAAATATTTTATTTAAACTAACAAGCTCTTCTCCTTCTCTCCCCCATCCCTCTCTTTGTAAAACTCAATCATGTTCTGCAATATTAAGTATTTTATTTAAACTAACAAGCTCTTCACCTTCTCTCCCCCATTCCTCTGTTTTTCTCTTTGTAAAACTCAATCATGTTCTGCAATATTAAGTATTTTATTTAAACTAACAAGCTCTTCTCCTTCTTCCCCCCATCCCTCTCTTTGTAAAACTCAATCATGTTCTGCAATATTAAATATTTTATCTAAACTAACAAGCTCTTCTCCTTCTACCCCCATCCCTCTCTTTATAAAACTCAATCATGTTCTGCAATATTAAATATTTTATTTAAACTAACAAGCTCTTCTCCTTCTCTCCTCCATCCCTCTCTTTTTCTCTTTGTAAAACTCAATCATGTTCTGCAATATTGAGAATAAAAAACAACAATTTTCATAACCAAACCAAACACCTTGAATAAATATTTGAAGATATAAAGAACTTGAAGCATAAAAACGTTTTCCAAAATTACTGGATTCTAGATACTAACATTAAATAACCTGTAATGGGTTGGTATGCCGTAGCTGACCTTGTAAACAATCCAAATTCTACCTAATCTACAGCATTAACGAATGACTCACTTGTAGAAAAAAAAAAGATAAAATAAAATAATAAAAAAAAATAACCCATCCCTGTGTTAGTGCCCATTGCCCTTATGCTTATAAATATAGTCGTTGTGGTAACCCTGAAACATGCATTTAAAATAAGATACGGATATGAATTGCATGTCCAAAGTAATTTATTGCTTGGTCGTTTTGCTATCATGTGAATTAAATTCAGACATTTTTCAAAATACCAAATCTGAAAGATGAGAAAGATTGGATTCAGATGATAAATAAAACAAATTTAATTCCTTCATCTTTTTTTTTTTTTTTTATTGTTGATGCAGTCTGCTGTTTGCTGGCCGAAGGCGATCAACATTTGTGGTGAAATCCATCCTCGAGCCATGGAAAAAATTGCAGCCAACATCAAAGGGGTCAACGAAATGAGGGTCGAAAAATCTTTGTAAGTAACTTTTTCTTTTTTTTTTTTCTAAAAGTTACTTCAAACTAATTGACTGGATCAAAATATATCAATTTGAGATTTAATGGAAGAACATGGTGCATTTAACTTTATCTTTTAATTATTTTAATCAATTTATTCATCCATGTGATCGTCCAGTAGCTGAAAGCTCAAAAGAGACATTTATTTATAATATTAACGTTTGTTATTATGCTTTGCTATCTTCAGTTAGACCAGATTGTGCATTGTCATGAGAATGCTCATGACAATTTTCTGTGTCTTACTACTTCCTCTGGTACAACCAGATAAGGCTGTCTTTTTTTTTTTTTTTTTTTGCACAGGCATCACCACATTATCAAGGGCAAGAGGCCACTCAAGGATAAGGGTTAAAGAGTGTACAGTAGAAATTGGACAATATAGTAATCATTAGTAATGAAAATTCGGTAAATTTGATAACTTATATGGAACGGCTCATCAAGAACTTATTTACGTTAGACTTGAACACAACCATATTGTAGTCAGCTGGAAAGCAGGAAAACGGAAGACAATTCCACAGGCGCACAGTTCTAAGAAAGAAGCTTTGTTCATGGAATCTACGTTTAAGTTTATGCACACTTTTTGTTTTTCTACTTCCTTTTGCAAAACTTAATTATATTCTGCAAAACCAAAACCAAAAACCCACTTTTTCCCCTTTTCCTTCTTCCCATTTTCCTTTTCTCTTTCTATCTCCCCCACTTCCTGACTGGTTTTGTAACTTAAAATTCACCAAACATTAATCCTGTAACCCTTTTCCCTCTCCCATTGCAAAACTCATTCATGTTCTGCAGGAAACAAAAACGATAAAATCCACTATAAAACAACCAAAGCAAACACTACAAATTAGCAATTGAAGATACAAAAAGTTTGAAGAATAAAAAAATTTCTACGAAATAACTGGATGCAACATGAATACTATTTCCAAAATGATTGGATTCGGCATTCAATAACCTGAAAAGGGTTGATATGCCGTAAAAAAAAAAAAACCAAACTCTACAGATAAATATTTAAAGATATAAAGAACTCGAAGCATAAAAATTGCTTTCAAAATAACTGGATTCAGCATTAAATAACCTGAAAAGGGTTGATATGCCGTGGTAGGAAGATTTGACTTTGCTAGTTCGCCTATCTAGTTCAGTCTTTGTGCAATTTTCTCTTGTAACTTTATTGAAAAGGGTTGATATGCCATAAAACAAAACAACCAAACCAAACCTTACTACTTCCGTGTTGGCTCATGATAAATTGTAAACCCTGTTTAGCTTGTGACATCATCATTAGAAGACGTACAGAGCCAACAGATTCCTTCTATCCATTTTTTCTTTTAGTAGATCTCCCTGCTCATAGATATATTACCTTTATTACGACTGAAGAACTCCATCAATCTCCTGTATAGTAATCCTCCACTGTATCAGAGAGAGATTAACAGGTGATGCGCCTTGCTCAGGGGTGACCTTAAACAGAGGTCTTATACATACTGGCTTATCTGAATCCATACAGCGCCTAGTATTCCTAAATAGTCACCTATCTGGTTGGCCGGGCTCGACAGTGCTCAACTTTGGTAATTTGATGAAAACTTTGGTGTCAATGTGATAATGTTAAGCTTTTCTTAAACATGTGTTTCTATTTGACTGTTTGGATCAATAATAAGTTCTGATATTTGTCTCGAATCAAAATGTAGCATTAATCATATCCAATGGAAGAATGTGATGCGTGAATTTAACTTTATCTTTAACCCTTATCCTTGAGTGGCCTCTTGGCATTGATAATGTGGTGATGCCTATGTAAAAAAAAAAAATATTTTACTGAAAACATTTGAGAGAAATCGAACATTTATTCATCCATGTGATCGTCCAGTAGCTAAAAGGTTAAAAGAGACATTTATTTATATTACTAGCAGGCCGCCTGGCATTGCCCAGCTGTAAAATACGCTCAAATAGGATATTTTAATTAATGCAGATTTCCTATTTATTATTTTACTAGCGGGACCTGTGGAAATTCCACAGGGGACTCCTTCATTGATGTTGGCATTCTGTAGATGTTTAGTATAAGTGTAGACGCTCTGATATTATTGTAGCTTTTTTGTTAAAACCGCAAAAGTATTTATCTAAGCTAGCACGAACGCCTGGTAGAGCTTGGTTGTAAAATACACTTAAATATGATATCTTAATTCTTGCAGATTTCGTATATATTATTATAGAGTTAATGTTCTATCGATTTTTATATATTATAAAGTTGCAATTTCAAAAATAAAAAAATATATCCATATGACTTGGGTGCATTAGCTTGACTCGAAACCGAAATAAAAACTTATGAAAAACATAGATGTATATATATATATATATATATAACTTGAGTTCCTTCAGTCATAATCGAAACCGAAACTTATGAAGAATCCTTGATAAAATTATTTATAAAAAAAATAGATGATTTAAATGTCATCAGCTATAGTCTAAACCGAAACCAAAAATTATGAAGGATTCTTGGTAAAATTATTTATGACAAGAAATAGAAGAACATAACAATTAAACGACCCACAGCATGACACACAAAAGAACACACACGCTATCGTATTAATATATAGATTATATTGGACACAATATACAGTAATGATTTAAAAAGTAAAAAAAAAAATGACTTGTGCGCCACCACCGTGAATCGAAACTAAAACGTTTAACTTACAATTTAGTTTTTCCTTTGACGTTAATAACTGTACTATGAAGACATGTTTGCTATAAGGCTAAAAATTAAAACATGAACCAATTACTATTACGTAGCGCCTGCATATTCATAATGCCGTCATTCAACCTTCACGTGGCAAATTTCAGTTTTTTAATTTTCACACTTTTGCAACGATTTTCCCCGGCTAAAACCTAAATATAAAGTTTTGCATGGGTTCAAATCCCCAATATATTAAGTCTCATGCCTGTAGATCAAAAACTGACAGAGGAGTTTGGTAGGCAACATTTTTTAAACAAATATATATACATAAATATATATAGAAAGAGTTTTGTGTTTACTATAACCTTTTTATGCAAATATTACACAAGTATAAATCATGTAGAATATCTGCATGAATATAATTACAAGTAATAGTTAACTAAAAATGATCATCCCATAAAAAAAAAACCGAAAAAACTAATAAGGAATTAATTAAAATGAATGTTTAAATGAATATGCAAATTAGCTAGATCTTTTGCAGATGAATAACATGATAATGTTTTGGACAAATGGTTGGTTAAAACCAGGATTTCTTGTTAGGCGACTTAATAAATAGTTACTTTCAACAGAAGAAACCAGTCTTCATAAAAGGAAAAGGAAGAGGAGTGATTTCTTCTGTTGTAAGAAGTCATTTATTAAGTCGCCTGACGAGGATTTCTGGTTTTAGCCTACCATTTGTCCGAAACATTAGCATGTCCAGTGTCACAACCATATAAATTTGTTTCTAGTAATAAAAATATAGCTTGCTCTTCTTTTATTGAGCTCTCTTAATAACCTTGTTAAATTCATTAGTTATCACCAGGGCTATGACAACAGCATATTCTTTTCATTGTTTTGACTCTCGAGTATATACCCGACACAGTTAATCAACCGATAACCACATCACTATATAAAAACATATAAGATATCAACGGATACACACTCGAGAGTCAAAACAATGAAAAGAATATGCTGTTGTCCAAGCCCTATTATTATTATTATTATTATATATATATATATATAAATTTTTTACTGTAATAATAATTAAATACCCACAGACACTAGTGTTTCATGCTTTCGGGAATCTTCAGTGCAAGATGTCACGATTAACACCAGTCGATAGATTCGAACTCGGCAACACAAGCCATCTCTGGCTTGGTTAGCAAAGACCGTATCCATTCGGCTACCGTTAACCGGGTGAAATAACGTTGAAATTTAAACATTTTATCGTTAACTTTTTTTTTTTTTTTGCGTCAGTTAGAGTGATCTAATCATTATATGATGATCGACGCATAAGAGCTAAATTGACTGAATTAATTTAACTGAAAGTGCTCAATGAATTGAAGGGCCTGACATATATATAGGAAATTTATTACTGTGAGTCCAGAATGAGTTTACATATTGTTTCAGCTAGAGGAAGATCCTAAAAAAGAAGAGGAAATATCCGACTAGCATCGTCAGAATTCATAGATGGACCCTGGTGTATATATATATATATATATATATATATATATATATATATATATATATAAAAATCTTTGAATTCTGACGATGCTAGTTGGATATTTCCTCTTCTTTTTGAGGATTTTACCCTAACTGAAACAATATGTAAACTCATTCTGGACTCGCAGTAATAAATTTCATATATACTGCTCTCGCTACACATTGAGCACTCTAGTCCGGTTTTTTCACCACTGGTAAATAAATATCTTCTTTTATTGAGCACTCTTAATAACCTTGTTAAATTCATTAGTTATCACCAGGGCTATGACAACAGCATATTCTTTTCATTGTTTTGACTCTCTAGTATATATCCGGCACAGACACATTTTATCAACCGAGAACCACATCACTCTATATAAAAACATATAAGATATCAACAGATACACACTCGAGAGTCAAAACAATGAAAAGAATATGCTGTTGTCCTAGCCCTAATTATCACTCTTGAATACCTTTAACCTGGTGTATATATATATATATATATATATATATATATATATATATATATATATATATATATATATATATATATACACATTGAGCACTTTAGTCCGGTTTTTTCACCACTGGTATATATATATATATATGTGTGTGTTGAGACAATTAACTGGAATTGGAAATCAGAAAAATCGGACCATTTTAGATTATTGGAATTGGAAAAATTTGTGGTTATTTTTCGATGCCAAAAATGATTCTTTTGATTGTCTTTTATATTTGATTTTGTTTAAAACAAAACCTTCTGGGTAATCTCCAAAAATACCGTTAGGGCTTACAACATGGCCGCCAGAAGAGTCAACAAAAAACTGCGAATAAAATATATAAAACTCGTAATTTCTGTTTTTAAAGTGGGTTGCCAATTTTCTTTATGAAATATACTTCCAAAATAAACTATTACAGTCGTTTAAAACATAATAGAAGTATTATTTTTTATTTTTTTAAAAACAATGTTTACAAAATGTCTACGAACGTTCCTTCCTTCAAGTTACAACATGGTTGTTTTCAAATCAAATGTTAACAAGTGCTTGTTTATAAATAGTCCTCAGAAGTAATCACATTTTGTTCATTCCGTTTTCAATCCTCTCATAACATTCTTCATCATTCAACTGATAATCTATTCAAATAGCATTTATGGGCCAAAAAAGAAGGGCTAAGTGCAACAAGCCATGCAAAAGTGTTAGAGAGTGGTCGGACAGAAGCAGTAGATTATCTGTTTATCTGTTTAATTACCTGTGTATCTACCGATGTTTTTAAAGTTTGAATGTTTAAGGTGACTTTCAACTTGGATATGGAAGAGAAAGGCATCTTCAATGAAGCAGAAACACGAACCGAGAATGGGGTAAAAGGTACATCTTTTGCCTGAGATCACAACGATGCTTGGGTGAAAACTCCTCAAAATATACACTAACTTGGGTGCCTGGTGTTGCCCGGGTGTGTTGAGGTGTGTGTAAGGGGTATTATTTGGGCAAAAAAAAAAAATGAATTAAAACAACTTAAAATACTAGCAAGTACCTGTGCGAGCACAAAAAAAAAAGAAAAAATTAGGAGTAGTAAGCCGTCTTGAACGCACCAGAGGAAAAGGTTGGTTGGTTGTTTTTGTTTTACGGCATATCAACCCTTTTCGGGTTATTTAATGCCGAATCCAAAGATTTTGAAGAAAAAATTCTTTTAATAGAATATATTTGTTGTTTTCACGTCCGTTTCTATTTAACCCATAGTTGGAACCCTAACAGGTATTACCACTCTGGGTCAGAGTGGACCTGGGAGCAATGGTAATTAAAGGGTGGCTCCACACTCCCCAAAGCCCACAAGCTGGGGCCTCACCACTGGATATAGTTTAAGGTCATATCCAGGACCCCCATTGAGGGACTTTTACCCTCTGCAGGGGGGCAGTCGGCATATTCTAATGCCCCACCGACAGGGCCCCAGAGGAAAAGGAGGTGAAAAAAAGCAAACAGTTTTATCGATACGCCCACTGCGATTGTGACATGTATACACTTTATGTCAAAATCGTCCCTACATTCACAATTGTGTCTTCCTTCAAAATCTTGTCTCTTCTCTCAAAATCTTGTCTTTCTTCAAAATTGTGTCTTCCCTCAAAATCGTCTCCCCTCTCACATCTTCTGCTGCTCAAGTAAGGGGCAGATAATCATTCAAACATCCCCTTTTTTTTTAGTCAAATAAATTTTACTTAATTTTACTTTTTTCTTTCTTCCTAATCATGTATTTAAAGCAAAATATTTAAATCAAGTTCTTTTACTCTCTGATATTGCTCTCTAATCGTGAAGAAAAAAAAAACTGGAATCTATTTTATATCACTCTTTGTCTGTTCGTTTCAGTTTTTCTTGAAACCACTGAGCCGATTTGACTGAATTTTTGCGTGGACCCTTGTTATAATAAGATGCAGCAAACTAAGTAATATGATATCCATTCAATGCAGAGTAAGGGATTAATAGGAATTATTATTTAATGTAAAAATTATCTTCTATATATATAAAAGCCAAACGTCTGTGTGTATGTATGTATGTATGTTTGTTTGTAACGCTAAAACTTTTGAAAGACGCAACCAAACTTGACAAATTTGGTATCATATCGAAGCCCCATCACCCGGATGACAAATATCGAAATTTCACGTCAAACGGACCACTAGAAGTTGGTCAACTGATCAGTTATCTTCGAGGGGGGGGCCCCAAAAAACCTGTCATTAACGCTAAAACTTGAGATGAAAGATTCCTCTCCCCTAAGAATAAAACATATGTTCAATATCTGCTTTTGTTTTTTCATTGTTTATACGGTCCCGAGCAACGCTGGGTAGCCCTGCTAGTATATATATAAAAGCGAAAATGTATGTATGTATGTACGCTTTTCCTCGATGCCCACAAAAGGCTTCTTTCAAAGAAGCGCTTGCTCGGTTCACAACTTCTTAAAACTTTTTATATCATCTATAAATTGTAATATCTCACACTTAACCACGAAGCTCGCCTGTCTATTTAATTTTATTGACTTTCAAACGTTAATTATTCCACATTTCCCCGCATCGGCACGCGTTACATTCGGTTTTCGGTATAAACAAAAAGCGAAACTCGACTCTAATAACAGGGCCAGTGACTAGGCCTTCAGGACAAGATCAAAGTGTAGTATCAGTTCTTCAGATGCTGCACTTCAATTTCTTGTTCTCTGTCAGTGGAGGAGAAATCCTTCATGACTCAGACAATTTTTTTTTTTGTTCCTTTTATCCACGTTAAAAAACGACCCTGGTGTCTAACTCTGTCCCGTGGGGAGGCATTATAAATAAGAACAGGCCCAGAGCCAGTGAACGTTTGTCGACTTCATCATATCAGACGGGGGAGCGGGTTTTTGAAAACAAACAAACCGATTTATTGACCTCATTAAAAACTGTCCCCGCACAAAATGCTGACTGCTGAATACCTATCGCCGTCACGTCAATCAAAAACGAGCACCTGTTTTTTTTTTTTTTCACACTTTACTATTTTCCAACTGCGCGTCGTCAAGGCTTTTTTTTTTCACGGGCACCTGTTTTTTTTTCACACACACCTACAAACACCCGAGCAACGCCGGGTACCCCTCGCTAGTCTATACTATAAATCTCACCTGTCTGTTTAAATGTATGTATGTATGTCTAAAACTTTCAACAGAGGCAACGGATTTTCACAAGATCAGTATTGTTTTGAAGCTCGACTCTTCAGACGATAAATACCGAAAAATTGGCAAAAAACATTAATTTCTTTACCCTTCATTGGGTAGTTTTCTACAGGGAGGGGTCGCTTTTTTTGCCGATATTTTCGAAAGTCGTCTCCTCTTTTGGATTGTCTCGCCTTAATTTAAACCTACGTCACTTCCGGTTTGTCGATGGGTGCGACAGCAAAGACGTCACGTTTTTTTTGTTTTTTTTTTTCACCTCCTTTTCCTTCTTCATAGTACGGGGTCAAGCCTGCCTGCCTGCCTGCCTGCCTGCCTACTACCACTTTTTTTTTTTTGCTCAACACACACCTCCAAACACCCGGGCCACGCTAGGTACTCAGGCTAATCACAAATATAACTATATTCAATCATTAATTTAGCCTAAAGCACTTATTTTAACAGGCTATAACTTTAGTGGCAATATATTTATGAAGAGCAAAAGTAAAAAAAAAAAAGTAAAATTGCGGACAAATATCGTCTGCGTCTTTATAGTGAATTGATATTTAATTCTGGTTATTTGTAAAGTCTGGACAATGTATCAAATATTGCTGGGGGTTACGATTGACAACCAATCAGAGATTGGATCAAATTTAAATTGTTTTGTAGTTCCACAAATTTCATCCCCTGAATCCACATTTACAGAAAATCTAAGGATACCTTTGATGTCTGAATGTCCTTTTGTCTACGGAGTAAACGGCATCTGCAGGCGAACAAATTAGTTTTAGGCGAAGGAGAAAAGGTAAAACCATTCAACCAGTTTGTGGGGCAATTCACAAAATCACGCAAAATTGAAGAAGCCAAAGACGATACCGCTGGCAGCCATTCCACAACTCACGTCACCAATTTAAGCAGTTCTTTCAATACAATACAATTTCCACAGTATTAATAGGCACGTTAAAAAATTCAGTATCTTATATTGCTATAGATCTTATGAAATGACTAACCAATTTTTATGATTTCACGTTTAAATGAAGAGCTGCAGCAGGAATTGGAATGCACCCTACTAAAGCCCGAGTGTCAAGACTGGTGGATTTCAAAAATGCAATTTGGATATGAGGACACTTTAGAAGAACGATATGCAATAAAATTCTGTTTTAAACTGGGAAAAATGTCACAGAAACGTATGGAATACTTCAGACTGCTTTTGGACCAATTTTCACAAATCAAGTACTAGTTTTTAAGTGGCATAAGAGATTCAAGGAAGGAAGGCTGTGAGGAGTAAGGAAGTCAAAACACCAAAGTTGATTGGCTGAATAAAGAATTTCATGGATAAGGAGCATCGTGTGTCTATAGAGACGATAAGTGCGCATTTTATCGTCAGTGTAAAAACTGTGCACACAATTATTCGTGAGGAATTGAAGATGCGAAAGATTTGTGTGAGTGCACCAATCCACAACTCCATCCTTGTCAGACCAAGATGGGCATCAAGACGATTCTTCATCCTTCCTATAGTCCAGACCTTGCTCCCTGTGACTTTTGGTTATTCCCTAAGCTCAAGGAAAACCTTAGAGGCTGTTGTTATGAAACAATTGAGGAGATGAAAGATGCTGTGATGAGGGTCATTGACACGCTCACACAAGAAGACTTCAATGGGGCTTTCCAGAATATCCAGGTAGAATAGTACAACAAGTGCATTGCAGCCGGAGGAGATTACTTCAAAAGGGCCTAGAGTTTCATGTGTGTATTATCAATAAAAGTGCCCATGCGAGAAGAGTTTGGAAACTTATTGAAGGCATCTTGTACAATAAAAGTCTTAGAAAAAAAAAGGTTTTAATCATTTATTAAAGTACTTTTTAATATTACTTGGTTTTCTAAAATTTCAAATTAACGTTATAAAATAATGTTTTGAAAAATGTGACCAAGCTCCTATTTTTTTTTTTTTTTTAATTTCTTTTGAGGATTTGTTAAAAATTATTTCATTTGTAATTTGAAAATTAACAATTATAATGCAATGGATAAAGTTCTTGAATTGTGATCAACATGATTTTTTCAACTTGCGCTATTTTCCAATCAAAATTGCCACTCAAACACGAAAAATATGACCTTTCAAATTTAATCACCTATTGAGTAACAGTTCTAGTTGACAGTCTTGAAGGTTCAATGAGACTAAGTAAAAATAAATAAGAATTTTTTTTACATCACACTTCTATCCGATCATGGCTGACAGAACAAGAATAATTTACCCTTGTGGAATAAACTAGAAGAGAATCCGACTCCTCAACAAACTGTGTTCGGTTAGATTCACTTTTTGATACTAAACTTAATCCGTAAAATAGCATCTGGGAAAAATTTCAGTTTCACAAATTTATTATTCTTTTCTCAAATTGTTAGGTGAAAGTACAGAATAGTTAACATAGCCACTCCTAATGTTAAGAATGGCTTTCTAATTACGTTATTTTATTCAATATGATCTGTAACTGCAGGAGATTATTTAAATATCCATTCATGACACAGAGAGTGGGAATTTTTTTAATTATTAAAATTGTAATATTCTTTATAAATAAAACAGATGTATGTATGTATGTGTGTGTGTGTGTGTAAATATTTAACCGATAAACTCTAAAACTACTGGTCACAAACATTGAAATAAACAGGAAATAGTAATGGTTTATAACGAGTAAAATCTTTGGATAGATGGATGAATAACGTGTACAGAAATATGTTGGCAAGTTGAAATACAAAATTTTCGTTTCAACTTGCCGACATGTTTTTATTTCTAACTGCCCATTCTTTAAATCGTTCAATATCAAACTAGCAGGACCTGTGGAAATTCCACAATGGACTTATTCATAGGTAATATATTGATGTTGGCATTCTGTAGACGTTCAGCGTAAACGGAGACATTATTGATATTAGTGTAGTTCTTTCATTAAAACTGCAAAAGTATTTATCTAAGCTAGCAGGGACGGCCTGGAATATGCTTAAATATGATATTTTAAGGTATGCAGATTTCATATATATTATTATAGAGTCGATTTTCTATCGATTCTTATATATTATAAAGTTGTGATTTAAAAAAAATATATATATATCCATATGACTCAACTTGAATTGAAACCAAAACTTACGAAGAAAAATATATATAACTTGAGATCCTTCAGCTATAATCGAAACCGAAACCAAAACTTATGAAGAATTCTTGGTAAAATTACTTTTTTTACAAGGTGGTCACCACTTATCAAGGCCTGGAAGCCACTCACGAATAAGGGTTATTGTAAGTACAGTACGTTATTGTGGATGTTTTAGGGTGTCTACTTAAGGGGGCGGTTCATCAGGAATTTGTTTACGTTGGACTTGAAGACATCCAAGTTGTAGTCAGTAGGGAAGCAAGCAGACGGAACAGAGTTCCACAGGCGTGCAGTTCTAAGAAAGAAGCTTTGTTCATGGAATCTACGTTTTGATTTAGGCATAGATAAAGTGGGGGAAAGTTTTTGACAGACTGGTGTTTTTTGTAAAAAGATTCGTGAAGGGGGACCAGAGATTGGAGTTCAGACGAGCACCTGCCATGGAAATGACGATAAAACAAAGATAGGCTTGCAACGTCTCTTCTGTGGGAGAGAGATTGCAGGGTAGAGAAAAGGGCATCCCACACTAAGCCACGAAGTCTATTTTGTACTCTGTCAAGGCAGGATAGGCTGTTTTTAGCAGCTCCTGCCCAGATACTGCAACAGTATTCCATCCTTGGACGTACTTGGCTTTTATATAGATAGAGAATTGCATCAGTAGTGAGATATCTTCTGGAGCGGTAGAAGGATCCCACCATCTTTCCAGCGACCTTGGCAACAGACTTGATGTACGTGTTGCATTTCAGATCAGGAGTAAAGGTCAAGAAAAAAAAAGATGATTTGAGTGCCATCAACTATAATCGAAAGCAAAACCCAAACTTATTAAGAATCTTTGGTAAAATTATTTATTACAAGAACTGGAAGGTCATAACAATTAAACATCAGTCACTCTGAAGAAAAAAGATGTAAGTATGAGACACAAAATAACACGTACGTTATCGTATTAATATATAAATTTTATGTATCTTTCAATATCTACATTGGTAGGGAATGTGGCTGTAATGCTAAATGTTTGTTACACCCAAGTCATTTTTTAAAATTCTTATATCAGTACTTTTTTTTTTTTTTTTTTTTTAGATAAAATATCAGAACTGTAAAAATAAATATGAAATCTGCATGAATTAAAATATATCTAAGCATATTTTATGACCAGGTAAGATCGGGGGTGCAAGTCTATAAATGGGCTACAAGTAATCTTTTTTACTATAAAAATTTTTAACTAATTTTCCCAAACATACCGTGTTCAACAGAGAAGCCGGCGCTGCTCGGGACCGTATAAACAATGAAAAAACAAAAGCAGATATTGAACATATGTTTTATTCTTAGGGGAGAGGAATCTTTCATCTCTATGTATTATTTGTTTTATCTACCCTAGGACTGGTATTGTTCATGTTTTATCCCTAGCATAGGTAATTTACAGCATGTATATGAAATTGTTTTACCTTAGGGAGAAGAGAACAGGTAATATACAACATAATGTGTCTATATTACATCCCTGGCAACGCCTAGAAACCAGCTAGAACATGTATTTCAGTCAATCTTTATTACATCCTGGGCTATGCCGGGAAACCAGCTAATCTCTATTTAGTGACTTGACCACCAAAATACCTCCCTAAGTGTGTCCTTTCTTTTGAACTTATTAGATATAGGTATCTAGAAATGTGTGTGAAATTTTGTTGAATGCATTGTTCACTATGATTTTTCTTATTGTTCTGCACAATATCAATATCGGCGCCATTTTAAATTTTCCAATACATCGGTAAATACTGTATGTGTTTTGAACTGAATAAACATATTACATTGAATAAAGTACCAAAAAATTATTCAGTTAAGTAGAAAAGTAACTTATGTTGCCTTTGATGACATTTATTTGTTTTTTGACAACTTTTTCAAATTATGTGTACAGTAATACAAACCCAAAGACACATTCTCTTTATTAAAAGAAGTTAATTTATTTATTTATTATTCCTAGAAATCGTAAAAATTGATTTTCTTAAAAAAAAAAAAAAAGTACTTGATTGATAAAATATTCGATGGTCTGCATGTACTGCCCTTGTTGACCCATATTTCCGCCAGGGGGCGTTAGTTGCGTTATCTCTCAAACAAGATGGCGCTTGGCTTTTTCTTTGATGAATCGTCCGATAATATTTGATTTTCTTAAATAAAAAAAAAAATCTACTTGATCGATTTACGTGATTTTTGGAATATGACATTTTCATGCAGTAACAAGTACGTACATTATAAAGATTTTTTTTCAGATTTTTGTATAAAAGATTTGTTGTGGCCCATTTATAGACTTGCACCAGATCGGGTGCCTTTCTGCCCTGCTAGTAATAATATGTGCTACATTGGTGTTACTACCACTACTCTTTTCCATAGAATCACTGTGCATCTAGTAAATCTATAATATAAAAGCGAAAATGTGTGTTTGTGTGTGTGCTTTTTTTTTGTATGTCTGGCGAAGGTTTTTTGTCAATGTAACAGAGCATGGACGCGCATACGTAAATGTCAAGCCATGTGCAAAGGAAAAATAAAAGCACATTTCAGACATGGATGACGTTTGAGAGAATAGAGGAAGAACACAATCTTGTTTTCTTCGCAGAAAGTACCTGGAAATAAATGTTGTTACAAAAAACAAGAAAAGAGTTATTGCTTGTCCTATGTTCCTGTCAACCCGACAGGATACAATGTTGGTCCCATGTGTAAATGTAGCGTCACATAAAGACTTTTTTGTTTCTGTGAGCTTCTTACATCAGGTGGCTTCACGCCTTGTTCGGAGCGAATAAAAATATTAAAAAAAAAAAAAAAAGTGTATGATCATTTGTGAGATATAATATTGTTATCTGCAAAGATACGTGGTGTTTTTGAATTTAATTATTAGACATTCATCACTTTTGATCTATTTCTTTTGAAATGAAATGAATAATCATAATAGACTGCATTTTAACGGTGAACTTAAATAAGAGAATGATTAAGTCACTACGTTAAATGTTGAAATAATTGCACATATAAAAGCGAAAATGTGTTTGTGTGTGTTTTAATATCCAGCAAGGCTTTTTTCGGAAGGGGGGGAGAGGGGGGCCTAATTCTTACAACTTTTTATATACTCCCTAGATTATAATATCTCCGATTTACAAAAGGAGGTCGCATCTATCTTTCATTTGAGCGACTTTTATCTTATAAAATTCCCACTATTCTGCCTCCTTGTATGTTCGTTTGTTTACTTTTTTTTGTACAGAAAGATTGTATAAAAATGTGGCAAAAGTTTAGCTTGCACAAACTTTTAGAAAAGGAAGAGTTATCGACCCCTGTTCTTTGGCTGACAAGTGACATCTGTTGGCGGTTCTTGAAACTAAAATACACACATTCGCCTCATATCACTGTCATGCAGAAGTGCCTTAATTTGAAACAGATTGAAAATAATGTCTATAAATTAAAGGATAGCATGTTAAGCTGAACATCTTATGGTCTTGTCTTGTTTTTGTCTTCTCTACTTCTTTCTACTCTTTGATGAATCTGTTACCATTTTTCTATTCCTAAGTATTGATATATTGTTTAATCCCAGGCAACGCCGGGCAGGAACGGTTCCTAGTTTATATATCTATAAAATATGAAAATGTGTGTGTGGACACTTTTCAACCTATACACTCAACAAATTTTATATCTCCAGATTTGAAGTTTGGTATATAGAGTATTCAGACACGTGGAAAACTTTTTAATCAGTTTTCATCCGGAAAAACGGGTTGCTAAGGGCTTTAAATTAAAAACTTGGTACATGAGAGGGGGGGGGTCATCAGATTTTTATCTGTTTGTCAAATGTTTCACGAGATTTGGAAGTAATTCTTTAAACGTGGCAAGCTGGTCTAATGGTTATTGTACTAGACTCACTATCTTTAAGTTTTGGTTTCGATCTCAGCTTGAGTATTTTTTTTTTTTTACTTAGAAAAAAACATAATACTTGCATGCACATGTCTCAGTTTGCTATTTTTTTTTGTTTTGTTTTGTTTTACAAGAATATAACATTCCGTTTAATACCAGGCAACGTTAGGTACATCTGCTAGTCATATATATATATATATATATATATATATATATATATATATATATATATATACTTCAGAATAAAATTATCTAACAATCAACTGGTATGAAAACCTGTGATTAGAAGTCTTACAAAATATTATTGGCAGTAATATTTTGTAAGTACTTTCCCACCTAAATAAAAATTGCTCAATATACAAGATAGAGCAAATAAATCAAATTTTAGTCATTCAATAAATTTAAAAATTTATGACGTGAAATGTTTGAGTTTCATATCAAAAGATTTTTATTATTCTATGTAAGACAAAGAATACATTTGAAATATTCTAACTTCTTATCCTATAGGATTTCGATGTCTACCATCTCTTCAGAGGAGAAAATATTAGCAAATAGTTATAATCGTTTACACCTTATTTGCTAAAGTCAGTGAGACATGGAATATTACAAAAGTTTAAGTAAGTTAATGAAAAAGAATATAAAAATTTTTATATTCTTTTTCATTTTTAAATTTATTGAATGACTAAAATTTGATATATATGTATATATATATATAAGTGACCTTGTCAGTATGTTTGAAAACTCTCTACCAACCTCCTCTCTGAATATTTAGCCTGCAGAGTTGAAATTTGATATATATATTTTACGTTACGTTTAATACGTACGGTATTTTTGTTTATATTTAATACTGGGCAACGCCGGATACATCTAGTATATAATATTATGCATGTGACATAATGCTCTTTTGGAGCAGCCGTGCTTCATAAATGCGGACATAGAATGGGCAATCAAATGTGTACACCCATTCATATCAATTTGTATCGGCAAAAATTTTATGTCGAGCAGATGAAGTCAGTCTTCGAGAGTTCTTTGAGAGAAGCGGCCATTCCATTGGCATTTCATTTCGGTGAAAGAAATTAGCACGGGCATCTGCGATTGTGGAGATACATTATCAATATTCGAGATATGGCTCTTCGTTCATGCCAGGACGTATTAGCTGTATCCATTAGAGACTGGTTCTGTTCGGAAAATGCCATGGTGCATGGAGAATCACAAAAAGACTGCAAATCTTTTTTTCTTTTTTTTTTTTAATGCTTTCCAAACCTTTTTTTTGCATTTTTCTCCTTTTCTAGACCATTTTTGCATTTTCTCCTTTTCTAGTCCATTTTTTTTTTTTTAAGCTTCACTCTTCATTGTCAGTTATATTCTTGATTCTGGTCAAGGTTGAGTATGATTGCAGCAGATTCTTATTACCATACTAATGTTTTAATGAAAGAGGGATAAATAAAGACCTGGGAAGAGATAGGTTAGCTTAGAAGTAAATTTCTAAACGCTGTAAATTTGCTACATTTCCAGTACTTCTTTTTATACTTTCCTGTTTCTCTGCATTTGTGCGTTTTCTGAGCCTGTTTTTGCAGTTTTTAAATACTTAGCCTGTTTTTGCAGTTTTTAAATACTTAGCCTGTTTTTATATTTTTTTTAAATACTTAGCCTGTTTTTGTATTTTTTTTAAATACTTAGCCTGTTTTTGTATTTTTTTTAAATACTTAGCCTGATTTTTTATTTTTTTAAAATACTTAGCCTGTTTTTGTATATTTTTTAAATACTTAGCCTGTTTTTGTATTTTTTAAAAATACTTAGCCTGTTTTTGTATTTTTATTAAATACTTAGCCGGTTTTTATATATTTTTTAAATACTTAGCCTGTTTTTGTATTTTTTTAAAATACTTAGCCGGTTTTTGTATATTTTTTAAATACTTAGCCTGTTTTTTCAGTTTTTAAATACTTAGCCTGTTTTTGTATATTTTTAAATACTTAGCCTGTTTTTGTATTTTTTTAAAATACTTAGCCTGTTTTTGTATTTTTTTAAATACTTAGCCTGTTTTTGTATTTTTTAAAAATACTTAGCCTGTTTTTGTATTTTTTAAATACTTAGCCTGTTTTTGTATTTTTTAAATACTTAGCCTGTTTTTGTATTTTTTTAAATACTTAGCCTGTTTTTGTATTTTTTAAATACTTAGCCTGTTTTTGTATTTTTTTTAATACTTAGCCTGTTTTTGTATATTTTTAAATACTTAGCCTGTTTTTGTATTTTTTTAAAATACTTAGCCTGTTTTTGTATTTTTTAAATACTTAGCCTGTTTTTGTATTTTTTAAATACTTAGCCTGTTTTTGTATTTTTTAAATACTTAGCCTGTTTTTGTATTTTTTTAAATACTTAGCCTGTTTTTGTATATTTTTAAATACTTAGCCTGTTTTTGTATTTTTTTAAAATACTTAGCCTGTTTTTGTATTTTTTAAATACTTAGCCTGTTTTTGTATTTTTTTTAAATACTTAGCCTGTTTTTGTATTTTTTAATACTTAGCCTGTTTTTGTACATTTTTTAAATACTTAGCCTGTTTTTGTATTTTTTAAATACTTAGCCTGTTTTATTTCAGTTTTTAAATACTTAGCCTGTTTTTGTATATTTTTTAAATACTTAGCCTGTTTTTTGTATTTTTTAAATACTTAACCTGTGTTTGTATTTTTTTTAAAATACTTAGCCTGTTTTTGTATTTTTTTTTAAATACTTAGCCTGTTTTTGTATTTTTATTAAATACTTAGCCTGTTTTTGTATTTTTATTAAATACTTAGCCTGTTTTTGTATTTTTTTTTAAATACTTAGCCTGTTTTTGTATTTTTTTAAATACTTTGCCTGTTTGTGTATTTTTTTAAATACTTAGTCTGTTTTTGTATTTTTTAAATACTTAGCCCGTTTTTCTATTTTTTTAAATACTTAGCCTGTTTTTGTATTTTTTTAAATACTTAGCCTGTTTTTTCAGTTTTTAAATACTTAGCCTGTTTTTTGCAGTTTTTAAATACTTAGCCTGTTTTTGCAGAAGGGGGACACAAGGAGACGTTTTCTGAAGGTTTTATTAGCAGAGAATTGACTCGAGGGAAAGCAATGTTCATTGTTTGTCATATTTTTTAAGCTTCACTCTTCATTTCCATCATCATAATCCTGATTCTGATGAAGGGTATGATTGCAGCAGATTTTTATTATGTTTTAATGGAACAGGGACAAATAAAGACCTGGCCAGAGATAGGTTAGTGTTGCGGTCCCCCCCCCCTTACTATCGTCTAGCTGAAACCACTGTCAATAATTTCCCCCACTTTTTATCTGTGCCTAAATCAAGACGTAGATTCCATGAACAAAGCTTCTTTCTTAGAACTGCACGCCTGTGGAACTCTGTTCCGTTTGCCTGCTTTCCAGCTGACTAAAACTTTGTTGTGTTCAAGTCCAACGTAAATAAATTCTTGATGAGCCGTCCCCTTAAGTAATGACAAATTTTCATTACTAACAATTACTACAATATTATCCCATTAACTTCTGTACACTCCATGACCCTTATCCTCGAGTGGCCTCCGGGGCCTTTATAAGTGTTGACTCCTATGTAAAAAAAAAAAAAGTCGGAGACATACACGTGAAGAGTATGGGTCGTCACTACTAGTCCAGCAGTGAGCAAAGATATTGCCCAAGTACCCCTTTTATATATTTTTGTGGCATACATATTTATTTAATTGTTACTGTGTTTTTCTTTTCGTTTATTCAACCGCTAACAGCACAACAGTTAGTTTAGAAATCAATTATTATGTTGTCAATAACAAGCTAATGAGACGCTCTTTAGGCATATGTGGAAGAGAGTGCTTATATGTGCTCGTTTTTTTTTGTTTTTGTTTTTGTTTTTGCCTCTTTTCATTGTTGCTGTTTCATTTAGATGTTACTATAGAAACAAGTTTCTTTTCATGAAGAAAAGGACACAAGGAGACGTTTGTTGAGAATTTTAATCAAGGTTTTAATTTTTTTTACTCGCGTTCAACCCTAACAAGGCATATCACCACTTGGACGTAAGGGGTTACTATTTGGGACCATGTTACCTAGGAAAGATTAAGATGTTGGTTTACGTTACATTTAAACTTTTGCATATTAGTATAGCCATGGAAGCAGGTAGTAGGAAGGGAATTCCAAAGTGTAGCTGTTCGAGAGAAGAAACATTTAAGGGCCTCGAGTAAAGAGGTATGATTTTGTTGCTAAGCAGGTTTGTTGGAGATATGTACGTCAAGGAAGTACAAGTGCAACGAGTTCATTAGAGCACATTCCATTAAAATACTTGTAAAACAAGCACACAGATGCAACATTGTGGTGATGGGACAGGGGTTGGAGCTTAGTTGACAAAGGGGAACCTATTTGATTGAAAATGGAGAGAATTGACTCTGGAGAGAGAGAGAGAGAGACCGATGTTCATTTACTGAAATGGAAGTAAAATCCGCCTTAGATGACAAAAGTTCTACATTATTGGCCTTGTCTTGTTCACAGTGTACCAGAAGGAAATTCTGTAAAAATTTAAAATGGAACCTTTTATTGAATCCATGAAGGTAGCATGCTCATAATTTGTTAGGCATGACTGGGTAAAAGTAGCAATTGTGTATTTTGTGTGTCACTTGCACTGAGGATTGAACCTTCAACCTCCAGGAGAGTGTAACTTACGGCTAGTTTTACTATGTACAGGATGCGGCAGAAATATCTCCCACATTTTGACATGCGATCTTCTTCCCAGTCGCGCTTGTGCAGTTTATTAGCAATCATTAATTTGTATGGATTGAACTACATATCATTGTGTAGAATTCTTCTGACTGTCTCATCAGACAATCCCGAATCCAAAGCATTTTTGCAAGCTGAACGTGTAGGAGACTGGATAACAGAAAATCTCACAGCTTGAATATTGTAGCTTGTAATGAACTCGGAAAGCTTTCTGTGTTGCAGTTACAGATTCACCGTTCTTGAAAAAAATAATTTCTTCAGTAAAAGCACGATTTGCACCAGTCCGAACCATTTTGCTTGATGAGGGTACCTGAAAAAAAATTGGCAAGTTATTAACTAAATGAAAACATCATTGGCATTTGTATAAATTCATTAGCAACTTAGAGTTGAAAGTTTAAAAGGTAAATTTTTACGACGTGCTCCAGTGTATTATAAACACCCCAACCATCCCCTATTAAGAACAGCTTTCGGAATAAACGCCCCCCAACTGGGAAAGCCGTTCTTAACATGGGAAGATGGGGCGCGTTTATTCTGAAAGCCGTTTTTAACATGGAGTGGTTGGGGGTGTTTATACTACGCTGGGGCAGGTCGTAAAAAAATACCGTTTAAAATGTGGGAGGTATTTTTTGCCGGACCCTTTACTTCATTCATTACATCACAGGTTCTTGTGGATGTGTTCAAAATTCCATGAGGATGGTTGGAGGTTATATCGGCCGAAACGTTTGAATAACACTACAGATGAGAATAGCAGTCTGAATAATCCAAACATTCATCTTCACCACAACAGTAACCTTCTACTCGTTTCAAATCATCGTCCAACTGACAATCTTTTTAATCCTTATTCTGGAGTGGCCCTCACCCCAGGGGCTTTGCTAATCAGTGACCAATAAAAATAAATTTAAAAAATTGCATTAAAAAAAAAAAAAAAAAATTTATAAAATCTGTTGTTGCCTAAATTTGAAATTGACATTTCTTGTTTCCTTTTTCTCACAGATTCACCATTTTTCAAAAACATTCTTTTAAAATTGTTTTTTTTATTACATTTTCACCCCAAACAAGGCACGGTGCCATTTTGATGGGATATTATCTGGGATATTATTGCAGGGATACCATGTAGGGAGTTGAGCAGCAAGGTGTCTGTTTACATTACACTTGAACTTCTGCATGTTAGTACAGATGGGGAAGCAGGAACTTGGAAGGGAATTCCAAAGTCTAGCAGTTCTGAGGAAGAAACTTAAAAAGAAAATCATAGTCTGTTGTTGTCTAAGTTTGAAATTGACATTTCTTGTTTCTTTTTATTTCCTTGGATGCAGACCTCACCTGTCGCTGTCTGTTCTCCGCTGGAATGCCTGCAAAATGCCATTGCCTGATCAGAGTGTCGATGTCTTCATCACAGACTTGGTAAATATTTAATATTTTATCACCTGGCATGCCCCATCCCATTAGCACAACACCGCATGCTGTTTCGTTAAGATTGTGAAATGTTTTCTTCTCTTTTTTTTTTTTTTTTTTTTTGTAAAATTACGCAGCGCATTCTAAAGTAATGCTTCCTATTTATTTATTCCGCCTAAATGGATCAGAGGAGATTGCAAATTGCATTGTTATGATGACTGAGCTTATGCATTCATCTCTCTGTTGTAGATGTTAACGGTGTGAGACTCTAAGAAAGACGTTCGACAGAAACATTCAGAAAAAGAACAAACTGTTCAGCATTCACTGGCAACTGATGTTAGGAGATGGGTTCATTGATTTACGAGTGGTGACAAAGCACGCTCCGGACGTCAATGCATCGCTTCCACCTCTCGCTGGCAAAAGTGCATTGAGAATGGCAGTAACTATGTAGAGAAATAAATTCTGGAGCAGAAAAAGGTCTCTCGTTTTAATGGTAACACCCATGTCTTTGTAACTCTTCAACTTTTTTAGTTAAAAAATAGGATGCATTACTTTTGGAATTGCCGTCTTACTTCGTGCAAGAATTATATATCTAACATATAAAGTTATCTTTTTGGACTTAGAAAGTCAAACCCAAGTAACAATTCATCTCACCTACTTAATTTAGACAATCATATTTTTCCCTTTTTTTTAATTATATTATTGGTACAAACATATTTTATTTTGCTTAAGTTTTTTTTATGAATTACTTATTCCGACTAAGAAAAGTGTTCAAGTGGAAACACTTTCTCTTTTTTATTGAAATAATTTATTGAATAAGTTATTTTTTTTCTCATACTCTCAGGCCACGCTAATATTTTATATATAATACTTACAGGCCGCCCAGCATTGCCAAGCTATAAAATACGCCTGAATATTATTTTTAATTTATGCAAATTTCTTATTAATTATTATAGAGCAAATTCTCAATTGATTATTATATTGTACCCAATATATATAGTAATCATTTCAAAAGTTATAAAAAAAATATGACTTGGGTAATATCTGCTAGAATTGAAACTAGAACGTTTAGCATCCCAGCTTTAGTCATTATTTATCCAGGGTCATTACCGTCTGAGCTACCAGCAGATGAATATAAAAATACAGATATACATACTTTTCAAATATATATACAATTTTTTTTTTTTTTTCTTGTCTTCCTAATCAAATTGGCCCTGTTGGTGGGGCATTAGAATACACCGACTGTCCCCTTGCAGAGGGTAAAAGTCCCTCAATGGGGGTCCTGGATATGACCTTAAACTATATCCAGTGGTGAGGCCCCAGCTTGTGGGCTTTGGGGAGTGTGGAGCCACCCTTTAATTACCATTGCTCCCAGGTCCACTCTGACCTGGAGTGGTAGTACCTGTTAGGGTCCCAACTATGGGTTAAATAGAAACAGACGTGAAAACAACAAATATATTCTATTTAAAAAAATTTTCTTCAAAATCTTTGGATTCAGCATTAAATAATCCGAAAAAGGTTGATATGCCGTAAAACAAAAACAACCAACCAATCCTAACCAAATTAACTAAAATATCTAACAAAATGTTTCGAGTTTTTCTTTAACAAAAAAATGAAAAATTGTATGTATATTTGGAAAAAAAAGAAAAAAGTGTATACATGTATTTAAATTTATATATATATTTGAAAGTATGTATATCTGTATATTTATATGTATTAAAAAAATGTGATTAAAAATAGCTTCTTTTTACCCACATCATACCAATATATATATATTTTTTGGACCAATGAGAATAGACAAATTCCGAAAAAAAAAAAAAAAAAAATTATTTATTTATTTTTTTACACTATCAAACCAAATTGAGTCTGAAAGGACTTTTTCATTATATCAAAAAAAATTAGTGGGGGGGGGGGGGGTAAAATGTTTTTGATTACGAATTTATTTATAACTGAGGGTCGGATAATCAACCAATGAGAAGCCTCCAACCTCATTATAAAGATATCGAATTTTGGATTCAGGTCAGTTCGCTGTCAACCTCTGTCTTGAAATGACTGAATCGTTACTGCATTGATTCTTCGCCGCTATCTTTGTTATTAAGAATTACTCAATACTCGAGATCGTGATTGCATTGATTCTTCGCCGATTTGATTTAGTGCCACCATCTTTGTTCAACATAATGCCTCAACATTTAACACTTAAAAATTAAGCGACTTTGAATGCTTAATTTTGAAGCTTTGAACAGCAGGATAATGTTTTATTCGACTTACCCTTCCAAGGTCAACTGTTTTGTTTTCAATATTAACCCCTTAGCAGCAACTTTTGCCAGCTAAAAACTAAATAGCAAGAGCACTACAGGTCCATATACCCTATATATCAAATTTCAACTCCACAGACCAAATATTGAGAAAGGAGTTTGATAGAGACTTTATATATATATATATATATATATATATATATATATATATTGTTTTAACAAAATCAAGACATCAAGGAATAGATTGATAGCAACAAAAATGGAAAATGGATTTCATAATTTTCATTGGTAAAGTGTTTTTTATTCTGACGAAAGGCTGAAAATTTTCAAATGGCATAATGTTTGAATTTGTCCGAATAGTCTTGAAACAATTGTACCTAACAATAAAATACACTATTTGTTGCTATCAACCCATTCTTTGAAATATTGGTTTTTGTACAAACAATATATGAATGCTCAATTATGAAATATGATAATTTTGAAGCTTACAGCTTAAGTCATCTCATTTGGACTTAAAACTTATTGGTATATGAACGATTACCGAATTTTCATTCATATAAACCCAATAAAATTCGGAATACTATAAATAAGACTATATATATATATATATATAGTTCCCATTCTATTTATAGATATTTTCTACTTTGTGCAGAAAAAGTTTTCACACACAGATTATATATATAAGGGAAAGGTAGTTTGCTTGCATGAGTTTTGTAGCCCCTTCTGGTCAAAGTAGCTTTTGATCGCAACCCCCCCCCCCTAGTTCAGCATCTACAACTTCTGCGCCCGGAGAGGGAGGGGGGGGGCTTTTCAATATTTTTTTTTTGTTTTCATGTTTGATGCTTTTTGTTACTTTATGTATGGAAGAATTTTTATCTTTTCTTCTTTATAATGAATTTTAAATTAATTTCTATTGCAATCACAGTGAAAACTTTTTTATTCAAATTTTTATTTATTTTTGTTTTTTTTATTTTTCAGCCTTTTGGAAAAAGGTAATTCTACTTTTTTACTCCTTAACTAATATATTTTACTTCATGAAAAGTACAGAATTTAACAGTATGTGAATATATATATATATATACAGTATAATTCCTATTATTCGAACATCCGCTTCGTTCAAATTAGAGGATGCTGTTCAAGTTTCGTGATAAAAAAATGTGCTGCAGTTAACTTTAATTTTCTAAGAATTAAGAAATAGTAAATGAAATTCATTGCTATATGATACTTCAAGTATATATTAAGTTGAGTTTACGATATATTGCAAGTAAGAATTGTTAAATATTATTACCAGAAACAAAAACATTGAAAATAAATTAAATCTACTCTTACTTGTTAGGTATTTATTACCTAAGTTATCATCTACAAAAATCATATATTTACGTAAAATACAGTTTTTTTTTTATTTATTCATTGAATGAGTCTCATTGCAGTTTCTATTTTCGTCGATTGAGCTCTCGGGCGTTACCATTGTATTCCGTAAGCGATCACGAAAATTTACAATTTCTTGGTTCTGTAGCTTCTTTATGATTATATCTCTTCGGAGTGACATTGCTTGCAAAACATAGTTGTCACTAAAATAAGGACTTTTTTCTAGAAATTTTATAACCGTCTCCATGGACTTTTCTGCATCATTCCATGATATTGCTTCATCAGAGTGTTCTTGGTTATTTACATTAGGGTCAAGAGAATGGGAGCTGTCGCTATTTTCATCACCATTACTGCCTTCAGGATATTGATCAGTAGTTTCCTCATCTTGTTGCACCCACATTTCAACATCATTTGCATTAAGTGATTTAAGAACAGCGTGGTTAATCGGTAACCGTTTGGTTTCAAGAATTTTTTCTAGACCAGATGTATTCTCTGATTCTTTCAGTTCAGAAGCCTTTCGCACTGGGCATAATTTACCCCATGCTTTTGTTAATGTGATTGCTCGAACTTGATTCCATGCACTTGCGAGAGAAAATATGGCATCTTTGATAGTAAAATGGTGCTGAAAATCGCTTATACTCACGGTAGTATTTATCATATTCACCGTGAAATCATTTCTGTAAAAAAATTTTAAGTTCCAAATAATCCCTTAATCCATAGGTTGGATGAGAGAAGTAACATTAGGTGGTAAGTAGCACACAAAAATATTCCCGCAAGATGACACTAGTTCTGACTCAGGAGGATGTGCTCTACAATTGTCCAACAGAAGCAAGCACTTTGAATCAGGTTTACCTAATTCAAGAAAACGCCTCTGGACAACTGGCAAAAATTCTTGCAAAAACCATTTTTTAAACAACTGTTGATTCATCCATCCATTTCGTGAAGAATAATAGGATACTGGCAAAGGCGAAACTCCTTTCAATGCTCGGGGACACTTTGATTTGCCGATGATAAGAAGCTTAAGTTTATTAGTTCCAGAAGCATTAGCGCATACCATCACTGTTAGTCTTTCTTTATTTAATTTGAATCCTTTTATTTTCTGCTCCTTGGATCCATCTAATGTTTTTGTAAGGAAGCACTTCCAATTTACGCCACTTTCATCAGCGTTGTAAACATCCTCTGGTGTTAAACCATAATCGGCAATTATCGTCTTGAATTTGTCACAATAATTTGATGCTGCATGTGTATCAGCAGACCATTGTTCGCCTGACATTGTTAATTGTCTTATACCAGGTCTACTCTTAAAGCCCTTAAGCCAGCCTTCACTGAATTTCATAACTTCTGCGATATTTAACTCTTCCTTAAGAGATTTTGCTTTAGCAATTAACATGGGCCCAGATATTGCTACACCTTCATTCCGTTTTGCTACAAACCACTCATGCAATATTCGATCGAATTCAACTTGCTTTGGTCTGCGAAGAGTCCTTCATTTGACATGTCTTTTATTTGGAGAGAAGGGAGCAGCCTTCAATATTTCCTCCTTTTTCTTTTTGATGTAAAACAGTGTACTTCTTCCAATCTTATAATCTCTCAATATAACGTTATTTTCAACTCCAGCATCTAATTTTTCTATAATTTGACTTTTTTAGAGTAAAGTCTGTGTCACTTGTTTTCTTTTAGAGTTGCAAGCCATTGTGATGGGTTGTTTTACACTATTTTAAATATAGCAATCTTTAAAATAAAACATTACAGTTAGTGTAAATTAATTATCAATAGCTAATCTACATTAATTACATAGTACCAATATTAACATTTCTGCGCAATATCTGACTAAACCATGTAAACAGTTTTACTGCAACTCCGCATCAAATATGCTAATACAATTTTAATGACGAGAAAGTTCAAGTTTAGAGAAAGTCCAGGTTTAGAAGTTCAAATGAGAGGACGTCCAACTTTAGAGGAAGTTCAAATTAAAGGTGTTTTACTGCATATATATATATATATATATATATATATATATATATATATATATATATATATTATTTATTTGTTTTTCAGAATGTGACAGAGAATATCGTTATTTCCACAGTCAAACAAAATCGCAACTCACAAGAGCCATGACAGCCAACAAAACGAGAGGCAAATACTGTCATATGAGTAAACGTGCAACACATGCAAGACTTAAAATTTACTTGTGTGTGGCTTGCTTGCTCATGTGGCAGAGCACTCACCTTACATGCAGGAGGTTCGGGTTTTGAATACCATGTTTGGAGATGTCTAACTGATGAGCCCAAATGAGGGCGAAACTTGAGTCTTGGACTTCCAATTTGCTTGCTGTCATGGCTGTTGTGAGCTAACTATATATAAAAGTAAAGTCTGAGGAAGCTACAGACGGCCAAAAAACGGCCAAGTAGCTGAAACAATAATGTAACTTAACAGAAAGATACGGTAATAAAAAATAATATATATATACAGGCTGAACCTCCCCCCCCAAAAAAAACGGGCCCCAACTCTAATTAGGTCATGTTTCTTAGTGTTTTGTCCGAATGAAATGAACCTTTGGCCATAAGTAGTTTATTATATTCAAAACATCACATCAATACACTAGGGTCTTTGGCCTTTTTTTCTCCGTTCTACAGCATATGTTCTAGATGGCCTCCATTTAGCTTTTGTTTAAAATAAAACGTATATATATGTATATATATATATATATATATATATACACACATTTTTTTTTGTTTTTACATAAACATTTTAGGTATTGCTACACAATCATGAGTAATTGTTTATGCAAAGATGAATAATAAGTATATTTTGTTCTCTACTTTGTATTTCTTGTAAAATTCATTGGCTGTGTCGCCTCTGAAATATCCTAACCTAGAATAATATATACTAGCGTTGTTAGGTTGAAACATATTAGTGGTCAGAGGTATTAGTCCCATACTATTTAAGATACACTAAATATCTTAACTTCTTACAATTTTCCTGAAAGTGGACCACATGTTGGATTTATGGAAGCATAAAATACATCAATTTTCGTCTATGAAAATTAAACGGGAAATAACCCTCACTACTTAACTAAAGAGACTTCCGTTTTTAAAAGCGACTGGTGTAGTCTGATAATAATTTAAAATAAATTGAATATAAACTAAATAAATTAACTTTATATAATATTTCTAACAATTCTATTACCACAAACAATAAATAACATAGAGCTAATCATTAAAATGGATTTTGTTTTTGTAATATGCAAATTACATTATTCCTTAAATGTACATATCCTTTGAATACATATAGAAATCATGCTGGAATCCGTTTTCAGTATGAAAATTAATTTGTCAAACAGTGTACCTTTTGTACATAGTAATCAAATTGTCAACAAACAAACAAACAGAAATACAACTATTATAAAACAAGATTCAAGCAAGCAAGGTCGCCTGGACAGATCACAGAGTTTTATAATTATATATGTAAAAGTGGCCTTGTCTGTCTGTCTGTCTAAGGAACGATCTCTAGCAAACTACTCTGTCAATTTTTGATCTACAGACTTGAAACTTGATATATAGGGGATTTGTACCTGTGGAACAAATTTAATTTGATTTTTAGCCGGTAAAAATCGCTGCTAAGCTGTGATAATTGAAAAACATTGGAACTTGTTAAGTGTAAGTCGACTAAACATATTATTTCTACACATGCACAAATATACATTTATATCTTTAACCACCTTATTTATAAAAGTTTTTATATGTTTATAAACTTGGATTAGACAGTAATGAATAGTGCTAGAAAAGCTAAATATCTTGGTTTTAACTCTAACTGATGACCCCCAAGTCTTTTTTATTTTGAAATCACTACATACATACACACACATATATATATATATATATATATATATATTATAATATATATATATTATAATGCATATACCTCATAATCACGTTGACACACTGGTTCTCGTCAGATCACCATAGTTAAGCAACGTGAAGCCTGGTTAGTACCAGATGAGTGACCATTTGGGAATTCTAGGCGCTGTATGTGCTCTCCGCTTATTTCGGCATTTGTTTCCAGTTGTCCTATACATACACTCCACTTGCAACTAGTATTTAACAATGTCAACTCAGAAGAGAGGTGGTTGGAGATTGCGCACCTGCGTCCACAAAAATTTCGCACGCAGGCACCCCTATGGTGGGTATCCATAGTCTGTCAAAGACTGAAGGAGCCTATCTATCTAAAAACAAATTTAATTTCAAATAACGCTTAAACGCCTTATTCTATATCATAAAATACATATATACATATATATATATATATATATATATATATATATATATTATAATATATATATATTATAATGCATATACCTCATAATCACATTGACACACCGGTTCTCGTCAGATCACCAAAGTTAAGCAACGTTGAGCCTGGTTAGTACCAGATGAGTGACCATTTGGGAATTCTAGGTACTGTATGTGCTCTCCGCTTATCTCGCCATTTGTTTCCAGTCGTCCTGTACTTCACTTGCCACTAGTATTTAACAATGTCGTCTCAGGAGAAGTGTGGTTGCAGATTGCACACCTCTTGCCACAAAAAATTAACGCGCCAGCAACCCTTCGTGGGTATCCATCCATAGTCTGTCTAAGACTGAAGGAGCCTGCTTTTTTTTTTTGTGATAATAATAACACACATTAAATTTATATAGATAAGATTTATTTATGAAGAAATCAATTACAAAGACCAGCTCAATATTTAGCATTAAATAGAGCTTATATACCGTGAGCTGGGGGTGATTCTGGCCACCAGGGTGACTTAGAGCCATTAAGAAAACTAAAACTAAAAATAACAATGTATAAATAACTCCGCAGTAAATATTTGCTGCTGCACTATAATGTGTCTGTAAAATTATGAAATCGTAAAAAGACTTGGAAATTATGTTATTTACGCATTAATATTTTTATTTTTTAATGCCTCAAAGTCACCATGGGTGGCAAGAGTCACCCCAGCTTATGGCATATATAACTGCATCAATCACTTTTTTGCAGATTAGTAAAATATCTATATTTCACTTAATATATGTCACAACAAAATAAAAATTGTAAAATCAAATGACTGCTTTAAGGTTAATTATTTCCCACAATTTTATTCAAATTCATGCGATAATCGCAAAATTATGACATTTTATTCTTTATCAAGGAATTTCCACTGTCCATCGCTTTATTACGTGTCTCTTAAAATGTTGTGTTAGGGCAAAGATACAATGTCTAATCATGGAAACTTTTTATTATATTTTTCTGCTAAAGAATAATAAACAAAAGCACATCGTAGGTGTTAAGCCTCAAATAAATTAATTATTTATCGTCATATCCACCATTTTTTTTTAAATAACTTTAAACAACCTTTTGTCCCCTGGGAAAGCCAATTGCTTGATCTGAAAAGGAGTTATGGTTCTGGCAACATCAACTACTTTCCTCCACAGGGCATCCTTTGAAGTAAATTGCTCTCCTCCCTCATAAACACCTCTTTTCACTATTGACCAGAGATGTTCAATGGGGTTAAGATCCGTAGAACACGGTGGTTAGCTCATGAGGGTTTCTCCAAAGAAGCCCATAGATTGAAGGAAGGCTGCAGTCACCCTAGCAGAATGGGATGGTGCATTGTTATGCATAAAAATCATCTGGCAGGTGCTTGTCTGAGCTCCAATCCCTCGTCCCCCCTCGCCAATCTTTCACGAGAAACACCCGTCTGGCTGAAACTACTGTCAATAATTTTCCCCACTCTTTATCTGTGCCTAAATCCAACCGTAGATTCCATGAGCAAAGTTTCTTTCTTAGAACTGCACGCCAGTGGAACTCTCTGCCGCTTGCCTGTTTCCCATCTGACTACAACTTGGATGTCTTCAAGTCCAACATAAACAAACTCCTGACAAACCGCCCCCTTAAATAAAACACTCTATCAAAACCCCCAATACTAACGATTACTACAATACTATCTCATTCATTACTGTACACGCAATAACCCTTATCTCTGAGTGGCCTTCGGGCCTTGATAAGTGGTGACCCCCATATAAAAAAAAAATCCAAAAAGGCGTGTACATATTACTGGTAAGTTTTACCCTCTCTGGAACTCGGAATGGTTCAACCAACTTATTCCCAATGATTCCTGCCCAAAACATGATGCCTCCACCTCCTTGTTGCCGATGAACTCTGTAAGGGATTGGAGTCCCATTCGAATTCCAAACTTTGGTCCATCCATCCGAACTGTCAAGATTAGCACAGGTTTCATATGTAAATAGAACACATTGGAAATCCGTTTTCATGTAATTCTGTGCCCAAACCATTCGTTTTTCCCTACGTTGTTTGCTCAATGGAGGCCTTGGAATAGTTTTGATGTTCCTTGCATTATCATTCAACACATTACATCGGACCTGCCTGAATCTTGGAGTGATTCCAGCTCTTGCAAAAAAAAGGGAACCCTGGTGCTGTTTGGGTTTTGGTTGATTTCCTACAAATTTTCTAAATATCACGATGTGAAAGATTTCTCTTGGTGTCCTTATCCTTTCTGGATTTGGTATTGGGATTGTTTATGAAGAAAGCCAAAGTTCTTGGATCCCTTTCCAGCTCCATAGCTAAATCTTTGTATGAACAATCCTTCTGCGAGTCCAACAACAATCTTTTCCTTTTTGATAACCGTTAATTGCTCCTTTTTTTTGGCATTTTAAAAGACCTACAATAAAGCAATGGACAGTATAAATTACTTGATAATAAATAAAATGTCATTACTTAATGTATATCGCATGGATTTGAATAAGTCATGTGGTGATACAATTTTCATTTTTTTGTGACGTATACTTAGTGAAATATTAATATTTTACTAATCTGCAATAAAGTGATTGACGCAGTTATATATATATTGTGTGTGTGTAAAAATTTATTATAATTTTATTATAATTTATACCCAAAGCAAATCACCAGAATTAAAATATATTTGCATATACAGTAGAAGAATACTCCTCCCAGAACGAATAAGATTGATTTTGCAAACAAAACAGATTTGCACCATTTTTGTGGTGCCCGTGTCCTTTTCAAAAATAAAAAGCTTAATAAACTTTATGTTACTTGCAAAGAAACCTTTCATATGCAAGATTTTCAGCAGAATCATACCACAGTATTTTTGTTACTAACCAGAGTGCCCCCTTTTGGGGAGCTGGTTTCCCTCCACATTAAAAATCGACCTCATATCTAACTCTGCCATTGTGGGGAGGAAAGTAACAAAAAAAAAAAAAAATTATATCATTAACGCTTTATGGCCTGAATTATGATCTAGAGGATTAAGAAAATATTTATTCTTAATTTTAGATGGTGACACACTGAATAGTTGCAATCTGGAGGTATTTGGCATCTACCCAGATACTGAACTAATGCGTACAAGGCGTGTTTGAATTGATTCCCACTTTATTTATGGCATTATATTCATTTATTTACGCCTGAACGAATTAGTTCAACCAGGTCGTAAAGGGTTAATTGCATGTTGTCAATAAAAACAAGGTAGACGAGAATAATAATCCGAAAGAATTTTTTTGATGAAGATTTATAATTTGGATTATTTTAACTACTGTTATCTTCTTCGCAACGTTTCGGCCAAAATAACCTCTGACCTTCTTCAGGTGTATCTTGTTACCATCGGAAATCTTTCTGTTGATCTCGGGAATCTGCACAGAATCCTATAATCTATCTGGTCTCGTTCCGTCAGCCATGACCCCGTAGATGTTTTTAGTAATTTGTGATTGTATTCTTTGTATCGCCTGCAGTGAAGATTGAATCTTCAACCTCCCAAAGAGTCTGACTTAGAATGACAAATTATCAATTTGAGGGAGAGGGGAGGTATCAATCAGAGCAATTATTGGTTGCATTCATAAAATAACTGAAATAACACAAAGAATCCAAATATTTTCTTCATTTCATAAAATAAATTTAAACAAGAAACTCTGGAATCTGTATCAAATTTCAATCAGAACCATTTTAAATAAACCGCAGGGTAGCTTGCTCTCATTGTGTCAGTCATGACCGGATAGAAATCTTAAATAATTAGCGATTATATTCTTAGTATTATCCACACTGAGGATTGCATCTTCAACCTCCTAAAGAGTGTCACTTAGAACTGAATTTTACTCAGTACTTTATCCATTACGTCACAAATTCTTGCAGATTCCCGAGTGTGGCAAGAAATACCTGAAGCAGGTTGGAGATTACATCGGCTGAAATACTGTAAAAAGATGAGAACAGTAGTCTGAATAATCCAAATAAGCGTTATCTAAAAAAAAAATGATATGCATGAATATAAATGTTCCATTCGTTGTTTTGGCAGAGTTGGTTCCAGAAAAGATAACTGGAAACTTTATCCGGCGGTCATGCATGAAATGGCTCGAGTGGCCAAACTGGATTCTGGCCGGGTGTGTCTGCTGACCCAAGACAAGAAGTGTATGTTTAAGGTAAGTCAATGTTCTTATCGGAGCCAATTGGGAGAAAGTTCAAATGTTTGTAATCCACACATACATGCGCACACAGGCACACACACATATGTGTGTGTGTGTGTACATATGAGGATAAAATACACATTATATCATAAACTGAAATGGCGTGGAAATAAAATGTATGAAAAAGACAAAAGGAAAAACAAATGAAACACAGGAAAAAAAATGATCAAAAACTGCAGATTGACCGGTTTCATGTGGATCAATGAACATCTACAGAAAAAAAAAAATTTGAAAGTTATATATATATATATATATACACACACACACATATATATATATGTGTGTATGTCTAATTTATGCTTTATCTCTACAATTATATAAATGCAACTTTGTATGTATGTGAGTTCGTTCCTTACAGACTCCGAAACGGCTGAACGGATTTTCTTTAAAATTTACAGAACTTTAGTGCCCAAGTTTGGAAGTGATCTTAGTTAAGTTTTGTCTCAGAATACCCCCAATAATCATTGATAATCGAAACCGTTATTTTAATTTATCTATCATCGTCACTTAACAACAATGATAAAACTAAATAGGCTGTGAAAATTCCACTGTGGGTAAGTTGATAGCGTATTTTTTTTATTTGTGGTCTGTAGTTTCAAACTCTGCACATAAATTTAATTTTTTGTTCAGTAACTTAAAAGAATTTTATAAAACTTTAAAATTTATGTGTTTTTTTTTTTTTTTTTAATATGTCGTGGTCTGTAGGTTCAAACCCTGCAGATAAATTTCTTAATATTTTTTTTTGTTAACTGGAAACATTTAGTGCTCCAGCCTTAGTTGTTACCATTTGAGCTATTGTCAGATAGATAAGAAATAGTTAAAATGAACCAACTTTAAATGTATATTTCAGCATGCCTGCCAAGTTACAAATTATATATATAAAACAGCCTTCCACAAAAAAAACGCAATCATTTGACTCACCTCGCATTACTCTGTGACCTTGTGTCTCTGAGGAGATGCATTTTGAAAGATGGAGACATACAGACATACACAAAAATATAGCGAGTTTATATATATATATATATATATATACTAGTAAAAGTACCCGTCATTGACTGGGTTTAAAAACAGCCTACAGAAAATGGACTCTTGATTTATTAAAGTATGATAGGTTATGAAAAGGAAGGGTTGTAAAGAGATAGCTTCGAATTTGGGGGTATCAAAACCAAAGCAAAATATGATGAAAGTAAAAATAAAATAGATAAACCCCATAATTTATTATACCATACCTGTTCACACTGAAACACTTATCATAATATTCTGTGGATCTATATTAAAAAACCTTGTTAAACTTTGTAACATATTTCCATTCTAGGGAGGTCAGGTGCGAACGAACACCCCATAATTTTATTATACCATATTTCTTCAAACTGAAACATAATTATCAAAGTATACTTACGCAGATAGATATGAAAAGTCTTTATTAAAGTTTGTGCCTATTTCCATTCTGTGGAGGCCAGGCGTGAACACAGACCCCACAATTTTATTATACCATCCCTATTTAAGTTAAAAAATACTTATCAAAGTATTCTTATGTACATCTATATCAAAAACACTTGTAAACGTTTTTTTTTAATTTTTAAATTTTTTATTTCCATACTTTGTGGACCAGGTGCGAACGCAGACCCCACAATTTTAATGAATCACCGTTCTGCCAGATCAAACATATCCATTCCTGTGTCTCGATACATCTATCATTATATGTGATCAGTTTTTTAAAATAGTCAACAATATAGGAGCCTATTCGTGACCAGACACAACACACACACATTCACCTTTATATTATAGATATATATTATATATATATATATATATATATATATATATATATATGTACACACACACACACTAAAAAAGAAAATCTGCACTTGTCAGTTTTTCAAAAACCGCAAATTTAAGTTAAATTGAATGTAACTGTTTAAACAACATGTACCTCATTTGATTCACCTTTTATTTCTTTATAATTTTATCTGTTCATATTTGACTTTTAATTGAAATATCCTAGTGTTCACGTCAATTTTAAAAAATTAACTTCAAACTGATAAGGCAACAATATACTCTGCACAATGGAAAATTGTTATTTAGATGTAACTTTAGAACATTAATGCAACACAAATATAACAGAAACACAATGAACTAGTTAATATTTAGTAGCATAGCCTGCAATCTTTTGGGCATTCCTTGAATTAGTCAGAGGCAATACTTTGGTGAATGAACATCTCACTTCTATTTAATTTTTGTCTCAAGTTCTTCCAGATTTGAGGCCCTGTCGGTGGGGCATTAGAATACGCCGACTGCCCCCTTGCTGAGGGTAAAAGTCCCTCAATGGGGGTCCTGGATATGACCTTAAACTATATCCGATGGTGAGACCTTAGCTTGCGAGCTTTGGGGAGTGTGGAGCTCACCTTAAATTGCCATTGCTCCCAGGTCCACTCTAACCCGGAGTGGTAGTACCTGTTAGGGTCCCAACTATGGGTTAAATAGAAACTGACGTGAAAACAACAAATATATTCTATTAAAAAAATTTTTTCTTTAAAATCACTGGATTCGGCATTAAATAACCCGAAAAGGGTTGATATGCCGTAAAACAAAAACAACCAACCAACCAATCAAGATTTGAAATTTTGACATTGCGTAGCTTTTGCTTGATGTAATGCCATATGTTTTTGATAGGATTGAGGTGTGAAGATTGTGCAGGCCAATCCAAACCTGGAATATCATACTCTTCAAGGAACCTCTTGACATTGCCAGCTGTGTAAATGTGAGCATTATCCTATATAAAGATGGGATTATCATCCAAATTCCAGCCAAAGTAGGGTAGAAAATGCTCAGTCAACATATTAATGTACTTGGTCGAATTAATTCAACTTTGCAAGTGAACTATAGGCCATGGACCATTGGCATTAATGACGTCCCATGCCAAAACTGAACCTCCACCACATTTGTCCTTCTTTTGACGGATGTACTGCCTACCATCACTGCCTAGCCTATTGAACTTGCTTTCATTGTTAAAAATTAGTTTCAACCAGTATGAACAGTCATGATCTTCATTGCATCTGACAAAGTTCAGACAATGCTTTCTGTTATGACAGAAATAATTGGCCTGCGCAAAATTAAATTCCTTCAACCTGTTCTTAATTGTAGAAAGAGAGCACTTTTTAACAAGATTGCACTGTTGTTGGATTTGAGGAGCTGTTTCAAATCTGTTTTTGAGGCTGCAGATCTTGATAGCATAGTCTTCTCTGTAAGAAGTATCTCTAGGATGACCAAATTTAGGGCATCATGAACACTGCCAGGGTTTTGGTACTTTTGCACAGTCTTTCGTACTGTTTTCTCATCACATTTCAATTAGTGGCCAATTTCTTAATTGGATAAACCAGGAAGATGGAGATTTAAGAGAATGTCAAAGCATATGGACTAAATGTTACGTTTATAACCTGGAACATCAATTACAATTAGAGAAGGTGGATATTTTAAGGTGGTTTTAAGCTCTTTTGTTGTCACAGAGTTTCGTTTTGCCTTCTTAATTTAATTTTTTAAATTGACGTGAACACTTCAATTAAAAGTCAAATATGAATAGGTAAAATTATAGAGGAACAAAAGGCAAAACAAATGAGGTATAGGTTTTTTAAATGAAGCTTAAATTTGTGGTTTTTGAAAAAATGACAAGTGCAGACTTTCTTGTATATTGTTGTGGAGTTCATTAGCAACTTTTTTTCAGATCGAGAATTAAGAAATCTCTTTGTGATAATTCAGATACCTTATATTTTTGTATAGTTTTAACAATGACAATTTTTACAATGCCATTAATCAATAAATATTCCCAAAATTTCAGCTTCTTTGTAGTAGAGTAAGTGTGGAAGTATCTATTAATCATGTGTGGTGGACAAAATATCGGACATAGGATTTCCGATTTTGAATTCATAAATTTAGGGGTCGGAGTAAGTTTACAACAGTTTGCAGTTTCGGTCAGTTGACAATGGTTGGCGGCTTAGAGGTGCCAAAGTTGAATGAGAGTTGGTCAGGCCTAGAATATAATCTCTGGGAGATGATTCATTAACAGAGCAAAATTATAGAAAGTAAATAGACAATGGGAGTGGGGGGATCTTTTTGAATTCTCGAGACAGGAAAACGCCTCATTGTCAGTGGTCAGTTTCCGAATAGTCAGCTAGGAGTGATTAGTAGCGCAAGTATAAAAGTATCTATTAACCCTGACCCAATTAAGCAATAGTTAGCCCAAAAGGCAATTAGCAAAATTATTTGATTACGTGGCTGATATATCAGCCCTAGAAACATAGCTAAAAATACAGAACGGTTGATATATCAATCATGTCATATTTTTAGCTAGAAGGTCGATATATCAACCATGTCATATTTTTAGCTATGTTGCTAGGGCTGATATATCAGCCATGCAGAGTTGGAAGGGTTAATCATGTGTGATGAGTCGCTCTTAGACAAAAGACCAGGAACAGGATTTCCGATTTGGAGTCAATAAGTTTAGCGGTTAGAGTTAGTTTAGGTACAGTTTCCAGTTTGGGTCAGTTGACAACGGTTGCCAGCGCGGAGTCCCCAGAGAGATTGGAATCAAGGTTGAGTGAGAGTTAATGGGGTTTGGAGATAATCATTGGGGACTGACTAGACGGCTATAAATAGACATTTTTTTTTTTTACATGGGGGTCACCACTTATCAAGGCCCAGAAGCCACTCTGGGATAAGGGTTATTGCGTGTACAGTAATCAGTGGGATAGTGTCGTAGTAATCATTAGTATTGGAGATTTGATAAAGTGTCTTAAGGGGGCGATTCATCAGGAATTTGTTTACGTTGGACTTGAAGACATTCAAGTTGTAGTCAGGTGGGAAATAGGCAAACGGAAGAGAATTCCACAGGCGTGCACATCTAAGAAAGAAGCTTTGTTCATGGAATCTACGTTTTTATTTAGGCACAGATAAAGAGTGGAAAAAATTACTGACAGTGGTTTCAGTTAGACTGGTGTTTCTCACAAAAGATTGGCGAGTGGGGACCAGAGATTGGAGCTCGGATGAGCACTTGCCATGGAAATAACGCTAAAACAAAGACAGGCTCGCAACGTCTCTTCTGTGGAAGAGAGATTACAGGGAAGAGAAAAGGGGCATCCCCCACTAAGCCAGGAAGTCTGTTTTGTGCTCTGTCAAGGCAAGATAGGCTGTTTTTAACAGCTCCAGCCCAGATATGGCAGCAGTACTCCATCCTTGGACGTAGTTGGCTTTTATACAGATAGAGAATTGCATCAGTAGTGAGATATCTTCTGGAGCGGTAGAAGGATCCCACCATTTTTCTAGCGACCTGGGCAACAGACTTGATGTACGTGTTCCATTTTATTTGGGGTTCTTTTAATCTACCCTATGTAACAGTTGAGCTTTGGTGTGTGATACCGAGTTAAATCAACAACATGCGACTACTTTGTTTGGCATATCAACCATTTTCAGAAAGTTTTTTTTTTTTTTTCAAGCTTTTTTTTACATCCTCAAATATTTATTCATTATGTTTGGTTTGATGGTTTTGTAGAGGAAAATTGTTTTTGCAGAATATGATTGAGTTTTGCAATGTTTGATGTATTTTTGTTCAGGAAGCCAGTATCTTCAGACAGTCTGATCTGTTAGCATCAGATGCCCTAACAGGTATTACCAGTTTGGGCCAAAGTGGACCTGGGAGCAATGGCAACTGAGGGACAGCACCATATTCCCCACAGCCCCTAAATGGAGCCTTACCATTGGATGTCTTTTAAAGTCATACTCAGGACCTTAAAATCAGATTAAGGATTCTAGACCTAATTTTAATCTTTGCAAGAGGATGTAAAAGTAGTACTAATCACATTCGTAGATCATTTATGCATCTATGGCAGCACATCACAGGCCGTAAACAACCAAGTTCTCTCTTATTCTCTCTCCTCTGATCTTGAGCACATGGTACAATGGGGAAAGAAGTGGCTGGTTAATTTTAATGCATCTAAAACCAAGCTTCTATCTATCAACGTTTTGATCCCCATCTGGCATCAATTGAAATGAATGACTCTTGTTTTGGGGAGGTTCCATGTTTTGACAAGCTTCTGGGATTGACCTTTACTCCTGATCTGAAATGGAGCATGTATATCAAATCTGTTGCCAAGGTTACTGAAAAACTGGTGGGATCCTTTTATCAATCCAGTAGATATCTCACTGCTGATGCAATTCTCTACCTATATAAGAACCAGGTACGTCCAAAGATGGAGTATTGTTGCCACATCTGGGCAGGAGCTGCTAAAAATAATACTTATCCTGCCTTGACAGAGTTCAAAATAGACTTCGTAGCTCTGTAGAGGATGCCCTTTTCTCTTCCCTGCAACCTCTTTTTCTTTTTTTGTGAGCCTGCCTCTGCTTTATCGTTATTTTCATGGAAAGTGCTCATCTGAGCTCCAATCTATGGTTTCCCCATGCCAAACTTTCACGAGAAACACTCGTCTAGCTGAAAACACTATCAATAATTTCCCCCACTCTTTATCTGTGGCTATACCTAAATGTAGATTCCATGAAAAAAAGCCTCTTTCTTAGAACTGCGCGCCTATGGAACTGTCTTCTGTTTGCTTGCTTTCCAGCTGACTATAATATGGTCGTCTTCAAGTCCAACATAAACAAGTTCTTGATGAGCCGTTTCCCATAAGTAATCCAATTTACCAAATTTACACTAATAACGATTCCTATCATATTGTCCCATTGACTATTGTACAATCTTTAACTCTTATCCTCGAGTGGCCTCTGGGCCTTTATAAGTGGTGACTCCTATGAAAAAAAAAAAAAAAAAAAGTACAAAAATGTTCAGTTTGGGGAGAGGGTTTATTTTACCCGTCTTAGGAGAGATATTTTTCTAGGTTTATTATACAAAGAAATATGATTTTTGTTGTTGGTTTGTTATGTTTAATTTTGAAATGTTCAGATGGATGGATTCGAAGATCACCTTTTTATTTTTTTTTTATTTTGTTATTCTTTTTTTTATTCTTTGTTATTCTTTTTTTCATTCCTTTTTTATTATTTGTTATTCCTGTATATATATATATATATATATATATATATATATATATACGTATATCCATCTATATCTTTATCTCTCTATTTCACTATCAGTCTTTTTATCTCTATATCATATATCTATCAATCTCTCAATTTTTTTATCTGTATATCAATCAATCCAAAAATATCTATCTATCTACCTATATATATATGCTTGCTCCATTTAAAGAATCGTTCCATACTTCGTTGATCTCCTGTCTCTCATATATATAAATATCTATCTACCTATATATATATATATATATATATATATATATATATGGATAAAGAAATATGATTTTTGTTGGTTTGTTATGTTTAATTTTGAAATGTTCAGATGGATTGGAAGATCACTTTATCTTTTTATTATGTTTTTGTTTTTTATTCTTTTTTTTTTTTTAAATTACGATGAAAAAATCCATAGACTGTCCATGATAAAAAAAAAAAGGAATGATTTTAGCGATTGTTTGTTCCGAATGCTTTTATAAAGTTGGATTGAAAGGAGATTATGAATCCTGTGGAATGGTCCATGCGTCCATTATGGTTTTAGTGTTCCAGGCTATTGCCATCGCAGCATTGGATTTCGAATTATGAAAAAGGTAGAGAAACACAAAAAATGCATTAGCAAAAAAAAAAAAAAAAAAAATAGCAAAATAATAAAAAAAAAAGACGCAACAATGTCTTCTGCATTTCTTACACAACCCGCTTAGATCAAGGACATTAGACTTATTGCAACAAACATTGAGGATTTCAGTCGGAAAAAAAAATTATGTATCGCTGTTTTTACTGTTGTGTCAAAAATCAATAGAACTGAGCAGTTGAACTATGATTTTAGATTTCAAACAAGAAATTCCGTTGACTTCAAGAATGTTTCCGAATTTGTTTAGATGAAGATTGATAAATTTTATTATTCGGATTTCTGTTCTCATCTTGATTGTTATTTTTACATTTCGGCTGATGTAACGACAGATCGTCAGATGTATCTTGTCGAACCCGGTAACCTTTCTGTGAAACTTAAGGATCCAAGGCATTTTTTTTTTTTTTTCTTTTTTTACACGGTGGTCACCACTTATCAAGGCCCGGAAGCCACTCAGGGATAAGGGTTATTGCAAGTACAGTACGTTAGTGTGGAGATTTGATGAAGTGTTTACTTAAGGGGGCGGTTCATTAGGAATTTGTTAACGTTGGACTTGAAGACATCCAAGTTGTAGTCCGGTGGGAAGCAGGCAGACAGAACAGAGTTCCACAGGCGTGCAGTTCTAAGAAAGAAGCTTTGTTCATGGAATCCACGTTTTGATTTAGGCACAGATAAAGAGTGGGGGAAATTTTTCACAGTGGATTCAGCTAGACTGGTGTTTTTTGTGAAAAATTGGCGAGGGGGGGGGACCAGGGATTGGAGTTCAGACGAGCACCTGCCATGGAAATAACGATAAAACAAGGATAGGCTCGCAACGTCTCTTCTGTGGGAGAGAGGTGGCAGGGTAGAGAAAAGGGCATCCCTCACTAAGCCACGATGTCTATTTTGTACTCTGTCAAGGCAGGATAGGCTGTTTTTAGCAGCTCCTGCCCAGATATGGCAGCAGTATAAAGTACTCACTGACACTCTTCTAAAGCTTGAAGGTTTAATCCTCAGTGCAGACGATACTAAGAATACAATTGTGAATTATCTAAGACGTTTACCCGGTCGTGATTATCCTCATGGATTAAATGCAAGGTTCTGTTTAAAATATCCGCCAGATTCCCGAGTTCAACAGAAAGATTCCCAAGTTCGAGAAGGAGAAGATCGGTGGTTACATCAACGTTGTGCGAATTACACTCAAGCTAAGAGTAGTCTACATTGCACTGTAGAGAATCTACTGTTTTGTATAAAATTAATTCAAGCCATTATATAAAAAAATAAAGTTTAAAATGAAAAAAGTCAAGTATCATACTCCAATTATGCTCTAAAAATATGTTTATATATCTAAATATTAGTTTTGAACGAATCCCTGTCATATCAAAGAATCTACTGTTGATTTTATATGTTGAGCCTTTCGGCTTGTGTGATAATAAAACTTCTCAAATGCACTTGTAATGTTAGGCTGTGTAAGGTGTTAACTTTTGTTATTCTTTCATTGTATTGTTACGAGTATCGATACTTATCGAAGACATTTCTGTACAAAAACCTATCTAAGAACACTCTCAGGCACATGAAGTTATTCTATGTGAAATTTCATAAAAATCGGTTCAGCCGTTTTCGAGTCCATAAGGAACGAACTGACAGACAAAGTTCCTTATATATATATATATATATATATATATATATATATATATATATATATATATATAAGTATGTAGTTAAAGAAATCAATATTTAATACAAATTATTTAAAAATGGTTTCATTTTGATGGGAATTATCCCAACACAAATCTTCAGCGTCCGTTTAGAACGAAAGAAAATATATCCCTTTTATTTATCATTATATATATATATATATATATATATATGTATATAATCCACATACAATACTATTTCACAGCTCATCAGTGCAGCTAGACTGGCAATTACCTCAAGCCAGGATTGAAACCTACCGCCTATATGACAGTCAAGGCTCCTAACCATTACGCTAATCGGCAGCTGCTGTGCGAGTTGTGAATTAACGATGTTTTGACATCGTCCGAAATACCTAAGCTCTCTTTGTTTGCACAAAGAGCATCGCTTTATACGCTAATGGTAATTCGTGTATCACTTCTCAATATGCTCAACTCAAGATGAGGAGCATTATAGTCATCCACATACAGTACTGTTTCGCTGTTTCACAGCTCATCAGTGCGGCTAGACAAGTAACTACCTCAAGCCAGAATCGAAACACGACCTCCCAAACGAATCTTCGACTCTAGAATAGCGCTTAATCTGCTAGTAACACAAGATAAAGAAATAAAAAAAAAAAAATGTGTCTAAGATTCGTGAGTATTCCTCATTTGACCTTGAACGATTCGAACAAAAAGCAAGAATGACAACACGTGGATAAGATTTAATAAGGGTTTTATTAAACGTCTTGAAATTTGATATAACACCTCAATGGGTCGGGATGAGGTCGAACGAACACAGCGAGAAAATAATCCATTAAAAAAAATATAATTAAAATTTTTTTTTAAATAATGTAAAAAAAAAAAAAAAAATGACGTGAATACTATGTGATTTAAATATTTAGTAAGAACAGTGTCTAGTAGGGGTTAAAGTTCTCTCCAGTAGGCATTTAAATTTTCTCTATCTCTACTATTATATAAAAGGAACTTTGTGTGTGTGAATTCGTGCCTATAGACTCGAAAATGCCTGTGCCGATTTTTATGAAATTTCACATAAAGGTACTTTATCATGTGTTTGGTAATGTTCTTTTTTAGATGTTTTTTTTTTTTATCGAAATATCTTCAATAAGTATTGATAACAAAATAATCCAATGAAAGAAGAAACAAGTGATTTTGACCAAATTAAACTTCCACATCACAAATGCAGAATGTGAGACGTTATATTACCACACAAGCCGAAAAGCCAGACATATAAAATCAACAGTAGATTCTTTGATACGACAGGCGAGCATTCGAAATTAATGTTTCTGTTTAGAGAACAATTGAACAATGATACTGGACTTCTCCATTTAAACTTTAATTCAAGCCATTATATATAAAAATAATTTTATAAAATTAACAGTAAGTTCTCTACAGTGCAATGTAGACTACACTGTATTGTGAACCAAGTCACTGCAGGGAGGTATGCGACGCTTCCACCAAGTACACCACAATGGATCCCCAATTAGAGCAATCGATTTGATTGAAAAATGGGCGATTTCACCGCTTCGGTGATAATATAATATAGTTGATCACCATTCAATCCTGGAAAACGTCGGGTCTACCTGTTAGTTAGTATGTTTAAATGAGGAATCAAACCGTTTCAAAACCATAACTCTAGAGGCAGACGTGCAATCGCAAATTCAGCCATCGGAATGTTCACATTTTCACGCTAACCCTAACCCTAACCCACTACCGGCATCTTGCTTAATATGGTGGAAACATTATTAGTTTTGGATGGCTACTTCGCATAGTCTCTTGTATTATGGGCAGCGATGCTGCATTCCTTCATTAAAAATACCTTTTGGATCCCATTAAGAGATACATAAGGTGTGCCCACCACCACCCTCGGCTGGACCTGGTATATATAACTTTCGGATTATTTTATTTATTTTTATGTGTTGTTAATGACAAGATGGCTGACAGAACAAGTGTAAGGAATTGGTCATTAAAGCGAATTCCTTCTTTTCAACAACGTTTTTTTCTTCTTTTTTTTCGCGAGGTTTGGAATGCAGACGCATTATATTGGTTTTTAGTTTAAATCGGTGAAAAGATGGAAGAAATTTTAACTTTTTTTCCTTTCGTTTTCTTGAATAATTCTGTGTGTGTGTGTGTATATATATATATATATATAGATATATATGTGGAAATATTCTTTCTTCACTTATATTTCATTTTTATATATACCAATCCTTATTTAAGCTCAATGTAATTACAGAGCAATACAGCGAATTAATAACGAAAGTCTATATTCCAAAGTTTATGATGTTGACCATCTTACAATTTATTCCTTTAATTCAGTTGACATTTACAATTCTTGACAGTATCTGTTTCGTAGCACAAAATCATTCACTTAATCATATATATATCTATAATATAAAGCTGAACGTGTTTGTGTGTGTGTGTGTGTGTGTCTGGTCACGAATAGGCTCCTATATGGTTGACTATTTTAAAAAACTGATTACATATAGAAGATGTATCGAGGATCAGGAATGGGTATGTTTGATCTGGCAGAACGGTGGTTCATTAAAATTGTGGGGTCTGCATTCGCGCCTGGTCCACAAAGTATGGAAATAAAAAATGAAAAAAAATAAAAAAAACGTTTACAAGTGTTTTTGATATAGATTTACATAAGAATACTTTGATAAGCATGTTTCAACTTAAATAGGGATGGTATAATAAAATTGTGGGGTCTGCGTTCGCGCCTGTACTCCATGGAAATATGGCACATATTTTGATAATTATGTAGAATGTAAATGTCACAAAGTTTAACAAGGTTTTTTAAAAGGGGTGAGGGTCCACAATAACACCTTAACTTTAATCTTAATTCACGTTAGCTTTTATTTATTTTTTTTAGTTGAATCATATTGTGTCGAATAAATTCATGTTCTTATTAAAGTGAAAGCAAACAAAAAAAAAAAGTCAAAACTTTAGACAATTCTCGACACCAATTTTGCATAACTCTGCTTTTTTCCTTCTCCACTTGCACATGGCACTCTTTCGAAAATAGATAAATAATAAAATATAAGAATGTTACTTGTTATCGTGTCAAAAGAAGGAAAAAATCCTGCTCACGTGATTACGAGTCTTTTTTAAAATATTTACATAACCTTTTTATTTTTATTTATATATCTGTTTAAGCTTTTTTTTTTTTTGTCAGTGTACTGGAAGGAATTCAGTTGATTACAACCCTTTCTGCATGTTCTTTACATTACAATAGTACAACCCTGAATCCAACGGCGCAATAATATACCGTTCAATACTGTAAAACTGAAACGAAGCTGTTCTGCTTGAAAAGGGCGCCATTTTCTTCATATTCATATTTATATCGATTCTTTGCTTTAAAAACTAAAGTAATTACGTGTTTACTTTTTTAATATCCCTATTTTGCTGTTTCGGATTATTTTACTAAAGTAAGTAAAGCTTCATTATTTTTCAAAACTATTTTTGTTTCTTTGTTTTTCGATACAAAAAAATAAATATACAAGAAATAAATGTTACCATAGTCAAAAGTTCATTTCATGCTTTTTGTTTTGTTTTGAAATAGTTTTTAATGCTCTTTACTTGAAATAATTTCAGCGAACCGAAATTAAAATAAAATTTGAGGCGATAACGACTTAAATGAATTTTTATATAAACTACACATGCCATAATCGAATATTCCTCAAGCACAAAATAACGGAAAACATTAAAATATGTTTATAAATATTCCTTACGTTGACTGAACTCTCTTAAATTGTTAACACAGAATGCTCAGGTGCCCCTCCTTCAAATTGGAAATGGGGCTCTCCATTTCAAAGTCGCTGCCATTTTTATTTTTTTTTAACCGGTTCGTGAATTAAAAAAAAAAAAATTGTTTTTTTACAAACTACTTAAAAATACAAACCAATGAACTTTTCTACCATAAACGTAACTTTTATTGACTATGGTAACATTTATTTCTTGTATATTTATATTATTATATATATAACATTTTCTCTTTGTAAGGAAACGTCATTTTGTTGGTCACTCTTGGCTACGAATGGAAACAAAGTTGATATAAAAAAATATATTTTCGCGAAAATTATCTTTACTTTCATCATATTTTGCTTAGGGTAAAACTTTTGAGTATCAAAACCTATCTCTTTACAACCCCCTCCTTTTCATAACCTATCATACTTTCATCAATCACAGTCCATTTTCTGTAGGCTGTTTTTGAAGCCAGTCAATGACGGGTACTTCTGCTTGTATATATATATATATATATATAGCTTAGTGAGTTAGAAGAATAGATTAAGTTCAGTTCTATATTAGACTTATCGGGATAATATAAAGCTCAACAAGTTTCATTGGAGCTTATATATGAAAACAATATATAGTTTTTGTGACTTCATTTTCCATTCTTATTGTTTTTTCCTATATATATATAAGTTAATGATTTTGTGCTACGGAACAAATACTGTCAAGAATTGTAGGTGTCAACTGAATTAAAGGAATAAATTGTAACATGGTCAACAGCATCAAATTTCAAATATAGACATTATTCATTATATATATATATATATATATATAGTAGAATCCCGGGATAATTAGTAACAAAATACAGTACAACTTTAATTTACGCCATTACAGTAGAACCCCGGGATACCACATTCAAAATTAGTAACAAAATACAGTACAGTATATAATACACATGTATATAATCAAATGACATTATAAATAACATCATAGGCGAGGCAAATACCGTAATGGGAAAAAAATCGTATTCCACATCATAACCTGAAGTAAAAACGTATCCCGGGGTTCTACCGTGTGTGTAATATATATATATATATATATAATACAAAGCTGAATGTCTGGTCACGAATAGGCTCCCATATGGTTGACTATTTTAAAAAACTAATTACATACAATGATAGAAGATGTATCAAGACACAGGAATGGGTATGTTTGATCTGGCAGAACGGTGGTTCATTAAAATTGTGGGGTCTGCGTTTGCGCCTGGTCCACAAAGTATGGAAATAAAAAATTTAAAAATTAAAAAAAAAACGTTTACAAGTGTTTTTGATATAGATGTGCATAAGAATACTTTGATAAGTATGTTTTAACTTAAATAGGGATGGTATAATAAAATTGTGGGGTCAGGCGCGAGCCTGGCCTCCATAGAATGGAAATAGGCACAAACTTTAATAAAGACTTTTCATATCTATCTGCGTAAGTATACTTTGATAATTATGTTTCAGTTTGAAGAAATATGGTATAATAAAATTATAGGGTGTTCGTTCGCACCTGATCTCCATAGAATGGAAATATGTCACAAAGTTTAACAAGGTTTTTTAATATAGATCCACAGAATATTGTGATAAGTGTTTCAGTGTGAACAGGTATGGTATAATAAATTATGGGGGTTTATCTATTTTATTTTTACTTTCATCATATTTTGCTTTGGTTTTGATACCCCCAAATTCAAAGCTATCTCTTTACAACCCTTCCTTTTCATAACCTATCATACTTTCATAAATCAGAGTTCATTTTCTGTAGGTTGTTTTTAAACCCAGTGAACGACGGGTATTTTGCTAATATATATACATACATGATGATTGCAACGTCTCTTGTCATACGAGTGCCACTCCCTCAGACAGTTAAAATCCATGAGCCCAAATGCCTGAGGGAGTATCTATACAAATATGATGTTACAGAGTCTTAGCTTTGTACGACAACTAAGTCTCTCTCTCGGTTCAAAATGTTGAGATCCAGCAACAAGCAAGAGCAAGATAGCCAGCAACAAATTAAACTGCAGACCAGCTGAATGCGGGTAATGGTCTTCCGCTTTATGGTTTTTTAAATCAAAGATTTGCTTCTCCTAGAAAGGTTTCCTTCACCACCGCTTACGGGAGCCCTTTCCACCCCAATACACATTCACACACATACACAAATATACACGGTGCTAGTTGGCCGTTGACCCAGAAAAAGAGTTCATTCGCCCTTTGGAAGGTCTTGTTTTTAATCCTTCAGGGAGACTAGCCGCCCTCCTCACCAAACAAGTCTGGTGGGGGAACCAGTTTAGTCGCCGGTGACCCGACCATGAGGCAGGTAGTACTGGGTTGCATGATACCAGTAGCACATGACATGACCTGACATAGTATATATATATATATATATATATATAAAACATGGTGACCCAACGTTACCAGGCATTACATGATAATTAACTAATGTTTCACGTATCCATGTTTTTAATGTCACTGAAATCAGTGAATTCAACCATTTTCAATCAAATCGGTTAATTGCCTGCTCTAGTTGGGAACTCCTCGTGGTGTACCTGGAGAAAGAGTCACATGCCTCCCTGCAGTGACTTGGTTCACAATACATTGTAGTTTACATTGCACTGTAGAGAACCTACTGTTGATTTTATAAAATTATTTTTTATATAATGAATTTAATTAAAGTTTAAAATGCAAACAGTCAAGTATCATAGTTCAGTTGTGCTCTAAACAGAAATACTCGAGAAATGTATGATTAAAATGTGCAATTTCGTAAGCTTGAAGCAGCCCTGACCTTGCAATCAAAAACCAAGATCGAGTGAAACGGAACGAAATGAGAAGGAAAAAAAAATACATGAAAAACAATTTAAACAACTTTCATTTTTACTCATTTAAAATAAATGCAAAAAAAAACAAAAAAACATGAAAATAATTTAAACTTTTAAACAGTTTTTATTTAAATAATTCAAACAACTTTTAAAAATACACATTTTAATAGTGCATTTCTCTAGTGGCAGCCATCTTGAATATTTTTCATGAAATGTTTTTACATATTTAATCGTGCATTTTCTCGAGTTTATATAAGTAAAATAAATTAACTTTTTATTCGAAATGACTCCTCATGTAATATTTAAGAAAAGAAACATTTTGAATGCCATATTTTCTCCTATCTCCCGCAAACCTTGATAGAGTTCAAAATAGACTTCGTAGCCTCGTAGGAGATGTCCTTTTCTCTTCCTTGCAACCTCTATCTCACAGAAGAGATGTTGCGAGTTTGTCTCTGATGTATCGTTATTTTCATGGAAAGTGTTCGACTGAGCTTCAATCTATGGTCCCCCCTCGCCAAACTTTCACAAGAAACACTCGTCTAGCTGTAAACACTATCAATATCAATAATTCCCTCCACTCTTTATCTGTGCCTAAACCTAAACGTAGATTCCATGAACAAAGCTTCTTTCTTAGAACTGCACGCCTGTGGAATTGTCTTCCGTTTTCCTGCTTTCCGGCTGACTAGAATATGGTTGTCTTCAAGTCTAACGTAAATAAGTTCTTGATGATCCGTTCCATATAAGTTATCAAATTTACCAAATTTTCATTACTAATGATTTTACTATATTGTCCAATTTCTACTGTACACTCTTTAACCCTTATCCTTGAGTGGCCTCTTGGCCTTGATAATGTGGTGATGCCTATGTAAAAAAAAAAAAAAAACCTATTTAGTGAAATTACCAACAAAACAATGGCGTTGAATAATGCTAGAAATGATAGACGTGTCGTAAAACAAATCAACCAATGAAAATGCTCATCCTAATCATTTTTGTTTTCTTTCTCTAGTGTATGCAGCATTTCACGAAATACTGGAAGAAGCAATCTTACATCTGGGTTAACATCGGAGGTTTGATAGCAGGCATCTGGCTCTTCCGAAGAACGGGCTTGAAAATCACAGGACAGCCAATTCCAACGCTTTGGCATGCCTCCGTCCCAGACGACTGCGAGAAGAACATGCCTCTTCCCGATAATGCTATCGAGCACCAAGCAAAGAAAAAGACGCCAGTATCCAAAGACATTGCTGATGAGTAATAGCCAAGGAAGAATTAATCCATTTTTGGTAGGAAGCAAGAAACGGTTGTTTTAATGAAAAATAAAAAATCTTTTTCTTTTAAATAAAATTTTGAGGTTTTATATATTTGTCATGTTTTTATATTTGTCATGTTTTTTATATCTCAAACAAAATTAAATCTGCACGGTTACAGAGATTTGCCTTTTGCAAACCGTTTGTTCATTATACATGTATACATTATACGATGTGGTCGATATTTGTTAGTCATAATTTTCAGTTGCTAACTACACATTTTTTTTTCTAGTCTTTATTTTTCTAGTCTTTATTTTTCTAGTCTTTATTTTTCTAGTCTTTATTTTTCTAGTCTTTATTTTTCTAGTCTTTATTTTTCTAGTCTTTATTTTTCTAGTCTTTATTTTTCTAGTCTTTATTTTTCTAGTCTTTATTTTTCTAGTCTTTATTTTTCTAGTCTTTATTTTTCTAGTCTTTATTTTTCTAGTCTTTATTTTTTTCTAGTCTTTATTTTTCTAGTCTTTATTTTTCTAGTCTTTATTTTTCTAGTCTTTATTTTTCTAGTCTTTATTTTTCTAGTCTTTATTTTTCTAGTCTTTATTTTTCTAGTCTTTATTTTTCTAGTCTTTATTTTTCTAGTCTTTATTTTTCTAGTCTTTATTTTTCTAGTCTTTATTTTTTTCTAGTTTTTATTTTTCTAGTCTTTATTTTTTTCTAGTTTTTATTTTTCTAGTCTTTATTTTTTTCTAGTTTTTATTTTTCTAGTCTTTATTTTTCTAGTCTTTATTTTTTTCTAGTTTTTATTTTTCTAGTCTTTATTTTTTCTAGTATTTATTTTTCTAGTATTTATTTTTCTAGTTTTTATTTTTTTCTAGTCTTTATTTTTTTCTAGTCTTTATTTTTTTCTAGTTTTCTTTTATTTTTATTGCCTTTTATAGCTTTTATTCTAAAAAAAATGTCTGCATGAAAATAGTGACGATATTTCTATGTTTTTGGTTTATTTTTCAGAATAATTCTATGCATTTTTTTTTTTACATTTTTTTTCTTTTATTTGTAGTTTTTTGCTTATTTTCTTTAATTCTAGAAGTGTAAGCCATGTTTAGTTTCCGAACAGTTTCCGATGGTTCGTTGTTCTAAACAAGTCTTGAGAGGTGACTGGTTTGCAGTAGACAGTTCCACAGAGCAAAATATTCTTACCGTGTCGAGATGGAAAAAAAAAAAAACATGTGAAATTGCTGGAGAAAAGGTTTAATATTTATGGAGCAATTCTGGTTTCTGATTGGTTGGTAGCAGAACATGAATTAATTTGATTCGTTAGTTCCCAGCAGCATCGTTTATAAATAGAATCGCCCGACTGTGTGGGATCATACCCCATTCTACATCCAGTGTAATGGGATGTGTCTCCTAGCGGCTTCGGCTGCAGGGAGACAGGGTAGTACAAGTCAAGGATTCATAACTTGACACTCAGCCCAACAGGTGAGGGTCCGAGAACCGGCCCAGCACCTGTTGGACTAAGGTACACCGCCTGAGTAATACCTAGGAAGTCCACCCTCCCAGGCCTTGCCACCGGGCTTTCCGGTGGGGCAAGTTTATTGCTTGCTGCCTGAGGCGCCCCGACCAGAGAATGCTGACGGGGTTACTCAGGCAATTTTTAAAATTGCAGGAGTGCCCCTCCTTTAGGGGAGCCTGCGGGGTTCCCACTTTCCAGGCCTTGTGCCAAATATTGCCGATGTGGGCGGCAATTAAATAACTACCCCATTCTACATCCAAAATATTGCAGCATTAGTTTTATTCATTTTTATTTTTTCTACTTTATTTTCTGTTTTGTTTTGTAATTTTTTTTTCTACTTTTTATTCATTTTAGTTATTTTTTTATTGTCTTAGTTAAAAAAAAAAAAAAAAAAAAAAAGGTTTTCTATTTTTTTTGTTTAGTTTTTGTTGCCAGAACAATTTTCTTATGGATATTTTTGATCTTTCATATTTGTGGAAGAGAGACTCTTTGAAATCAATGGCAGAATTGGATGACAAGACAATATCTGAGAAAAAAAACAAAATCTGATCAGCGATTCGACATTGTTAGAACACTAACACTCAGGTGAAACTGAGCGAAGTGGGGGAAAATCTGGATGAAGCAGGTAGGCCATACATGTAGCAACAAAAAGTGTTCTGCTATACATGTCGGATATTTTTTTTTTCTTTTACATGGTAGTCACCACTTATCAAGGCCCGAAAGCCACTCTGGGATAAGGGTTATTGCGTGTAATCAGTGGGATAATATAGTAATGGTTAGTAATGAAGATTTGATAAAGTGTCTTACTTAAGAGGGCGGTTTATCAGGAATTTGTTTATGTTGGACTTTAAAACATCCAAGTTGTAGTCAGGTGGGAAACAGGCAAACAGCACTTCTAAGAAAAAAGCTTTGTTCGATTTGTTTGATTTAGGCACAGATAAAGAGTGGGGAAAATTATTAACAGTGGTTTCAGCTAGACGGGTGTTTTTTTGTGAAAGATTGGCGAGGGGGGGGGACAAGAGATTGGAGCTCAGACGAGCACTTGCCATGGAAATAACGATAAAGCAAAGACAGGCTCGCAACGTCTCTTTTGTAGGAGAGAGGTTGCAGGGAAGAGAAAAGGGCATCCCCCAATAAGCTACGAAGTCTATTTTGTACTCTGTCAAGGCAAGATATGCTGTCTTTAGCAACTCCTTCCCAGATGTAGCAGCAGTACTCCATCCTTGGATGTATTTGTCTTTTATATAGATAGAGAATTGCATCAGCAGTGAGGTATTTTCTGGAGCGGTAGAAGGATCCCACCATTTTTCCAGCAACCTTGGCAACAGACTTGATGTACGTGTTCCATTTCAGATCAGGAGTAAAGGTCAGTCCCAGAAGCTTTTCCCCCACTCTCTATCTGTGCCTAAATCTAAACGCAGATTCTTTCCCAGAACTGCCTACCTTTGGAACACTTTTCCACTGGCATGCTTCCCAAATGAATACAACATTGATGCAAACAAGAATCCTGATAAGCCGTCCTCATAAATAATCAAATTCTCCCCAATTTATAACATTAATGATTACTATACCACTGCCTAACATTCATTAACCTTGATCCTTGAGCGGCCTTTGGGCCTTGATAAGTGATGATTCCCAAGTAAAAAAAGATTAAAATATGGCTATCAACTCATTTGACTTGCAGTGAAATGAGACATCAATGGATTTATTTTTACGATGAATGACGAGCTAATTGGCTTCATACACTGCAGAACAACAAGCTCTGGAATGTTACTTACAAATATGTTTATATATATACTAGCAGTGGTGGGGGTACCCGGGTGTTTGTGGGTGTAAAAGAAAAAAAGTATTTCGAACCCATGACGAACATGAAGGCGCGAAAGAAAACACGAGATCTTAATGCTACGAGCTCATAGGAAGTGAAAAGCATTGAAATTTATCGATGTCAATCAAAAAGTTGACTTGCAGAAATGAACACTGGCTGGAGGCCAGTTCAGCTTTCCGCTATTTCATTTCCCCACGATGTTGTGGAAAACCAGCTCCTCACAAAAAGGGAGTGTCCAAATGAATAGCAATCGTCTGATATGATTGCTTTCTGAACATACTGGCACGAAATGCCAAGTAGCTGCCTTTGCTTTCATACGAATAAGCTGAACAAACACGCAAGAGAAAAGAATTTTATAAAAGTCGATGTAAATAAATGTATATAGGACGTGCGTTCGCAAATCATAGATATTAATAATCTAGGGAGTATATAAAAAGTTCTAAAGAATAGTAAGCCCTGCGAAAAAAGCCTTTGCTGGACATACGTTTTGTCTTTTATCTATAGATATAAAAGCGAAAATGTATGTATGTTTGTATATGTGTTCGCTTTTTCTGTATATCTACAAAAGGCTTTTTTCAGAGAAGCGGTCGGTCGCCTAACAACTTTTTATATCACATATAAATCGTAATATCTCAGAGTTAACAATGAAACTCGCCTGTCTATTTAATTTGCTCGACTTTGGGAAGATAAATATTCAACATTTGTCGCTCGCCGCATGTGGGTTAGTCTTTTTCCTATAACATCTTGGGAAGCGTTCCCGCGGTAAATGAAATACAATCCCGCAGTCCAACTTGACCTCATTAACTCATTAAAATGGGCACCTGCCAAATCCAAGTAATTAAATAAATTCAAACGTATTTCCGTTAGCATCTCGCGGTGGGGCAATGGTTAACGTCGCACGTTTTTTTTTTTCACACTTTAATTTACAACTTTGCCTCAACGGTTCAGGTTCGATCCTCATACTTATCTACCAAACATTTTTTTTTTTTTTTTACCCCTCCATCCCCGGAGTTTCCACACCCACCTCCAAGCACCCGGGCAACGCCGGGTACCCCTCGCTAGTATATATATACATACATACAAGAAGAAGCGAGCGAACACACACACTTTCGCTTTTATATATATATATATATATATATATATATATATATATATATATATTATATATATATATATGCTCCCCCCCCCCTCGGTTTAGCTAATATATGACGGGAGTAAATTTTCTGCAGACTTTATTTTCTAAAAGAAATAAACCGGTAATGATTTATGTTGAGTTTGTTCTTGTGAATAAATGAAACTTTATTTGCCCCCCCCCCCTGGCAAGCAGAAGGACCCAAATATGTTTAATGTTATTTTTATCTGTCTGTTTTATGCGCGTAAAATTGAAAGAATTAATGGCAAAAAGTGTGTGTGGGGGGGGGGGGGAAATGTAAGAAAGGGTGTTAAGAAATCATTTGTAGGTGTTTATGGCCCAAGGAAATAATTGGACCCAAATTCGCGTGAATTCCCGTCAAGCATTGATCGTTTGAGACCGGCAATCATCTGTGTCAGCCGCAGACTACTGGAACAAAACAACCAAACAAACAAAACGAACTGGAAAGAATACAAATGGGGATTGGGGGGGGGGGAAGGAAAACCCCCAAGAAACTTATCGTGTAAAATGCAAAAATGTTTATGGCATTGTATTAATGTTTTTTATTTATTTATTGTTGGTTTGTTTCTGCAATAAAATCCAATAAACGAAACAAATAAAAAACTATACCAAATACTGTTAAAAACCCACCGAATATATGTCAGCGTATGTCACGGTAACATATATTGAGCTAGTTTTTAGCAGTATTTTTGTACATTTTTTTATTTTCAGCTCATTTTCCTAAACTTACCTGTTCAGCAGAGAGTTCGGCGCCATTTTTAATTTTCTAATACATCGGTAAACACTGTATTTTTTTTCAAGCTGAATAAACATGTTGCATAAAATAAAAACACTAAAACATATCCAGTTAGGTAGAAAAGTAACTTATCTTGCCCTTGATAACATTTATTTGTTATATATTTGTTTTTTGACAACTTTTTCGAATCTATGGGTACAGGTAAAGTCGTGTCAAGCTGGCCTAATGGATATCATACTTAAGCATATTTTACAACCAACTAATGCTGGGCAGCCTGCTAAAAAAAAAAAAAATTATTATATATATGTATATTTCTGTAGAAATATATTTTCTTATAATACATATCAATCCTTATTTAAGAAGCTCAATGTAATTACAGAGCAATATAGAGAATAAATGACAAAAAGTTATATTCCAAAATTCGTGATGTTGACCATCTTATAATTTATTCCTTTAATTCAGTTGACTTATACAATTCTTGATATCTGTTTCGTAGCGCAAAATCAATCATTTATTATATCAATCAGTTAATCTATTATGCCCTAAACTAGAAAATAGCAACAATCCGTCAAAAAGAATTGGAGTGTGATTTGACATGATTAAAATCTGCAAATTGGAAGAGAAGCTGCAAATACCTTTATATTTTTCCATTACGCCATATTTTCGGATTTTAATCATGTCAGATCACGCTTCATTTCCTTTTGACGGATTGATTGTTGTTATTTCTTCTGATGAGTTAAGGGCAAAATAGATTCACTGATTGATATAATAATTAAGTGATTGATACTGTCAAGAATTGTAAATGTCAACTGAATTAAAGAAATAAATTATAAGATGGTCAACATCACGAATTTTGGAATATATTTTTTTGTCATTTATTCTCTTTCTCTCTCTCTATATATATATATATACACACATAAATAAGTCACAAAAGTCTATATTCAAAATTTCATGATGTTCACCATCTTACAATTTATTCCTTTAATTCAGTTGACTTATACAATTCTTGACAGTATCTGTTATGTAGCGTAAAATCATTCATTTAATTATTATATCAATCAATGAATCTATTTTGCCCTTAACTCATCAGAAGAAGTAGCAGCAATCAATCCACCAAACGAAAATAAAATATATTTGGGCATGATTAAAAAATCCGAAAATTGGAAAAGTTGAAATTGCATTATTTTTAGCTTAAATTACACCATGTATAATTAAATTTGTATAATTGATAAAAAAAATCATATTTCTACAGAAGTATGCTCCTCATTTTGAACTGAGCATATTGACAAGTGATACACGAATTACCATTAGCATATAAAGCGATGCTCTTTGTGTAAACAAATCGAGCAGAGGTAGTTCGGACGATGTCAAAACATTGTTAATTCACGACTCGCACAGCAGCTGCCGATTAGCGTAATGGTTAGGAGCCTTGACTGTCATATAGGCGGTCGGGTTTCAATCCTGGCTTGAGGTAGTTGCCTGTCTAGCTGCACTGATGAGCTGTGAAACAGTATTGTATGTGGATGACTATATATATAAACCTGGTATGACATTCACATTATATGCAATCGTTTATATGATTAATTAGCATTTTAAAAACTTATTTAGGATTTTATTGCCAAGGGAGATCATTTGCTTGAAAACTTCCTTCAAACGTCAGACGTGGAGAACAGATAGTACACTTGGAAATATTTATTTGTAGAAAAATATGTAAGAAAAATGTAATATTAACAAATTAAGCACTAGGCTATTCAACAGTGTGGAAAACTTGGTCGCAATAACTGAAAATCACCATAATACCACATTTATTCTAAATGCCATCCTACTTAAAATTTCTCAAATAGTTAAAAAAATTTTACTGTTCATGAGAAAAACATACGAGGGGCGTGCGATAAGTAATGCCCCTGACCTACTTCCAGTTGTCTGATTTAGCTGAAATTTTGCATGTGCAATGATTTATATCTCTACGGGTTATGTGGCAAATTACAGCTCTGAACTAATTGTGGTTTCTGTTTTACACATGTATGAACTGAGTCAGGTGTGAAATGGAGCCTGTTGAATGTCGAGCAGTGATCCAGTTTTTGTATTTGAAAGGACGCACACCACAGGAGACTTGATGAAATGAAAGAAACTTATGGTGATAATGCCCCATCATATGACTTTGTAAAACGCTGGCATCGTGAATTCGAACATGGCCGGAAGTCTGTCGCCCCCCCCCTTTCTGCCATTGATGAGGCATCTGTCCGTCAAATTGAGGCTACCATTTTGGAAGATCGGCGCATTATTATTCGCCAAATAGTCCAAGATATCAAGATTAGTACAGGATCTGTGGAAACTATCATTCATGACCATTTGCATATGCATAAGGTGTCTGCCAGATGGATTCCCAGGTTGCTCATGCCATTCCAGAAGCGAGAACGCATAGATTGCTCAAGGATGAATTCGTAGATGTGCCAAGAAGATGAGTCAAAGTTTTTCAAAAGACTGATTATACAGGATGAAACCTGGGTCCATCTAAACATTTAAACATGGCCGGAAGTCTGTGGAAACAACTCCCAGACCTGGTCGACACCCTTCTGCCATTGATGAGTTGAGGCTGCCATTTTGGAAGACCGACGCATTACTATTCGTCAATAGCCCAAGATGTCAAGATTAGCACAGGGTCTGTGAAAACTATCATTCATAACCATTTGCATATGCATAAGGTGTCTGCCAGATTGATTTTCAGGTTGTTCACACTATTCCAAAAGCGAGAACGCGTCGAGTGCTCGAGGATGAATTTGGAGATGTGCCAAGAAGATGATTACACAGTATGAAACCTGGGTCCATCACTATGATCCAGAGATCAAAGCCCAGTGGAAGCACTTGGACTCACCACCTCCAAAGAAGGCAAGGTGCATCCCTCCGCTGGCAAGGTCATGCTCACAGTCTTCTGGGACCAGGACGGAGTAGTGATGACAAATTTCCTGGCAAAGGCTTCCACAATTACAGGAGCATATTATGCTTCACTTTTGATGAAATTAAGGGAAGCTATCAAAATCAAGAAGCGGGGCAAGATCAGCAAAGGTACCCTCCTCATGCAGGACAACGGTCCACAACTCGCATGTCGCCAGATCAGAAGCATGGGCGTGTGGTTATGAAATCGTCTCCCCATCCTTCCCACTCTCTTGACCTTGCACCCTCTGACTTTCACCTCTCCCCAGCCATGATGTTGTGTTTTAAAGGAGATCGTTTCCCAGATGATGCAGCCTTGATTTCTGAAGTCACATCGTGGTTGGAGGACCAACCTGGGTTGTTCTACAAAAATGATCTCCAGAGCTGCATCAAACGATGGGAGGAATGCATAACTCTGGGTGGTTCCTATGTAGAGAAAGACTAATAACTGTGCCAAGTTTCGTTGCTCTACTTCTCTGGGAAGTGGGTCAGGGGCATTACTTATTGCACGCCCCTCGTATGTCTATATACAATTTGTGGATCGAGTCAGCTTCCTCCGAACCAATAGCTATTACGTTAAACATGCATATTCGTAATGCTGTTGTTCAACCTTCACCTGGCAAATTCTATTTTTTAAATTTTTACATCAATTTTCCCCGGCTAAAACCAAATATAAAGTCTCGCATGGGTTTGAATACCCTATATATTAAGTTTCATATCTGTAAACCAAACACTGAAGGGAGTTTGATCGGCAAAATTTTTTAAACATGTATATATACGCATACATAAATATATATAGAAAGAGGTTTGTGTTTGCTATAAACTTTGATACGCAAATATTACGCAAGTATAAATCATGTAGAATATCTGCATGAATATAATTACACGTAATAGTTAACTAAAAATGATCATCCCATAAGACCAAAAAAAAAAAAAAAAAAACTAATAGGAAATTAATTAAAATGAATGTTTAAAAGAATATGAAAATTAGCTAGATCTTTTGCAGATAAATGCAATTCCACGACTCATATATAACAAAGTTGTATTTTCTTTTTAAATAAATAGAAAAAAAATGGTTTTTAATATGAATATCGATACACAAAACATCCCAAATTTATAGGAGTGTTGATTTCTTCTTTAAATAGACACAAGAGGCTAGTACGTTTAAAGAAGATATAGAGTCATTTGAGGAGAATGCTGATAATAAAAAGCGAGAAGGTAGAATCATTGGAGACAAACGAAGCCTGAAAGAGACCCACCACCAGAATTCAATCCTGTGAACTTCAAACACGCTAGCCAAAATGAAAGCCCTGTATGTAATAACTAGGGCTGGGACAACAGCATATTCTTTTTATTGTTTTGACTCTCGAGTGTGTATCCGTTGAAATCTTATACGCTTTTATATATAGTGATGTGGTTCTCGGTGGATTAATTGTGTCTAACTGTGTCGGATATATACTCGAGAGTCAAAACAATTAAAAGAATACGCTGTTGTCATAGCCCTAGTAATAACATTTGGTCATGGATGTGTTATAAACGGAATTTTCTTTTTCTTTCTTTAGAGTCCAAAAATATTAAACGGACAATTTAAAAATTTTTATTATTTGAATTTTAAGGTTGTTTAAAAAACGAGATTTGAACGAGATCTTGTGATGTATGTATATGTTTTGAATTCCGGTTATAAAACAGGAGTTTCGGCTGAAGAGAGCTTGATATGGGTGTCAAAAACGGTCTCAGGTTTGAAACCGACGCTACCGATGACGTGTCTCATGTAAACTTTCTGGAAAAAAAAAATTATATATATATATATATATATATATATATATATATATAAAGCTGTGTGTGTGTGTGTCTGGTCACGAATAGGCTCCTATATGGTTGACTATTTAAAAAAAAAACTGATTACATATAATGATAGAAGATGTATCGAGACACAGGGATGGGTATGTTTGATATGGCAGAACGGTGGTTCATTAAAATTGTGGGGTCTGCGTTCGCGCCTGGTCCACAAAGTATGGAAATAAAAAGTTAAAAAAAAAAACGTTTACAAGTGTTTTTGATATCGATGTACATAAGAATAATTTGATAAGTATGTTTTAACTTAAATTGGGATGGTATAATAAAATTGTGGGGTCTGCATTCGTGCCTAGCCTCCATAGAATTAAAATTGGCACAAACTTTAATAAAGACTTTTCATATCTATCTGCGTAAGTATACTTTGATAATTATGTTTCAGTTTGAAGAAATATGGTATAATAAAATTATGGGGTGTTCGTTCGCACCTGACCTCCCTAGAATGGAAATATGTCACAAAGTTTAACAAGGTTTTTTAATATAGATCCACAGAATATTGTGATAAGTGTTTCAGTATGAACAGGTATGGTATAATAAATAATGGGGTTTATCTATTTTATTTTTACTTTCATCATATTTTGCTTTGGTTTTGATACCCCCAAATTCGAAGCTATCTCTTTACAACCCTTCCTTTTCATAACCTATCATCTATATATATAAAAGCGAAAATGTATGTATGTATGTGTGTTCGCTTTTTCTGTATGTCTTCAAAAGGCTTTTTTTCTGGCGGATTCTCGAGGCCGTCGCTCATTTTTAAACCTTTTTATACCACGTCTAAATGATAATATCTATGACTTAACAACGGTGGTCGCCTCTCTATTTACTTTGCCCGATTTCGAAACGTTAACTATTCGACATTTTCGGATCTGCACGTGTTGCATTCGTTTTTCGGTATTTAAAAAATAAAAAAAAGCGAAACTCGATTAAAAATACTGGCCCACGGCCAGTGGTCTCTATAAAGCTATGTAACGTTTGGTCAATGTCAGCTTCGTCATATCAGACGGTTGCTTTCATTTCGAGACAAGACACTCCCCCTAATAAACAGGGAGCTATTTTTTTCCAAAGTTAGTTCAAAACAAACAAACCGGTTTATTGAACTCATTAAAAACTGTCCCGCAGAAAATGTTAACTGCTGAATAGCTATCGCGTACCATCGCCGCATGTGCATTAAGCTTTTTCGTATAAAAAAAAACAGATTCGCGTTAAATAAAACACTGTCCCGCACTCAAAGTTCACGTCAATAACTCGTCAAAAACGGGCACCTGTTTTTTTTTTCACACTGTACTATTTTCCAACTGCGCGTCAAGGCTTCGTTTTTTTTTTTTTTTTTTTTTTTTTTTGTTAAACCAACGATTTTTCTTTTTATTTACCCAAAATCACACACTTCCAAACACCCGGGCAACGCCGGGTACCCCTCGCTAGTACTTTCATAAATCAGAGTCCATTTTCTGAACCCAGTCAACGACGGGTACTTTTGCTAGTATATATATATATATATATATTAGTACTGATCTCACTATTCTATATCAGATCTAATAAGAATCAATAGAGAATTGTCTCTATAATAAATACATAATCTGCATGAATTAAAATATCATATTTAAGCGTATCTTACAACCGGGCAAGGCTGGGCGGCCTGCATATATCTATAAAAGTGAAATTGTGTGCGTGTGTATTTCCCTACCAAACTACTTTGTCGATTTTCAGTTTACAGACTAGAGATTTGACATAAGGTGTATTGAGATTTGGGAAAATCTTTAATCGGTTTTTGGCCAAAAATTTAGCTGTCAAGAGGTCAGTTCAACGATTTGAGTTTTAAAAACTCTACCAAACTCCTCCGCCTATTTTGGGTCTAAGCACTTGAAATTGTAGATGAAGGTTATCTAGACACGAGTCAAACATTTTAATATATATATATATATGCGCATAAAGTTATGAACTGCTAGTATTATAATAAAATCGTATTCCAGGCTGTGTGTTTGTCTGTCTGTTCAGTATACATGATATAAATGTTTGAATATATGGTCACGTGGCAGTTTTAGTCATTTAGAACTGCTTTAAAGCTTCACTGCTCACTCATTTTTCGATCAAATTTCAAACAATTATTACAGTTTATAGATCACCTTAGTTATATTGTGAAAAAAAAATTTCAATTTTCGTTCAAGTAAAACAAAAGCTCTGATGAATTTACTGGTGTTCAAAATCGTAAAATTATGTAAGCAGGTGAGCGAAGTTTTTTTATAACTGGTTTCCATAGCAACCACATCGCTTCAACGACTACTGTTTCTACCAATTCACCGCTCTCACGAAAAGAGAAGTAATAAGTGAAACAGAGAGAATAAAAGGGAGATAATTGGGGGGAATTTTATTGAAAGAAGACGAGTGCTGTACATTGTTATTACATATGTTTATGGGGGCAAAAAATAAAAAGATTGAAATTAAACAAAGAACAAGTGAATTTATTGGAAGCCTGGAAAAATCATGGAATACAATAGAAAAATGCGAGAAAAGTAATATGGTTAAGCTTAAATGTGGAAAAGTAAAGGACTAATTGTTAAAACTGGAAAAGAAAAAGACAAGATATTCTAGTAAAATATAAAATATAATTTATAACTTAAAATATTGCAGCATTAAGAATTTTTCATAAAAACACGTGTTAAATATGCTGATATTTTACTAAACATCAAAATACATTTGTGGAGGATGATCTATCGATTTTAGCGTTACTTGTATTTTAAAATCAATATTTATTATTCTATTATTATTACCAGCAATGGAATATTTACTTTAAATAAAATCAAATAAAATAAAAAAAAATCGTTTTGGAATCGGAAAATAGGCATCAATTTTTCCGATCCTGATACCGATTCTGGTACCCCCAAATCTTCTGATTTATCTGATTCTCGATTAATCGTCCCAACACTAATATATATATATATATATATATATATATATATATATGAGAGAGAGAGAGAGATAATGGGGACGAGAGGGAAAGTGGTCGATTTGATTACCGATCTTATCGAATCTGTTTGCTAAAATGTCTCTAAATAATGTTTTTTTTTCCAAATCAAGACACAATAACGATAATTTATCAATACATCAATTACCAAATCTTTTTATCTTAGTCTTTTACGACAGTTTTGTCTTTTACGAAATCATGACGATAAGTTTATCTTCACGATTCATTTACAACTTGCCAAACATCGTTTTTAATTGTTGACCACATGATTGTGCCGCCGAAGACTATAAAATCAAATTGACGTTTAATATTAATTTTGATATTCAAATAAAATGAAATGTCTGCTTATCGGGTTCGGAACCGCCGAGTGATTCCCCTGGTTCGAAAGGGACTTGAGAGCATTAAGAATTCATAGCTGTCAGACTTCTCTCGTGGGGATCACAGAAAATCCATAGCAATCAATATTCCTGAATTATTTCTTCTTGTTTTGTATCTTTCATAATTGCCAACTGCAAAGAAATCTGTTTTGGAAAGTTTTGGTTTTTTGTTCCGATGATGGGTAGGTTTCGAATATTCGGTTTGTAGCCATATTATTTTAATTAATTATTATTTTATGATTGCAATTAAGAAGAGAAAACATAAGGCAAATAAAAAAGACAAAAGAAACAAAAAATAAGATAAAGATAAAAAAGTAACAAAAGATAAAAAAGTAACAAAAGATAAAAAAGTAACAAAATATAAAAAAGTAATAAAAGATAAAATTTAAAAAAATAAGATTAAACAAGATACAAAAAAACAAAAGATACAAAAAAAAACAAAAGATACAAAAAAAAACAAAAGATACAAAAAAAACAAAAGATACAAAAAACAAAAGATACAAAAAACAAAAGATACAAAAAAGCAAGATACAAAAAAGCAAGATACAAAAAAACAAGATACAAAAAAAACAAAAGATACAAAAAAAACAAAAGATACAAAAAAAACAAAAGATACAAAAAAAACAAGATACAAAAAAAAACAAGATACAAAAAAAAACAAGATACAAAAAAAAACAAGATACAAAAAAAACAAGATACAAAAAAAAACAAAAGATACAAAAAACAAGATACAAAAAAACAAAAGATACAAAAAAAACAAAAGATACAAAAAAACAAAAGATACAAAAAAAAAACAAAAGATAAAAAAAACAAAAGATACAAAAAAAGATACAAAAAACAAAAGTTACAAAAAAACAAAGGTTAAAAAAAACAAAAGTTAAAAAAAAACAAAAGATACAAAAAAAACAAAAGATAAAAAAAAAAACAAAAGATACAAAAAAAAAAAAAAGATACAAAAAAAACAAAAGATACAAAAAAACAAAAGATAAAAAAAAAACAAAAAAAAAAAAAGAAAGAAAAAGGAAAAATGAAAAAAGAAAACAATGTGAACCGAGAGAGCTGAGTGATCGGGGGATCCCAATGTAGACACAACGGAGGACGAGCACATTTCAGGGAAAGCCGTAAAAAAAAAGGTCAAGGAGACTTGCATATAAGTCGAAGTTTGGCATACGGGTTCGTGAACGATTTGCGTTAGGTCATATGCAATCGTCATCTGTCTTGTTTGAGTGAACTAGCCATTCAACATTGCGAACATTGAAGTCTCCGCAGACGTGAATGTAAACCGAAGGATGGGTAGACAGAATGTGGTCAATCTTTTTCAGAGATTTTCAATGATAGTAACTCTGCTGTAATAGGGTCGATAGAGAACAGATATGAATGCTGATGTAGGGCAAATTAGGATCTTCTCTGGGGATATCCTTATCACATGGAAAGCCATCCCTAATTTGGGGACATATTTCATGCCCATGACGATTTTAGGAGGTCAGATTTTGATGTCAAATTTGAATATCCAGTAATCGTGAAATCGTCTAGAGAAACAGTCGATCCAATGCCAGTTTCGCACAGAAACACTAGGTCTGGTTTGGTCTCCTGTAATTGGATTTCAACCTCAGGAAGGTTGGAATGTACACTCCTGATGTTAGAGAAAGAAACATGGTAGTGGGGGGGGGGAAATCAACGTTGGGTGTTAGAGTTCTGCGTTTAATCTTGTTTAGAGTAAAAAAAATTCATGTACAGAGAAATTAAGTACACGTTTGTTTCGGTTAGTATGTGTTTGTATGTGTGTAAAGAATTAGCATGAGGATATGTGTATGTTAGCATATCTGATTAATTAGTCAGACAATGTATGTGTTTTCATTTCATGTAAGTTTACACATCTAATTTTAAACTTAATCTGATGCATAAAGAATGAAAACCGGAATTAAATTGCCTCTCCTATAACTAGAGTAAAATAACGCCGAGTGGTTTGAGTTTAGAGGGATCGCAATCAGTAATTTTTTTTATTACATAGGAGAGTCGATGCAGAGGATGATACAAAAATAATTATTATCACAATAAATGAACAATAAAAGATAAAAGCAGTGTTATCTTAGATTCGTCGGTCTTTTGTTCTTACAGATAAGCAAAGAGTTAAATAAAGAATTAAAAACCATATTAAAAACCATATAAAAATATATCAGTGTTGACTTAGAATATTCAGAAGTTATCTCTCTTGGACTAAATCCAAGTCATCTCCCGTGAAGTATTACTTGCCAACGAAAGAATGAACTCTACTACTGAAAACAATAAATTCCATACTACATGGACGGTTTAGAAACAAGATTCAGCCTCTTTTTTTGCATGGGACTTAAAGCTGTATTCAGGCTAGTTCGATATTTTCTCCTGGTCATTTCGGGAATAGGTAGTTAAGACAGAACTCTCAAACAGCTCACCTTTCAAACATCGGACTTTTACACTTGTAACACAATTTTGGACAGAATAGTTTGTAGAAAGTGCTGTTTACTTTACGTAACTCATTCCTTCTCTTCACCGTATTTGTGGTCCATGTATTTTTCAACATACCTTCTGCGTCTTGGATGCAGGTCCATCTGGAACATCTCGTCTTGGAGGGGAGACTTGGTACCTGTTTTGGATGAAGATTCAATCACTCGAAGACAAGGAATTGGTTTTATAGTTTATTTCACTTTCCAGATGTCTCGCAGAAGATGGAAAGTGAATCTCTGGCCTGTGTTGTTCTGTTCTACACAGTCAGCGTCCCCCCCCCAGTGAAGGGGAGGAGACAACAGTAAAGCCGTCCGTCCTCTTCTTAGTCTAAACCAAATCTCCATGATTCAGCTAACCTGATCCCGTGACTCACACGCAATCTGATCAGCTGATCCTGACTTCCGGTCAACGTTTAATTGGTTGAGTATTGTTGGATGCTTGTCTTGTTGCCTATGTAACGTCCTCCTTTCAAATTCATTAATAGATCTAAAAGAACGGCAAGGCTATTACAATTTAGCACCAACGATGTCACCACGGTATTGTAGCGAATTGCAGCTAGAAAGAAGTGCTTTGCTTAGGAGGCAGCATATTGGTACAACGTCACATCATCATTGACTGGACCTGCCAACAGGATCTATAGATATGAGGTTAGGGCAAGGAATATCAACCCAGTGCACACGTCACTGGCATCCGCACGAAACCAATACCATCTGGGCAACCCAGTATGGGTTAAGCTGCCTCGTTATTGATGCACGTCCAAGTTCTAAGAAGGAACGGTAATAAGGTGCAATAAAAAGAATAGGAGGCATTACTTTTGGGGCGTTCTTTTGTATATACACATACATACAAATAAGTGATGCGGTTACAAAAAAAACAAAAAACAAAAAAAAACAACGCTCTTAGAATTTGGCAGCAACGCATTTGCAGGAGATACTAGAACAAAGTTGTAAGCGATGTCCATTTACCTTAGCAGCTCCATTTCAGACTTTTATTTGGGCTTTACTCCTGAGGCTTATTTTATCTCCCTCTAGGGATGTGACGGTGGTTCTGTGCTTAACGACACAAACTGACGATCTAGGTGTTGCAAGTTCAAATCCTGTTCATTCCACAAAAATCACTTTCACTTAAGATGCTGGCAACCTGCAAGTATCCGATATCTTTCTAGAAAGAATTTCTGACTAGAGAAATATCGGGGAAACCAATGCCAATAATCTAATTTTCGAATTCATACGATATAATTATGATTTTCTCTAAATAGAGTGCCTTCAAAGACTGAGGAGTCCTACCTATCCGATGATTTTCATACACCTTTAGGTATATGTCCCATATTAAGACATGTAACGTAACGGGTTCACTGTTAAGACATGTAACGTAACGGGTTCACTGTTAAGACATGTAACGTAACGGGTTCACTGTTAAGACATGTAACGTAACGGGTTCACTGTTAAGACATGTAACGTAACGGGTTCAATGTTAAGACATGTAACGTAACGGGTTCAATGTTAAGACATGTAACGTAACGGGTTCAATGTTAAGACATGTAACATAACGGGTTCAATGTTAAGACATGTAACGTAACGGGTTCAATGTTAAGACATGTAACGTAACGGGTTCAATGTTAAGACATGTAACGTAACGGGTTCAATGTTAAGACATGTAACGTAACGGGTTCAATGTTAAGACATGTAACGTAACGAGTTCAATGTTAAGACATGTAACGTAACGGGTTCAATGTTAAGACATGTAACCTAACGGGTTCAATGTTAAGACATGTAACGTAACGGGTTCAATGTTAAGACATGTAACGTAACGGGTTCAATGTTAAGACATGTAACGTAACGGGTTCAATGTTAAGACATGTAACGTAACGGGTTCAATGTTAAGACATGTAACGTAACGGGTTCAATGTTAAGACATGTAACGTAACGGGTTCAATGTTAAGACATGTAACGTAACGGGTTCAATGTTAAGACATGTAACGTAACGGGTTCAATGTTAAGACATGTAACGTAACGGGTTCACTGTTAAGACATGTAACGTAACGGGTTCACTGTTAAGACATGTAACGTAACGGGTTCACTGTTAAGACATGTAACGTAACGGGTTCAATGTTAAGACATGTAACGTAACGGGTTCAATGTTAAGACATGTAACGTAACGGGTTCAATGTTAAGACATGTAACGTAACGGGTTCAATGTTAAGACATGTAACGTAACGGGTTCAATGTTAAAACATGTAACGTAACGGGTTCAATGTTAAGACATGTAACGTAACGGGTTCAATGTTAAGACATGTAACGTAATGGGTTCAATGTTAAGACATGTAACGTAACGGGTTCAATGTTAAAACATTGAACATATCATGTTTCATGTTATAACATGGAACATGATGTGTTTCAATGTTGCGTTCATCTTTGACAAATCTGTTTTGCATGTTCGGTATTCATTCTCATGGATTCAACCAAAGCACACACACACACACACACACAAAAACAAACAAAAAAAAACAAGCATGCAGGTTTTCCCTCCACAAGTGAAACATTTACTTTCACCATGATTAATGTTTGCGCAAAAAAAAAAAATCCATAGCTTGGTTATTGAGAAAAGTACAAACGGACGAACAATTTTGATGCACGTTTACACCTATAATGCCCTCTAGGAGAGCAACCAGAATAAGCTCAAAGATTTTTTTTTTTTCTGGCAAAAATTTATTTTCACGTGATTAATATTTCTACAAAATTAAAAAAAAAATTCAAGGCGTGGTTATTGAGAAAAGTGCGAGCAAACAAACGAGAGTGAATTACCAGGTCCAATCCCTCGTTTGTCAGGGTGTAATAAAAATTATCACTCTCGCAAACGACCTCGTGTTTTCTTAGGCTGTAAAATGACGACAGAAAATACAGGAAAGTAAAGACAAGCGTAATTTTGTAGGTCGCTCCTTGGTGAACGTATGCCATTAATTTGCATATGTACTGAATTGGTAACTGTTAAATGGGACGAATTCTAAAACATGAGCGTTGAGTCGAGTTTTTTATTGGACGAGAATGAACGGTGGAAGATAATATCGAATACACGAGGATTTATTGCAAGTTAAGGAAAGAAAGGAAAAAGGACTTTCGTGCGTTGAATCGACAAGAGAATGTTTTGACACTGCCATTTTTTTTGTTGTTGTTTTGTTCATTTCCTTTTTTTTTCAAGCTATTTCTGCATAGATATTATTTTCAAGTGACTTCGATAAGCGGGGGCTTGAAGAAAAAAAATCGACAGATTCAACATTCGGTTAATACTGGAATTTGATGGATTTACTGTTGATGGGTTGAGAAGGCAGAGGTTATTTATAAATTATGCAAAATAAAGGAACCAGCAACAGTCATTCCGTTCAGGTTAATCGGAGGGGCCTATGCAGTGTACCAGCAACTTGGGGGATGAACCTGACTGGGAAAAAATTACACAGAACTTATATACAGCATTTGGAATGGATCCTTTTGTTGCATGACAACAGGTCACTACTCGGCGACTTCATCCCAGTGAAACGGTGAACGTTTACTTAGCTAATTTTCGGAAATTATCAGAATCGTTTGGCGGTGTCATCGACAAAATGTTAAGCTGTGCCTTTTTAGTGAGCTTACCTGAGGATATCAGTAGACTTTTGCAAGCGTTGTCAAGTACTGACAGATTAACAACGGACGAGCTATTGGCCCGAACGTGAAACATCCTTAAGGAACCAGAACCAATTACAGCAACAGCCGACACTAGTTGTGCAGCATCTAAACCTTATGGAGACAATGTGGATTCTTGCCGAGCTAACACTAAGCATGGGGCGCTTGTCTGCTATAAATGTGGGGTCCTAACCATTTTGCTAAGGAGTGCGGAAGTCGAAGTAGTACGATGAATGTTTACCCAGGAGTACACAGGACACTATGATGTTATCGCTGCAATGAGTTGGGTCACATATCTCGCAACTGTTTGGGAAACGAAGTTGGGGACAAGGTAGTGTCGTCACCCTTGGCTCTTGTTAAACAATGAACGCAGAACTGCCTGCTGTCTGCGTCAAAATTGATGATATGCAGTGTTCAGCACTAACTATGGACTATAGAGTTTTTTTATTGGACGAAAATGAACGGTGGAAGATAATATCGAATACACGAGGATTTATTGCAAGTTGAGGAAAGAAAAGAAAAAGGACTTTCGTGCGTTGAATCGACAAGAGGAAGTTTTGACACTGACATTTTTTGTTGTTATTGTCTTGTTCATTTCCAGTTTCAAGCTATCTCTGCGTGTGTGTATATGTGTGTGTGTATATATATATATATTATTTTCAAGTGACTTCGATAAGCGGTGACTTGAAGAAAAACAATCGACAGATTCAACATTCGGTTGATACCAGAATTTGATGGATCTACTGCTGAGCCGTCTGTCATCGAATGAGTTGAGAAGGCTGAGCGTATTTGTAAATTATGCAAAATAAAGGAGTCAGCAATAGTCATTTCTATAGTTAGAGCTGAAATACAAATCAGTGATGGGGTTACAGAAAAAAAAAAATACAACGCTCTTGCAATTTGGCAGCAACGCAGTTGCAGGAGATGCTAGAACGAAGTTGTAAGCAACGTCGATTTGCCTTAGCAGTTCCCCTTCAGACTAACGGCAGAATGAGGGGGGAAAAAATGCAAGAAAAAAAATCAACGTGGCGATCATTTTGACACTGCCATTTTTTTGTTTTTGTTTTGTTTCATTTCATTTTTCACAGGGGACCAAAAGCAAATATGAAGAATATCCGAAAACAACTAAAAATGTTAACTTACTACGATATTAATATAAAACAGATGATAAAATCAAATACGTTCGAAACCAAATTACAATGCGAAGATTTTGTAAAATAAATTATTTGTTTAAGATTACTTATAATCTCGGCGTAATACACATTTTGAAGAATATTTTTCCGATATTTCAATCTTTTTTTTCTGCTAATACAGAAAAAAGATTTAGTAGTAAAAACCCCGTAGCTTCTTTTCGACGAATAAGGATTTTACGACTATTTTTTTGTTAATATGTTTGCCAAACCCTGAATGCGCGTATGCATGCAAAATGACGGCACTAGTAGAGAAGAATGAGAAAGAGCACGTTAGAGAAGGCAATCACTTTAAAGATGTAGATGACGTTCGAGAGTACGATCACAGCGGTAATGACAGAATGAGGAGAAAAACATTGTACAAAAAAAAAAAAAAAAAAAAAAAAATGCAAGAAAAAATTCAACATGGCGATCACCTGCTTTGAGAAAATATTCCTGGTCGATACACAGACGTGAAAATAGAAGCTATTTCTATTCTACAACAGGATTTACTTGCGCTTATAAGTAATACATAAAAATACGCAAACACATCTAACTCTGGTATGATGATATATATGAATAGACGAACTGTGCACGATGGGTAAGGCCACAAGTCACAGAAATTGTCGAGACAAAACGGAAGTTAACAAAATAATCATGTCCTTTCAATGATAAAACTGGGTGGGGGGGGGAACAAAAGGGTTTGGCAAATATATGCCTACCTCGACGGACAGCCCGAAAAAGGAAAACAAATAAATTAGTGATCACGTGATCAAATCAACCAATGATTAACCTTCTCATCGTCAGTTACCTTGGATTCTGCACGTTAGGAAAAATATAAAAACTTTTTTCTTCCGTTTCTGAATTTTTTGGAGATGACGATTATTCTTTGGGTTCTTCGGACTACTGTTCTCATCTTGAGCGTCATTTTCAAAACGTTATACGCAAAAGGACCTATGATGTAGTGGATAAAATACGTGGTGAAATTCAGTTTTTAAGTTACTCTTTTTGAGGTTGACGGTTCAATCCTCAATGAAGATGACACTAAAAATACAATTGAGAATTATTGTGGACTTCTACCCAGTTATGGCTGACGGAACGAGAGCATGCTACCCCCATGGATTAAATAAAGCCTTCCGTTCGAAATTCTGTGCAGATTCTAGAGTTCGACAGAAAGATTCTCCGAGTTGGACGATACACCTGAAGAAAGTCGGAGGTTATACCGACCGAAACGTTAAAAATGACTCTTACGGTGAGAACAGTAGTCCGAAGAATTCAAATAATATGAAATTCTTTTTCTTTGACTATTACAAATTTATAATGGTAGGTTGGGAAAAACAAAAACAATCACAAACCGCTTAGCAAAATCAGTTCGATTGACGAGCCGCGTGCGTGTGAATAAATTGTTCTCTTTCGGTCCTGCCTTTTCGAAGAAGTAAGATGGAATGTTCAGACATCCTAAACTGCTACTACACACGTTCAACAGACATAGCCAAAGAACAATGGCCGCGCCTAAAGACATTTTCTCCGCACGAAACTTATCTACACGGAATTATCAAAGATCATAAAGAATTACTATTCAGACGAAAATATCAACCGTAAATGCCAGTATTTCAACAACACTATCTCTTTCTTGCTAGCATATCTCTTTTTATGTAGTTTTGTGTGTTTATATACAGGGTGTCCCAATTAAATGTATACACCCTTTAAATTATCTCAACTTGCTACATGAATACACTATGCCACGTTCCCAAGAGATGCTTAGGAATAAAGAATGGCACTTCCAGCAGGTTGGAGCACTTCACCACTATCATCATGACGCAAGAGCATATCTTGATAGTCACCTGCGAAACATATAATTAGGACGAAGAGAAAGTATCGAGTACTGCCCCCCCCCTCACCGGATTTGACTTCCACCCTGGATTTTTCTTTTTCTTTTTTTGAGTGGGGGAGGGCGGGGCCCACGTTAAACAGAGGGTTCACACCACAAAACGAGCGACAATAAATGTGTTGAAAGCAACCATTGACAGAAGATGTGTCAACATACCAATTGAACTGATTAGAAACGTTTTCAGTGAGCGTTGTCAGCTGTTCATGGACAACAATGGCCAACAATTTGAATACTTCCGATAATTAACTGGTTTCTATATTTGTTAACAGTATTTTTATGTATGGAACTTTTCTTTCTTATAATAAATGTTGCTTTTATGATCATTTAAATCGTGTATACTATTTATTGGGACACCCTCTATATGTACGTAGAAAATTCACTGGTAAACAATTATGTAGGAAGGCTACAGTGGTTAACCACACGAACTAACAGCCTGAGTGTACCAGGTTCGAACCCAGTTCGTTCCACACAAACATTTTTACTTAGGGATGTTGATAACCTTCACGCGGTCCTGCTCTTGTGTGCCTGATGTCTTTCTAAACAAAAATTCTAACCAGAAAGATATCAAAGAAACAAATACCAACAACAATCATCTGATTCATACAAAATGAACGAATAACACTCAACAACAACACTTGCAATTATTATTAGCATTATTATTATTACTATTGCATCTTTTAGCAAGTGCTGGAAGGTGATAACGTACGTACGAACGTTAAATTGACTTAGAGTATCATTATTATGTATATATTAACACCATAGTATCTTTAACGTACGTAGTACGTATGTGTGCCACAGTTTCCTGAATATAAATTATTCGATCGGGAGATCCTATTTATTAAAAAAAAGGATAGGCTCTTATTTTTTTAAAAAAGGAGGATAGAAGTGTTATCACTAGGGCTATGACAAGAGAATATTCTTTTCATTATTTTGGCTCTCGAGTATATATCAGTTAATGTCTTATGTTTTTAGATAGAGTGACGTGGTTCTCAATTGATTAACTGTGTCTTATTGTGTTGGATATAAACTCGAGAGTCAAAACAATAACAAGAATATGCTGTTGTCACAGACCTAGTGATAAGATAACGAACATTAAATTAGTATATAGAGACATTAATTTAATGCTTGTAGTATGTTAGCACCTTGGGACACCCTCTATATGTACGTAGAGAATTCACTGGTAAACAATTATGTAGGAAGGCTACGGTGGTTAAGTGGTTAACCACACGAACTAACAGCCTGAGTGTGCCAGGTTCGAACCCAGTTCGTTCCACACAAACATTTTTACTTAGGGATGTTGATAACCTTCACACGGTCCTGCTCTTGTGTGCCTGACGTCTTTCTAAACAAAAATTCTAACCAGAAAGATATCAGAGAAACAAATACCAACAACAATCATCTGATTCATACAAAATGAACGAATAACACTCAACAACAACAACACTTGCAATTATTATTATTATTACTATTGCATCTTTTAGCAAGTGCTGGAAGGTGATAACGTACGTACGAACGTTAAATTGACTTAGAGTATCATTATTATGTATATATTAACACCATAGTATCTTTAACGAACGTAGTACGTATGTGTGCCACAGTTTCCTATTCACAGTTTCCTATTTTTTTCTCCCCTTTTAATAAATAGGATCTCTCGATCATCGAAGACCCAATGTAGAAAAAAAAAAAAAAATAGATGTCGCTTTCGGGCCGTACGTGAAACTAAATTATACCTTCTTGGTCTTCTGGCTAGGATCCAAGGGAAGTATCTGTTCTGTCTAAATACGGTACAATGATATCATGGGGTTTCCGAGTTGGACACGATACACCTGAAAAAGGTCGGAGATTATACCGAACGAAACGCTGTTAAAATGACACTTAAGGTGAGGACAGTAGTCCGAAGAATCCAAATAATATGAAATTATTTTTCTTTGTCTATTACAAATTTATAATAGTTCGTTGGGAAAACAAAACCAATCACAAGCCGCTAAACTGTACTTGTACTGGGCTTGTCACTGAAGTGTGGCGTCTGCTTAGATGCTAAACTCAAATTAATTGCTCTCAGTCAATGGAGGAGGGAACCCTTCTATACTAAGGCAATTTTATTTTTGCAGAATCTCCTTTTAAGGGGAGCTGGTTATCTCCCACATTAAACCGACCTTGTGTCACATTTTGTTTTGTACGGAACAAATAAATAACCAGTTCGACTGACGAGCCGCGTGCGTGTAAATAAATTATCCTCTTTTGGTCCTGCCTTTTCGAAGAAGCAAGATGGACAGCTCAGACGTCCTAAACTGTTACTACATGCGTTCAACAGATTTAGCAAAAGCACAATGGTTACGCCCAAAGAGATTTTCTCCTCACGAAACACATCTTCACGGAATTATCAAAGATCATTAAGAATTACTGTTCAGACGCAAATATCAACCGTAAATGCCAGTATTTCAACGACACTATCTCTTTCTCGCTAGCATATCTCTTTTTTGTATGTTTATATATACCTTATGTTTGTACCGGATTCACTGGTAAACAATGATGCAGGAAGGTTACAGTGGCTAAGTGATTAACCACACGGACTAACAACCTGAGTGTGCCAGGTTCGAACCCAGTTCGTTCCGCACAAACATTTTTACTTGCGGATGTGTACAACCTTCTCATTGTCCCTCTCTTAGGTGCCCAACGTCTTCCTAGACAAAAATTCTAATTAGAAAGACATCAGGTCAACAAATGTCAACAATAATCATCAGACTCATACGAAACACACGCAATTATTATTATTATTATTATTATTATTATTATTATTATTATTGCATCTTTAGAAAGTGGTGGAAGGTGATAACGTACGTACGAACTTTAAATTGACTTAAAGTATTATTATTATTCTGCATATATTACTACCATAGTACCTTTACCGTACGTAGTACGTACCTATGTGTGTCACAGTTTCCAGATTATAAATTATTCGATCGGGAGATCCTATTTATTAAAAAAAGGATAGGCGATAACATACTACGAACATTAAATTAGTATATAAAAACGCTAATATAATGTACGTAGCACATTGTTACCTATCCTCCTTTTTAATGAATAGGATCTCCCGATCATCGAAGACGTAATGTTAAAAAAAAAAAAAAAAAAAAAAAAAAAAAACTAAATTAAAAGTAAAAAAAAAAAAAAATATATGTCGCTTTCGGGCCGTACTTGAAACTAAAATATACCTTCTTGGTCTTCTGGGTAGCATAGAAAGGCAACATCTGTTCTATCTAAATGTTATAATGATATCGTGGGGTTTTTGTTCGCACCAGATGTCCATAAAATGGAAATATTTCACAGACTTTTTGTAAGAATATTGAAGATAAACTGTGATAAGCAGCTTTTGGTCAAGATCAAAGTGTAGTATCTGTTCTTCAGATGTCCTCACATTAAAAATCGGCCTTGTGCCTAATTTGCTCGGTGGGGGAGCAAATAAATACCATCTGTTCTTCAGATGCTGCACTTCCATTTCTTGTTCTCTTTCGGTGGAGGAGAAATCCTTAACGACTGAGACAATTTTTATTTTTGTACCTTTTCTCCAGGTTAAAAAACGACCCTGGTGTCTAACTCTGTCCCGTGGGGAGGCATAGTAAATAGGTACATTAACCAAATTACTTACGTAAATACTTTTACAGTTTTAACAAAAGGGCTACAATAATATTGCGATGTTTCCATTCATGCTGAACGTCCACATAGTAGCAATATATTATAGACTAGCCTGGGTGCCCGGCGTTGCCCGGGGTGTTTGAAAGTGTGTCTTGAGCAAAAAAAAAAAAAAGTGGTAGTAGGCAGGCAGGCTCGAACTCGTACAATGTAGGAGAAAAAATATGCGAAAAAAAAAAAAAAAGTTACATCTTTGCTGTTGCATCCATTGCGAAGCCGGAAGTGACGAATGTTTAAATTAAGGCTAGTTAATCGAAAAGAGGTGGTGACTTTCGAAAATATCGTCGAAAAAAGCGGCCCCCTCCTTGTAAAACAAGTGCCCAGTTGAGGGTGAAGGAATTAATGTTTTTAGCCAATTTTTCGATATTTATCGACCAAACGGTCAAGCTTCAAAACGATACCGATATCGTGAAAATCTATCGCCTCTGTCGAAAGTTTTAGACAGACATACATTTTCACAAACAAGTGAGATTTATATTATACTAGCGGGGGGTACCTGGCGTTGCCCGGGTGTTTAGAGGTGTGTGTGCTCGGGCGGAGGGGGGGGGTAATCAAAACATAAGAATAAGCGAAGTAAATATTTTTAAATATTAAAATGTTAAAACTTTAAAAAATCGAAAAAAACACCCACAAAAACTAACGTAAGGCAAACGAACGATGTTAAATGTAAAAATTGGAAAAATAAAAAAAGAAAACGCGAATGTAATGGAAAAAAAACAGAAAAACGAACGTTAAAACTTCCTTAAAAAAGCTGAAAAATAAAAACCAAAAAAACATAGAACGTGAAAAATTCCTTAAATAACCCTGCTTCAATATCAAAATTTAAAAAAATCGAAAAAAAAAAACAAACAAAAAACAACAAAAAAAACATCTCACACCACGATTCGAACTCAAAACGTTTAGATAATGAGACCGTGCTCTAAGCAACTGAGCTAAGACAACGTCGCCGAAACTGTCACTTTTTCAAATATTTAAAGCAAATCAGGTTACGACGTCATATGACGCATGCGTAGAAGCGAATTCATCATGAGAGAACGGTTTTTGCTGACCCTTTCCTGTAGAAAAGTGCTGATTTCAAGGTGAAAAAATTAACGTTTTTGGCCAATGGTTTGATATTTGTCGGGCGAAGGATGGGGCTTTCATATGAGACCAAATTTTTGAATTTTTGTTGTCTGTCGAAAGTTTTTAGCAGACATACAAACACACACACATACATACATACATTTTCGCTTTTATATATATAGACTAGCGGGAGTACCCGGCGTTTCCCGGGTGTTTCGAGGAGTGTGTGCTCTTAAATCAAAAAGAAACACAGGGAGGGGGTAAAAATGTTTTGGTAATTAGGTAGAAGCGAACCCGAAGCCCTGAGACAAAGTTGGAAAATAAAATGTGAAAAAAACATGACACGTTAACCGATCGGCCAGCAAGAATGAGTTACTGAAAGTTTTAATTTATTTAATTAAAAAGAGAATTGACAGGTGCCCGCATTAAATGACGACAAGTGGAAGTCGTAGAGTTAACATTTTGTGTGAGCGTTATGACAACAACAACGGCGACGACGTAAGCAATAGCTATTCAGCAGTTAACATTTTCTGCGGGAAAGTTTTTAATGAGGTCAATAACTCGGTTTGTTTGTTTTTGCTCAACTTTGGGGAAAACCAGCTCCCCGTTTATTAGGGGAGTGTCCAGACGAAAGCAATTGTTTGATATGACGCTAAAAAACCGACATTGACCAAACGTTTACATCGCTTTCCGGAGACCACCGGGAAGTGCCGATTCGAACCTAGTTTTGCTTTTTTTTATACTGGAAAGCGAAAATTCTGGAAAAAATAGCGCACGAAAGTCGGGCAAATTAAATACACATGCGACCCTCGTTCGTAACTCTTTGATATTATCATTTAGACAGCATATAAAAAATTTTAAGGAATAAGCCGACAGATAAGTCCAGCGAAAAAAGCCTTTTACAGACATACACAAAAAGCCGAAAATACATACACCCATTTTCACTTTTTTATTTATAGACTAGCGGAGGTATCCGGCGTTGCCAGGGTGAGGAACACAGCGGGGGGGGTGTAAAAAGTTTTGGTAGGTACGTAGGATCGAACCTGAAGCCCTGAGGCAAAGTTGGAAAATGAAATGTGAAAAAAACATGACACGTTCACCGATCAGCTAGCAAGAAAGAGTTACTAAAAGACGTTTGAATTTATTGAAGTAGGAAGAGAATTGACAGATGCCCACATCTAATGTGGAAATCGTGGAGTTAACATTTTCTGCGACCGTTACGACGACGTAAGCAATAGCTAGTCAGCAGTTAACATTTTCTGCGGGACAGTTTCTAATAAAGTCAATAACAATAATAAGTTTGTTTGTTTTTACTCAACTTTGGGGGAAACCAGCTCCCCGTTTATTAGGGGAGTGTCCAGACGAAAGCAATTGCTTGATATGACACAGCCGACATTGACCAAATGTTTACACCACTTTCCGGAGACCACAGGGAAGTGCCGATTCGAATCTAGTTTCGCTTTTTTTTATACTGAAAAGCAAAAGATACACGAGACGATCTAAAAGTCTGGAAAAAAATAGCGCGTGAAAGTCAGGTAAATTAAATACACACACGACCCCCAGTTTGTAACTCGTAAATATTATCATTTAGACGTGATATAAAAAGTTTTAAGAAGGAGTGAGCCGACAGAGAAGCCCGGCGAAAAAAGCCTTTTGCGGACGTACACAAAAAGCGAACATACATGCACACATTTTCGCTTATATATATATATATATATATATATATGTATAAGGAATGAAAAAAATATACCAGCGGTGGTTGACGTTATGTTTAAAGAAAAAATAGAAAAAACCGAATGAAATTATTAAAAAATCAACGTTTCATCCTTGTTTCAGAGGACATCTTCAGGATAATTGAAATAAAAATGTGATATGACTTTTTCTTTTATCACATTTTTATTTCAATTATCCTGAAGATGTCCTCTGAAACAAGGACGAAACGTTGATTTTTTAATAATTTCATTCGGTTTTTTCTATTTTTTCTTTAAACATACATATATATATATATATATATATATATATATATATATATATATAGATAGATAGATATGAAAGAGGCTACAGTGGAATTTCCACAGGTCCAGCTAGTATAAATTTTTATTTTTATTACGTGAGGGAGGGGTCACCGCTTATCATGGTTTGAAGCCCACTTTAAGTTAAAGGTTTGAGAGTGCCAAGTGAAACAACACTGATGTTCAGTAATGGTAAACTTAACATACTTTCTGGAGCAGTAGAACGATCCAACTATTTTACTACGACAGATCTGATGTAAGTATTATCATTATTATTGCTAGCAGGGAGACCCGACATTGCCTGGGATTGAATAATGATCAACGAATGTTTCACACTCCCATATTTTTTTATTGCTATCGAAATCGGTAAAATCGCCCATTTTTCAATCAAATCGATTGATTGCCTGATCTAGTAGCTTCACATGCCTCCTCACAGTGACTTACTTCACAATACATTGTAGTCTACATTGCACTGTAGAGAATCTTTTGTTGATTCTATAAAATTATTTTTCACATATAATAGCTTGAATTAAAGTTTAAAATGCAAAAGTCAAGTATCATACTTCAATTGTGCTCTAAACAGAAATATTCATTTCGAACGCACCCCTGCCATGTCAAAGAACCTACTGTTAATTTTATATATATAGGCATTTCGGTTTTTGTGGTAATAAAACTTCTCAAATGCACTTGTGATGTTAGGCTGTGTAAGGTGTTTGGTCAAAATCGCCTATTCGTTCTTTCATCGGATTATTTCGATTATCGAAGACATTCCGATACAAAACCTAAGAACATTGACTGGCGCATAAAGTACCTTCGTATGAAATTTCATAAAATTCGGCCCAGCTGTTTTCGAGTTTATACAAAGTCACTTTTCTATAATAGTAGATATTATTATTATTATCATCATTCATATTATTATTAATGATATTATTATTATTAATATTATTAATATTAATAACATTGATAATATTATTAATAATAATAATAACATTGATAATATTATTTATAATAATAATAACATTGATAATATTATTTATAATAATAATAATAATAATAATATTAATATTATTAATATTAATATTATTAATAATAATAATATTAATAATATTATTATCAATATTAATATTATCAATAATATTAATATTATCAATAATATTAATATTATCAATAATATTATCATTATTATCAATAATAATATTATCATCAATAATAATATTATCATCAATAATAATATTATCATCAATAATAATATTATTATCAATAATAATATCATTATTATCAATAATAATATTATTATCAATAATATTATCATCATCAATAATATTATTATCAATGATATTACTATTATCATCAATAATATTATCAATGATATTACTATTATCATCAATAATGTCATTATCATCAATAATGTCATTATCATCAATAATATTATTATCAATAATATTATCATCAATGATATTACTATTATCAATGATATTACTATTATTATCATCAATAATATTATTATCATCAATATTATTATTATTATCAATAATATTATTATTATTTATCATCATCATTATCATCAACAACAGCTGTATTTAATATAAGAGACAAACCCTCTTGTCTCCATCTTAGTAAACTTGTCAGATGCATATCCCATGCGACATTTGGCCTCCGATCAAAGGTTACGAATATCAATCATAATGGCGTACTAGCGTCCCCATGGATGCTTTCCGACCACATCCCTCCTACCCTGCCGGCACTTTTGGCCGGCCCAAGACGATATTATTTGTCTTTCGATATATTTTTATTAATACTTTTATTCTATTTTTCCTTTTTATTCTATTTTTCCTTTTTATTTTTTTATTCTACTTTTTCCTTTTTTTCATGTTATTGTTTTTCCTTTTATTCTATTTTTTTATTTTTCCTTTTAATTCTATTTTTCCTTTTTATTCTATTTATCCTTTTTATTCTATTTTTCATTTTTATTTTTTTATTCTACTTTTTCCTTTCTTCATGTTATTCTTTTTCCTTTTATTCTATTTTTTTATTTTTCCTTTTATTCTATTTTTTCTTTTTATTCTATTTTTCCTTTTTATTCTATTTTTCCTTTTTATTTTTTTATTCTACTTTTTCCTTTTTTTCATGTTATTCTTTTTCCTTTTATTCTATTTTTTTATTATTCTATTTTTCCTTTTTATTTTTTATTCTACTTTTTCCTTTTTTCATGTTATTCTTTTTCCTTTTATTCTATTTTCTTTTTCCTTTTATTCTATTTTATTTTTCCTTTTTATTCTATTTTTCCTTTTTATTCTATTTTTCCTTTTTATTTTTTTATTCTACTTTTTCCTTTTTTTCATGTTATTCTTTTTCCTTTTATTCTATTTTTTATTTTTCCTTTTTATTCTATTTTTCCTTTTTATTCTATTTTTCGTTTTTATTCTATTTTTCGTTTTTATTCTATTTTTTATTTTTATTCTATTTTTTATTTTTATTCTATTTTTCCTTTTTATTTTCTATTCTACTTTTTCCTTTTTTCATGTTATTCTTTTTCCTTTTATTCTATTTTTTTTATTTTTCCTTTTTTTTCTATTTTTCCTTTTATTCTATTTTTTCTTTTTATTCTATGTTTCCTTTTTATTCTATTTTTCCTTTTTATTTTTCATTCTACTTTTTCCTTGTTATTCTTTTTCCTTTTATTCTATTTTTTTATTTTTCCTTTTTATTCTATTTTTCCTTTTTATTCTATGTTTCCTTTTTATTTTTTATTCTACTTTTTCCTTGTTATTCTTTTTCCTTTTTATTCTATTTTTCTATTTTTCCTTTTTATTCTATTTTTTATTTTTATTGTTTTATTCTACTTTTTCCTTTTTTCATGTTATTCTTTTTCCTTTTATTCTATTTTATTTTTCCTTTTTATTCTATTTTTCCTTTTTATTCTATTTTTCCTTTTTATTCTATTTTTCCTTTTTATTTTTTTATTCTACTTTTTCCTTTTTTTCGTGTTATTCTTTTTCCTTTTATTCTATTTTTTTATTATTCTATTTTTCCTTTTTATTTTTTATTCTACTTTTTCCTTTTTTCATGTTATTCTTTTTCCTTTTATTCTATTTTTTATTTTTCCTTTTTATTCTATTTTTCCTTTTAATTCTATTTTTTCTTTTTATTCTATTTTTCCTTTTTATTCTATTTTTCCTTTTTATTCTATTTTTCCTTTTTATTTTTTTATTCTACTTTTTCCTTTTTTCATGTTATTCTTTTTCCTTTTATTCTATTTTTTATTTTTCCTTTTTTTTTATTTTTCCTTTTATTCTATTTTTCCTTTTTATTCTATGTTTCCTTTTTATTCTATTTTTCCTTTTTATTTTTCATTCTACTTTTTCCTTGTTATTCTTTTTCCTTTTATTCTATTTTTTTATTTTTCCTTTTTATTCTATTTTTCCTTTTTATTCTATGTTTCCTTTTTATTCTATTTTTCCTTTTTATTTTTTATTCTACTTTTTCCTTGTTATTCTTTTTCCTTTTTATTCTATTTTTCTATTTTTATTGTTTTATTCTACTTTTTCCTTTGTTCATGTTATTCTTTTTCCTTTTATTCTATTTTATTATTTTTCCTTTTTATTCTATTTTTCCTTTTTATTCTATTTTTTATTTTTATTGTTTTATTCTACTTTTTCCTTTTTTTATGTTATTCTTTTTCCTTTTATTCTATTTTATTATTTTTCCTTTTTATTCTATTTTTCCTTTTTATTCTATTTTTTATTTTTATTCTATTTTTCCTTTTTATTTTTTTATTCTACTTTTTCCTTTTTTCATGTTATTCTTTTTCCTTTTATTCTATTTTTTATTTTTCCTTTTATTCTATTTTTCCTCTTTATTCAATTTTTCCTTTTTATTCTATTTTTCCTTTTTATTCTATTTTTTATTTTTATTGTTTTATTCTACTTTTTCCTTTTTTCATGTTATTCTTTTTCCTTTTATTCTATTTTATTATTTTTCCTTTTTATTCTATTTTTCCTTTTTATTCTATTTTTTATTTTTATTCTATTTTTCCTTTTTATTTTTTTATTCTACTTTTTCCTTTTTTCATGTTATTCTTTTTCCTTTTATTCTATTTTATTATTTTTCCTTTTTATTCTATTTTTCCTTTTTATTCTATTTTTTATTTTTATTCTATTTTTCCTTTTTATTTTTTATTCTACTTTTTCCTTTTTCATGTTATTCTTTTTCCTTTTATTCTATTTTTTATTTTTCCTTTTTATTCCATTTTTCCTTTTTATTCTATTTTTCGTTTTTATTCTATTTTTCCTTTTTATTCTATTTTTTATTTTTATTCTATTTTTCCTTTTTATTTTCCATTCTACTTTTTCCTTTTTTCATGTTATTCTTTTTCCTTTTATTCTATTTTTTATTTTTCCTTTTTATTCTATTTTTCCTTTTTATTCTATTTTTCCTTTTTATTTTCTATTCTACTTTTTCCTTTTTATTCTATTTTTTATTTTTCCTTTTTATTCTATTTTTCCTTTTTATTCTATTTTTCCTTTTTATTCTATTTTTCCTTTTTATTCTATTTTTCCTTTTTATTTTTTTATTCTACTTTTTCCTTTTTTCATGTTATTCTTTTTCCTTTTATTCTATTTTTTTATTTTTCCTTTTTTTTCTATTTTTCCTTTTTATTCTATTTTTCCTTTTTATTCTATTTTTCCTTTTTATTCTATTTTTCCTTTTTATTTTCTATTCTACTTTTTCCTTTTATTCTATTTTTTATTTTTCCTTTTTATTCTATTTTTCCTTTTTATTCTATTTTTCCTTTTTATTCTATTTTTCCTTTTTATTCTATTTTTCCTTTTTATTTTCTATTCTACTTTTTCCTTTTATTCTATTTTTTATTTTTCCTTTTTATTCTATGTTTCCTTTTTATTCTATTTTTCCTTTTTATTCTATTTTTCCTTTTTATTCTATTTCTCCTTTTTATTTTTTTATTCTACTTTTTCCTTTTTTCATGTTATTCTTTTTCCTTTTATTCTATTTTTTTATTTTTCCTTTTTTTTCTATTTTTCCTTTTATTCTATTTTTCCTTTTTATTCTATTTTTCCTTTTTATTCTATTTTTCCTTTTTATTTTCTATTCTACTTTTTCCTTTTATTCTATTTTTTATTTTTCCTTTTTATTCTATTTTTCCTTTTTATTCTATTTTTCCTTTTTATTCTATTTTTCCTTTTTATTTTCTATTCTACTTTTTCCTTTTATTCTATTTTTTATTTTTCCTTTTTATTCTATTTTTCCTTTTATTCTATTTTTCCTTTTTATTCTATTTTTCCTTTTTATTCTATTTTTTCTTTTTATTCTATTTTTCCTTTTTATTCTATTTTTCCTTTTTATTTTCTATTCTACTTTTTCCTTTTTATTCTATTTTTTATTTTTCCTTTTTATTCTATTTTTCCTTTTTATTCTATTTTTCCTTTTTATTTTTTTATTCTACTTTTTCCTTTTTTCATGTTATTCTTTTTCCTTTTATTCTATTTTTTTATTTTTCCTTTTTTTTCTATTTTTCCTTTTATTCTATTTTTCCTTTTTATTCTATGTTTCCTTTTTATTCTATTTTTCCTTTTTATTCTATTTTACCTTTTTATTTTCTATTCTACTTTTTCCTTTTATTCTATTTTTTATTTTTCCTTTTTATTCTATTTTTCCTTTTTATTCTATTTTTCCTTTTTATTCTATTTTTCCTTTTTATTCTATTTTTCCTTTTTAATCTATTTTTCCTTTTTATTCTATTTTTCCTTTTTATTCTATTTTTCCTTTTTATTCTATTTTTCCTTTTTATTCTATTTTTCCTTTTTATTCTATTTTTCCTTTTTATTTTCTATTCTACTTTTTCCTTTTTATTCTATTTTTTATTTTTCCTTTTTATTCTATTTTTCCTTTTTATTCTATTTTTCCTTTTTATTCTATTTTTCCTTTTTATTTTTTTATTCTACTTTTTCCTTTTTTCATGTTATTCTTTTTCCTTTTATTCTATTTTTTTATTTTTCCTTTTTTTTCAATTTTGCTTTTATTCTATTTTTCCTTTTTATTCTATTTTTCCTTTTTATTCTATTGTTCCTTTTTATTCTATTGTTCCTTTTTATTCTATTTTTCCTTTTTATTCTATGTTTCCTTTTTATTCTATTTTTCCTTTTTATTCTATTTTTCCTTTTTATTCTATTTTACCTTTTTATTTTCTATTCTACTTTTTCCTTTTATTCTATTTTTTATTTTTCCTTTTTATTCTATTTTTCCTTTTTATTCTATTTTTCCTTTTTATTCTATTTTTCCTTTTTAATCTATTTTTCCTTTTTATTCTATTTTTCCTTTTTATTCTATTTTTCCTTTTTATTCTATTTTTCCTTTTTATTCTATTTTTCCTTTTTATTCTATTTTTCCTTTTTATTTTCTATTCTACTTTTTCCTTTTATCCTATTTTTTATTTTTCCTTTTTATTCTATTTTTCCTTTTTATTCTATTTTTCCTTTTTATTCTATTTTTCCTTTTTATTCTATTTTTCCTTTTTATTTTCTATTCTACTTTTTCCTTTTATTCTATTTTTTATTTTTCCTTTTTATTCTATTTTTCCTTTTTATTCTATTTTTCCTTTTTATTCTATTTTTCCTTTTTATTCTATTTTTCCTTTTTATTCTATTTTTCCTTTTTATTCTATTTTTCCTTTTTATTTTCTATTCTACTTTTTCCTTTTATTCTATTTTTTATTTTTCCTTTTTATTCTATTTTTCCTTTTTATTCTATTTTTCCTTTTTATTCTATTTTTCCTTTTTATTCTATTTTTCCTTTTTATTTTCTATTCTACTTTTTCCTTTTTTCATGTTATTCTTTTTCCTTTTATTCTATTTTTTATTGTTCCTTTTTATTCTATTTTTCCTTTTTATTCTATTTTTCCTTTTTATTCTATTTTTCCTTTTTATTCTATTTTTCCTTTTTATTCTATTTTTCCTTTTTATTCTATGTTTCCTTTTTATTCTATTTTTCCTTTTTATTTTTTATTCTACTTTTTCCTTATTCTTTTTCCTTTTTATTCTATTTTTCCATTTTTCCTTTTTATTCTATTTTTTATTTTTATTGTTTTATTCTACTTTTTCCTTTTTTCATGTTATTCTTTTTCCTTTTATTCTATTTTTTTATTTTTCCTTTTTATTCTATTTTTTATTTTTATTCTATTTTTCCTTTTTATTTTTTTATTCTACTTTTTCCTTTGTTCATGTTATTCTTTTTCCTTTTTTTTTATTTTTCCTTTTTATTCTATTTTTCATATTTATTTTTTTATTCTACTTTTTCCTTGGTTCATGTTATTCTTTTTCCTTTTATTCTATTTTATTATTTTTCCTTTTTATTCTATTTTTCCTTTTATTCTATTTTTCCTTTTATTCTATTTTTCCTTTTATTCTATTTTTCCTTTTTATTCTATTTTTCCTTTTTATTTTTTTATTCTACTTTTTTCTTTTTTCATGTTATTCTTTTTCCTTTTTATTCTTTTTCCTTTTATTCTTCTTCCTTTTATTCTATTTTTTATTTTTCCTTTTTATTCTATTTTTCCTTTTTATTCTATTTTTCCTTTTTATTCTATTTTTTATTTTTATTTTTTATTCTACTTTTTCCTTTTTTTATGTTATTCTTTTTCCTTTTATTCTATTTTTTTATTTTTCCTTTTAAAAGTAGAATAAAAAATAAAAATAAAAAAAATCACGTTTGTTAGCTACATGTAGAAGCACCTGCACACACACCGAATAGTTTATATGCATACAGGGTGTTCCAAAAGAAGCTGACGGATTCGAAACTTAAATTCAACTGAAAGTGCCACTCTATGATAGATATCGACTCCTTGATGGAGTAACGATTCATGAAGACTTTTGTAGAGCTAATCAAGATGCTCTGAAATCTTTTCTCGCTAGTTTGATGCTTCTATTGTTCTATCTTATATTTGGTCAATTCAGCTTCTTTTGGGACACCCTATACAAGAATAGAACATTTTAACCACTAGACGACACACTATATAGCTGAATGTTTTGAGCACAGATAGGACGTGAGCAAAGTGTTGGCAGTTGTTTCAGCTAGGCGAGTATTTGTTGTGAATGTTTTCCGGGGAAGGACCATAAACAAAGTAAAGACAGACTCGTAACGTCTCTTCTGTGAGAAAGAGGTTGGAAATACAAGGTGCTTTAAACTTTTTTTTTTTTTTTCGGGTAATCAGGTATTATAACACCTCAGAAGGATAAACGCCCCTGGCCTTGTACAATTCTAGACTATTCTATGGCAAGGTGTAGCTCCTGTTTGCTTGTCTCTGATATTCTCGAGGATTACCACACAAGGAGTAGATGAAGTCCCTCAGCCGTGCTGAAGGCAATGCATCTAAGAAAGGTCGCTTTGTTGAATAAAAAAAAAAAAAAATAATAAAAAATAGAAGGAACCTGTTAGCCCTACATAGTAATTCTATAGTGATGATACCACAAATAAAATAGTCGCTTTCAATTTGTCATGCATCACCATGGAAGTAGCAAGGCTCAGAAAACTGTCATAATCATGTTAGTGCACAATTTGTTGAAAAATGTAACAGGATAGAGATAACCCTTGCCTTGTCAGGCAGCCTTGTAATAATAGTGTTATAAATAAAACATTCGCTCCCAGTTTGTCAGTTTGAACTAGCACGGAAGTAGTAGGGCTTAGAAAATTGTCATACAAATGCTCATGTTAGCTTGCAATCTGGTCTACAGGGTGGTCAAAAAGTCAGGTAACATTTTAAAGAAAAACGATATTAGCAATACACGTATATTTAAGTACCATACATTGAAATATAAAATGAAACACACATGAAATATGTTTATTTTGTTAATTGTCGTCCATTTCTCTCTATCAATCGCTGGAAGCGATTAACCACTGATTGTGTAACACGTGTAATCATGTCAGCTGATATCCGCGCAATCTCCTCTTCAATAAATAACTTTAAAGACGCTATTGTATCAGGCTTCTTGCCATAAACGCTATCCTTTACATAGCCCCAAAGCCAGAAATCAGGAGGGGTAAGTTTATATATTACACTCAAATATTTAAACAAATAATATTAAACGAATAGAGATTATAATGGATCATATTGTTTTTTCTACCTTTAACATGTTACCTGACTTTTTGACCACCCTGTAGGTTAAATCGAAAAATTCAGTTCCCAAAGTTAAGACGCTGGAAGTGGACACAGTTTAAGTAAAATATAGAACGGAACGGAAGACACTAAAGAGTTGAGGAAAAATGGAAATGACACTAACCTTATGCGGGTTTAATTGGCTTCCTCCAAAGGAGTAAGTTTCATGGGAGTATGAAATTCGCATGCATATCTCAGTTAGGGAAGATGACGATGTTAAGTTTTTGCAACTTTTGCAGGGAGGTGTCGACGTCCTCCTACATACAGCGCCTGGAATTCTCAAATTGGTCACCCATCTGGTACCAACCAGGCTCAATGTTTCTTAACTTCAGTGATCTAACGAGAACCGGTGTGTCAATGCGATTGTGCCGTATTAAGAAATAATACAAAGTCACTAAACCTGAAACAAAATACGAAACCATATTGAAATGATTTATTTTTAAAAATTATTTTAGTTTTAACATTTCTTCTGCTATCATGAAACAAAAAAAAAAAATTAAAAATATAAAGAAAATTATATTTATAGACATGTAAAGTAATTTAAAAAAATATTTCCATGTGAATATATTTTAAATATGCAAAACAAGTGAAGCACGCATGGTCCCCCGTGAATCCACAGTTAACGAAGCATAATAAAATGACTAAGTTCAGCATTTGCTCCCCCCCATCCCCATTTAGCTCATAAAGTCCCAGGATATTTCAAATCCAAGTGAAAATGAACAAACGGTGCAGTTTTAGGCCTTAACCTATGTAAATTTGAATTCTGCACCATGCAAAAAAAAAAAAAAAAAACGACTGTCGATTATTTGCACCCCCACCCCCATTTAGCTCCAAAAGTCCCCAAGGCCATAACATATTTAAATTTGAGTTCAGCACCATGCAAAAAAAAATGACTAAGTTCAGCATTTGCCCCCCCCCCCAATTTAGCCCCAAAAGTCCCCAAGGCCTTAAAAAAAAATTGCTAAATATACATAGACAGAAAATTTGGAACAAATATGGAAAAATAGTCCCAAAAATGGAGTGTTTGGGGCACACCCAAGAGTTATCGCAAAGTATAGACAAACAAAAATATATAGACATCAGTTAATTACATCTTTTCAGAAATTTTTACAAAAATCCAAGGCATCAATTTTTTTTATAAGCACAGAAGTGTCAATTTTAGCTATTTTAACCCGAAAGGCACTCCTTGGGGGGGGGGCAACCGGAGTTTTCCCTGAAAATCCGTTATGTTCCTTTCTTTGCTCATATCATGGGCAAGGGTGAATTTACAGGTCCACCCTCACTTTGTCGGGGGGGGGGGGACAAAAATATATTTATAGAAACGTAAAAAATAAAAATTTTTTATTGCTTCATGATAAAACAAGTAGAGTTTTCATATGATTCCATATTTCGTTTCATGCTTGGTGACTTCCGTTTCATGCTTGAGCTAAACCAAATCCACTTCCGACGCCTTAACTTTGGAAACTGAATGTTTGGATTTAACCCTGGCCTAACCGGAGATAGAGAAACGTAATAGCCAGTTCAATATTTTGAATTGCCACTCCCTCCCCAACCCAGGGGGGGGGAGTGGGGGGTAACGATATTGGGACGTTTGCCACTAAATAGATTAGTTTTCCATGAAAAGATAGTGAAAACGAAAGTGATCTGTTGTGAGACGTATATATTCCAGCTTTTTAATGAACCCGAAATAAGACAAAACGAATCGTTGTCGAAAACCTGTCTGTGCTTGTTAACAAGTTGTCTCCACCTCGCCTCCTCCGACTGAACAAACGGTCCGGTCTTTCGTAAAATCGTGTTGGCCAAAGTCATTGGTTTTAATTGCGATTTAAAGATTTGCCAATAAATAAACGAAATGAAAATCTGCGTCGAAATAAAAATTCTCCAGAGCCAAATGAAAACACCCGGGTAAGATACGCCAATTTAAGAGAGAGAGAGAGAGAGAGAGAGAGAGAGAGAGAGAGAGAGAGAGAGAGAGAGAGAGAGAGAGAGAGAGAGAGAGGGGATAGACATAAAGAGAAAACGAAAAAAAAAAAGAAAAAGAAAAAAATAAAGAAAGAAAGAGAAAAGAAAAAGGGGAAAACAAATGAAAGAAAACTGAAGGAATAAAGAAGAAAGTGGAAAAAAGCGAAAAAGGTGTAAAAATAAAAAAATTGAAAAAAAAAAGGAGGAAAGTAGAAAAAAGTAAAAACCAACCTTGTGTCTAACTGTCCTCGTGGGGAGACAGGTAAATAGAAACACGTTTCAGTATTAGAAGTAGATAAAAAAATATTAGAAACAAAACTCATAAGAGTAGTGGTTGATGGACAAAAATCAGAGGCCTGCAGTATTAATGCTGGAGTTCCTCGGGGGTCCATCCTGGGCCCAACTCTCTTCCTGATCTACATCAATGATCTCCCAAAACACATACTTAAATCATTCGATGGCATCTATGCTGATGACACGACCATCTACGGCAACACATCAAAGGCTGTAAATGACAAAGTTATCTCGGGTTCTCTCTCCTCTGATCTTGGGCGCGTGGTACAGTGGGGGAAGAGGTGGCTGGTTACCTTTAATGCATCTAAAACGAAGCTCCTATCTTTAGATCATCAACGCTCTGATTCCCATCTGGCATCAATTGAAATGGATGGCTCTCGTCTAGGGGAGGCTCCATGTTTTGACAAGCTTCTGAACTTGACCTTTATTCCTGATCTGAAATGGAACACGTACATCAAATCTGTTGCCAAGGTCGCTGGAATGGTGGGACCCTTCTACCGCTCCAGAAGATATCTCACTACTGATGCAATAATCTATCTATATAAAAGCCAAGTATGTCCAAGGATGAAGTACTGCTGCCACATCTGGGCAGGAGCTGCTGAAAATAGCCTATCCTGCCTTGACAGAGTACAACAGAGACTTTGTGGTTTAGTGGGGGATGCCCTTTTCTCTTCCCTGCAACCTCTCTCCCACAGAAGAGACGTTGCAAGCCTATCTTTGTTTTATCGTTATTTCCATGGCAAGTGCTCGTCTGAGCTCCAATCTTTTGTCCCACCTCGCCAATCTTTCACGATAAACACCAGTCTAGCTGAAACCACTGTCAAAAAATTTCCCCACTCTTTAGCTGTGCCAAAACAAAAACGTAGATTCCATGAACAAAGCTTCTTTCTTAGAACTGCACGCCTGTGGAACTCTCTACCACTTGTTTCCCTCCTGACTTCAATATGGATGTCTTCAAGTCCAACATAAACAAATTCCTGATGAACCGCCCCCTAAGTAATCACACTTTATCAAATCTCTAATACTAATGAATACTGCAACACTAGCCCATTGATTAATGCTGAAGTCCCTCAGGGGTCCATCCTGGGCCCAACTCTCAAAATAACCCTTATCCCCGAGTGGCTTCTGGCCTTGATAAATGGTGCCCTTTATGTAAAAAAAAAAAAAAAAAAAAAAAAAAAAAGCAAAAATAGCTATTGGATTCCAAAAGCTTGTATACGAGTCATTGAGTTCTTTTGCCTTACCCCCCCCTTCCCCAAAGGGCTTGATGTGGTTTGTAGAGAATAGGTCCTTGGGGTCATCTGTGCAAATGCGGCTGATTTTACTCACCTGCTCTTATAGGAGTCAACAAGTTCGATCTGGCTTACTACTTTCACATATAGGTGTTACTTTTTGAAATGCTAGTCAGGTGTGACCGGAATGCGATCAATGTAGTGAGCGAATGGCTGATGAGGACAGCATAATATTTCTTTTAAATTTTATTTTACTTGGTATTCATCACTTATTAAGGCACAAATTCCTCTCGAGTATAAGAAATATTGAGTGTCAGGTGAAAATGTCATGGTCGGTAATGGTGGAAATGGAGTTGGATTTGATTATATTATTCGTCCATGCGAATTTCAATATCTCTCTCCATGGCCTCCTGTTGCTAGCCAGGTCCATAAACTCGGTGACTTATTTCAGTATTGTTTCATGCAGAGCTTTGTCTTATCCGTATTAACGTAAAGACCAATGATATTTTTTTTAAATTACATTTTCACCCCAAACAAGGCATGTTGCCACTTTGATGTAGGGGGCTACTATCAGGGACCTAAGTTGCAGGGGTACTATGTAGGGAGTTTAGTAGCAAGATGTCTGTTCACATTACGCTTGAACTTCTGCATGTCAGTACAGTTGGAGAAGCAGGAAACCGGAAGAAAATTCAAAAGTCCTGCCGTTCTGAGGAAAAATCTATTAAAGTAAAAGGCTTTCTTATAGGTAGGGATCTCAACTGTATAGGGGTGGGACTTTGCTGCTTGTCGGGTTTGTCAGGAGTATTTTCGTTGAGGGAGTACAAGGGCTTGTAGTTCGTCAGAGCATCCATTATTAAAATACTTGTAAAACAGGTAGAGGGATACAGCATTTCGTCGGTGGGGCAGGGGCTGAAGTTTAGATTATTTGCAGACTTTTTTGTTGGTATCCGGTGCGAAATGTTCTCCATTCATTTCTCATTTCTTTGACAAGTTGCAACAGTCTGTATCGTGTACGTGTATCTATTTGTGGCATCATCATTCAAAAAGAGCCATCGCTCCCCGTGATAGAAGTCGTTGTTAATGTCAAGAAGTGCGTAGCACTGATGGATTCTGGATGTTCTCGGCCTCTTTGATTATCAGGACTATTACATTAGCAAAAAAAGATGCTAGCTTCATGAAAGTTTATGTTCTGTTGGGCTTCGATATGTTGATCAGAATAGACATAAGTAAAATGTTCCGTGGAGTCCACATGAAGCGGTTCGGTGATGATACTTTTGCTATAACGTCTGCGTAATTTGCATCAGTTATGTGTACTGATGAATGCCGTTTGCTTCTGGATTAGATTGTAAGCAATAAACTCCTAGAACTATCCTAAACAAATGTCTCAACTCGTTAGATAAAGGCCACAGAATCTCAACTGGCACGTATCAGCAATCGAAGTGAACGACTAAATGTATGGAATAAATCTAATTCTTTATTACCACAGGAAGATGTGGCATAAGGTCGGAAGGTGGAGAGAATCACGCCGGCGCCCCTAAACAGGGAGCACTCTAGCTTAACAAAAATAACCTGGGCAACCGCATCAATATTCCTCAGTCAGGGCATCATTGACAATAACTTTGCCTCACCTTAAAGCCGAGAGGCAAGGCCTGGGAGGGTGGACCTCTAAGGACTACCCTAAAGAAATGCCTCAATCCGCCAGATAAAGGCTACCAAGATGACAAAGTTTCTGTTGGAGTGATTCGAATCTCGAATGGCATGTATCTGTGATCGGTTGGTTGTTTTTGTTTTACGGCATATCAACCTTTTTCAGGTTATTTAATGCCGAATCCAAAGATTTTGAAAAAAATTTTTTAATAGAATATATTTGTTGTTTTCAAGTCGGTTTCTATTTAACCCATAGTTGGGACCCTAACAGGTACTACCACTCCGGGTCAGAGTGAACCTAGGAGCAATGGCAATTAAAGGGTGGCTCCACACTCCCCAAAGCCCGCAAGCTGGGGCCTCACCACTGGATATAGTTTAAGGTCATATCCAGGATCATTAATGATCGGAGCGAGTGACTAAATGAATGACACGAATCACTATCCCATTTCATTTTCCTCGATAGTTCACAACTGTTGTGTTTAAAAGCGGAAGTACGCTTATTTTATTTAAGCTATGAGAGTTATTTCCCCTTTAAGCTATGAACGTTATTTTACGTTTGGTTTTCATAGACGGAGATGGATGCGTTTTATGCTTCCCTAAATACAGCATGTGGTCACTTCTCATAAGTTTGGATATTTGGTGTATCTTAAATAGTATGTGACTAATCCCTCCACGCTGCAATATGTTTCGACCGGGCAACAGCTAGTCTATAACAATCGCCCATGCCGTTCAATGTAGATGGAAAAAAATTGGACAATGCCCAAGAGAAGACAGGAAACAAAGTTCTTTGATTCCCAGAAAGTCGGTCAGCAGTGAACTCTCTCTCCTCTGATCTTGAGCACGTGGTACAATAGGGAAAAAAAGTGTCTGGTTATTTTTAATACATCTACAACCAAGCTTCTATCTTTACATCATCAACAGTCTGTTGCCCAACTGCCATCAATCGAAATGAATGGCTCTCGTCTTGGAGAGGCTTCATGTTTTGACAAGCTTCTGAGCTTGACCTTTACTCCCGATCGGAAATGGAACACTTATATCAAATCCATTGCCAAAGTCGCTGGAAAAATGATCCTTTTACCGTTCCAGTAGATATCGTACTCCTGATGGAATTCTCTACCTGTATAAAAGCCAGGTTCAACCAACGATGGAGTACTGTTGCCACATTTGGACAGGAGCTGCTAGAAGCAGCTTATTCTGTCTTGACAGTGTTCAAAATAGACTTCGTAGCTTAGTGGGGATGCCGTTTTCTCTTCCCTGCAACCTGTTTCCCAAAAGAAGAGGCGTTGCGAGCCTGTCTCTGCTTTATCGTTATTTTCATGGCAGGTGCTCATCTGAACTTCAGTCTATGGTCCCCCCCTCGCCAGACTTTCACGAAAAACACTCACCTAGCCAAAACCACTATCAACAATTTCCTCTACTCTTTATCTGTGCCTAACCCTAAACGTAGATTCCATGAACAAAGCTTCTTACGCCTGTGTAACTTTCTTCCGATTGCCTGCTTTCCAGCTGACTACAATATGGTCGTCTTCAAGTCCAACGTAAACAAGTTCTTATTGAAGCAAGTTACAAAATTCCCACTACTTATGTTTACTATGCTAAAATCACAATGACTAATGTATACCCATTAACGTTTATCCTCGAGTGGCCTCTGGGCCTTGATAAGTGGTGACCTTCGTGTAATAATAATAATAATAAAAAAAACTTCACGCGAACATCTTCCATAAGAATCAAGTTGACACGACAGGGGAGATAGGAAGGGGACATCTTTATACGTTGCTTCCACGGGTTTCACCTGACCGATCCTGCTTCCCAAAAGGGCTTAAGTAATTTTTCAGGGAATAGATGGAATCAATTTGCCCAGCAAGCTGATTGGTCATCAACGTTTCATCTTTATTGCGAGACTTCCTCTGGATGAATGAAATTAAGAAAACAAAACTATTTTCAAATATTGGCGTTTTGTTTTCTTAATTTTATTCATCCAGAGGAAGTTTCGAAATAAAGACGAAACGTTGATGAACACATAACTTGGTTTGTTCTTTTCTCTTTCTCTCGCTCTCTCTCTCTCTCTCTCTCTAAATATATATATATGAGAGAGAGAGTGGGAGGGGTGGAACTATTGACAATCCTTGTTGCTAGCCCCAAAACAATTTATTTGAGATCTACGCCTAGTAAGTACCTGATATATCCTTGGCGGAGGGGGGGGGGGTAATCAATATAAATGAAAGTTGAAATTAGGCTCAATACAGCGAGTAAGTTACAACAAAGGCACAATGTAAAAAATAAAAGATTGGTACTCGAATGTAGCTTGAATGCTGGAGTATCAGGATTAATTTACTCTCTTCTATTAATTACCGCTTGCTTGCATCTTATACGGCACAATCACGTTGACACACCAGTTCTTGCCAGATCACCAAAGTTAAACAACGTTGAGTCTGGCTAGTACTAGATGGGTGACCATTTGGGAAGGCGAGGTGCTGTATGTACCGCGAGATAAAAATACCAGGTTGGGAAACTGGCATGGTTTATCTTTCTCTCGAGGGTAGATGGGTTGCCTACCACGGCTTAAAAGAAGCCCATCTAGTGATGGCATCATGATAAAATATACCCTTGATAGCCCTTGGCGAAGCATCAAGTATTTCCAGTTATTAGAAAATGCGTGAAAGATTCCGGAATTTGTTCACGTTTCATCTCCGTCTACTGATATTGGATGAAACTTTTCTATTTTTTTCAGACCGAGTAATCCATTCTCAGCGAGTGGCAGGATCTTCCGCTATATCAATTTGTGGGGGAGACGTAAGACCGTTTTTTTGCTTAAAAAGTCGGCCTATAAGTGATTCACGTCTTCCTACCAACAATAACGGTCATCATTAGACCAATGGTCAACATGAACTATACCTTCAGTCCCACCATAAGTCTCAACTATTAAGACTACTAACGTCACAGGGCGTTGTCCTTTTCTCCTCACTAGGGGGGGGGGTGCTCAGCATTGCCCGTGTGTTTGAGGTATGTGTGTTGAGAGGGGGGGGGGTAGATGAAAACAAATATGATAAAATTATAAAAAGAAAACGAAAAAAAAAAAAGCAGTTTTTTGGGGTTTGTTTACCCAACCTTGGCTGGGTTTGTTTCCCCAATATGTTGGGGGAAGAGAACCACCTCCCCATAAAAAGGTGATTGTCCAAATTGAATAGCAATTGTCTGATATAAGAGGTTTGTTTCCCCCCCCCCCCGCATTGATCAAAGTTTTATTGCTTTCAGGACGTTCCGTACGAACAACTACTTTCGCTTTCTTACGAAAAAGCCGAACACACACGAAGGGAGACGAAATAGCAAGTCGATGTAAATAAATCTAGATGTGCGTTCGCAAATCTTAGATATTACGATCTAGACGGCATATAAAAAGTTCTAAAAAGTAGTAACTCCACGGAGATCCACCCACCTCCGAAAAAAGCCTTGGCTGGAAATACAAAAAAAATGTGCACACACATTTTGCCTTTTATATATATACTAGCGGGGGTACCCGGCGTTGCCCGGGTGTTTGGAGGTGTGTGTTGGTGGGGGGGGTAGATTAAAACAACCCTGTTAAAAAAAAAAAAAAAATGTTGGCCGGTTGTTTGGAGGTGTAAAAGAAAAAAAAATAGTTTTAGTATAAAGGTAGGCTTGAACCACGAACGTTTGACGCGGAGGTGGAAAGGAAATGGGAAAAAAAAAAACCCTGCGACCTAACCATCTCGACCACGGGAACAGATGAATTGATAAATGTGTTAAGTTGAAGTTTATAAACCGAAATTAGCAGGTGCGACAACGTCAAGTTGCGAAAGCCAGTTTCTGTTTTCCCCGCTATACGGCGATCAAACAATAAAAATAACACAAAAAAACTAACGTAAGGCAAACGAACGATGAAAACAGGAAAACGAACATGTGAAAAATGGCTTAAATAAGCCTGTTTCTATATTAGAATTTAAAAAAATCGGTGGGTACCCGGGTGTTTTTGGGTGTCGCTAAGAATAAGCGAAGTAAAAAAAAAAAAAAAAAGCAGAAAAACGAACGTTACGTGGAAAATGGCTTAAATAACACTGGTTCAATATTTAAATTTAAAAATCGAAAAAAACAAAAACAAAAAAAAACCCATCTCACACCACGATTTGAACCCAAAACGTTTAGATAATGAACTAAGGCCTTAACAAACTGAGCTAAGGCAACGTACATGAAATTTGTTCGGTTTTTCAACTATTTAAAGTAAATCAGGTCACGACGTCATCTGATGCATGCGTAGAATCGGTCATTGTCACGAGAGAACCGTTTTTGTTGACCTCCCCCCGTCGAAAATTGTCAATTTTGGGGTGAAAAAGTTAACGTTTTTGGCCAATTTTTCGATATTTTTCGAGCAAAGGATGGCGCTTCAATGTGATACAGAGTTTGTGAATTTTCGTAGCGTCTGTCGAATGTTTTTAGCAGATATCCAAACATACACACATACATACATTTTCGCTTTTATATATATATAGATAGATATATAAATTACAATCTCTTTCCCATACAAGAAACGTTGCGAGCCTATCTCTGCTTACTTAGCTAAAACGTGATAAGACGACAACAACTATGGATAGCAGTGATTGCTGAGGAGATTCGGAGTTCCTATCCTGTCGCAGTTAACATTTGACAAAGGCCAGAAGAATAGTTGTCCGAAACGTTGTGAAACATCAAATAAGCAAGATGAGGATAATAGTTCGCAATAAATAAATTAATAAATAATTCTCATCCCAGCAATGAATTCCAATTAAAAAAATATATATACCATTCGGTACGGACCCGACCATGGACGATCAGATAATAAATAAACGTGGATTTATAAGATCAAAAAATCCAACCTTGATTGCCCTTCGGAGCCCATGGCGCAGTGGATAGAGACGTTGAATCTCTACGGTTCCAAGTGAGAGAGTTGTCTGAAGATAGCGGTTTCAATTCTACCCCAAGCCGGCCAGAAGCTTACTTGGCCAAAAACGTGGTGAGACGACAACAACTATAGATGGCAGTAATTTCTGAGAATGTAGTTCGAAGATTCGAAGTTCCTATTCCGTCGCGGTTAACACCTAACAAAGGCCAGAGGAATAGTTTGCTGAAACGTCGTGAAACATCAACTAAGAAAGATGAGGATGATAGTCTGCAATGAATCAATAAATAATACTCATCTCAATAATGAATTCCAATTGAATAATATATATCTCTGCTCTATCGGCATTTTCATGGAAAGTGCTTGACTGAGCTTAATTTTATTCCTCTTCTCCTGTGAAAATCATTCGTAAACCTTTATCAGTTTTCCTACTCTGTTCTTAAAACTAACTATACTTTCACAAACAATGTTTCTTTACTAGAACCGCCCGCGTGTAGAACTCTATATCACGAGGCTGCTTCCCAGCTGACCACTACATGGTCGTTTTCATGTACAATGTAAACAAGTTCTTGTTGAGCCGTCCTTTTTAACTAATCAAACGCTACCAAATTTCCAACACTATCGATAGTTACGATGTTGTCACACCGCACATCTGACACTCATTAACCTTTATCCTCGAGTGGCCTTCGGGCTTTAATAAGTGATGACTTCTTTGTAAAAAAAAAAAATTTTTTTTCAAATATCATTCCAGCTAAGGCCGTAATCACTATTAACATCCCAACTATAGAAGACGCGAACACCACTAACATCGTAGGAACTACGGTCGAAACCATGACTACCATCCTATCCGCTAAAGTTGCAAATATCAATTCCATCATATAAATAACTAATGGCATTTCCATTGTAGGCTGTAACATCGAAACACGAGTCAGGCTAGTTGTTGTTGTTATTATTATTATTATTATTATTATTATTATTAGCTATTACTTATAGAATAGCCGAATACGCAAACTCCAAAATCATACGTATTATTCATCAAATGTTTTCAGAAAGAAAAATAAAGAAAACAGCAAACGATGATGATTAATTGGTTTGTGATAACCCACGTGTTCCAAGTTTGGATCTACTTCATTTCACAGAAACACTTTCACTTAAGGATGTTGGCAACCTTCACGTGGTTCATCTAGTTACACGCACCCAAGGTCTTTCTAGAAATAATTCTAACCAGAAAAGCTATCGGGGAAACCAATTCCAACAAAAATCATTTGAATGAATGATGATGATGATAATCAACAATTTCACCAACAGCTTCAAAGAAAGCAGCTTTATCAGCAGCTTTAAAGACAACAGCTTCATCAAAGACAACAGCTTCAACAGCTTTAAAGACAACAGCTTCAAAGACAACAGCTTCATCAACAGCTTTAAAGACAACAGCTTCAAAGACAACAGCTTCAAAGACGACAGCTTTATCAACAGCTTTAAAGACAACAGCTTCAAAGACGACAGCTTCAAAGACAACAGCTTCATCAACAGCTTTAAAGACAACAGCTTCAAAGACAACAGCTTCAAAGACGACAGCTTTATCAACAGCTTTAAAGACAACAGCTTCAAAGACGACAGCTTCATCAAAGACAACAGCTTCATCAAAGACAACAGCTTTAAAGACAACAGCTTCAAAGACAACAGCTTCATCAAAGACAACAGCTTCATTAACAACAACGACAATTATAATAATCAATAACTTCAACAGCATCAAAGACAACAACTTCAACAACAATAGGTATCATTATACGTATCATAGCCGCTAACGAACCTGCCACTATTGATGTAAAAGCTAAGGCTAGAACCAGCACAAACGCAGCTCACATTGCTGCTATAATTACCACCGTCACCACAGCTGCCACGATCACAAGAGCTACTAAAACTGTGACGACTGAATCGAGAAGGGATTACAACGAATGCTAGAAAGCAAATGGCTATAATTGCTATACCCTTTCTCCGTTTCGTTGGAATTCGCTTTCTTCATCACTTTCTAAAGCAAGGAAGTTTCCACAAGTATGTGTGAAATCGAAGTATTTTCAACCAATTAAAATCGTTCAAAACCCGTAAAAGTAACACATATATGTGAAAGAATTAAGCCCGTGCTAACTTAGAAATCCCTATAAGAAAACAAAATCATTTTTCGCCAGAACTCACGACCCGTACCCGCATGAAAGAATCCAAGAACGTCTGCTCACTTTCTTTGGACTGAGAAGTGAGGCGGAAAAACTAATAACTGGCATAGCAACCTTATTCATCTCGCGCACACATTGCTACGCAACAGCGAGTTCAGGCAAACAGAAACGAATTGCTACCCATTCAAACGCACAATGCCCCGCTGCCAAATACTCACATAAGTTTATTAGTCACACTATGAACATACCGACCTATACAATTTTAAGCCTTGTGACTATCAATCAAACTTGCTTTTCCAAACGCTTCAGGACTGAACTCAGCACCTTTGGTCCTAGACGTTGTATCAAAGTTTACAGTTACCCAAAGGTGCTGAGTTCAATCCTGAACGAAGGCAGTGAAAAAAGTAACATTCAAAACAGAGAATCAGCAACTATGTCCCAAAGCCTAGCTGGAGTCCGAACACGGTACCCCCGTAATAATAATAAAGGGTTGGGTTCGAGACTCCTAACAAACGGTTCCCCGGTTCAATACAAGGCACCTAACGAAGGACGGAGGGCAAAACGGCCGAAACGTTGTGACAATAACAACCAAGATTAGGAAGTCAGTCCGACAATCTCAATCAATGAAAACATCTCATCTCAAAAATACAGACAATTACCGCTCGTTTTCACTATGAACATTTTTATGATTGAAATTAATTTTTATATTATATCTCTTGTATAAAAATGCAGATATAAAATTTCGTTATTCTCCATGCTAGCAGGCCGCCCAGCGTTTCCCGGTCTTAATATACGCTTAAATATTATATTTTAACTCATGCAGATTGCATTATAATTATTATAGAGACAATTTTCTATCGATTATTATATTGAATTAAATATATAGTAGTGAGATCAAAACTAAGATGTGTGTGTGTGTGTGTGTGTGTGTGTGTGATCAGCTAGAATCCAAACCAAAACATACAACTCTCTACCATCATTCCTTAGCCATGCGCGTATTAAATATATATATATATATATATATATAGATATGTGTGTGTGTGTGATCCACATACAGTACTGTTTCGCTGTTTCACAGCTCCTCAGTGCGGCTAAACAGACAACTGCCTCAAGCCAGGATCGAAGCCCGACCGCCCAAATGACAGTCAAGGCTTCTCACCATTGTGCTAATATATATATATATATATATATATATATATATATAAGGTCCACATAGCAAAAGAGGCTATTATCATCCAAAATGTCCTCTTCTAAAGCCAGGGACCACGTCAGAATACCATCACTATTTTAGTTTGTATCCTCCACTAGAAGTTTTTTTTTTTTTTAATTTTTAATTTTTTTTTATTACATTTTCACCTCAGACAAGGCACATTGCCACTTTGGTGTAGGGGGCTATTATCAGGGGCAGCAACTACTGAGGCACTATTATTGGAATTTGGGCAGCAAGATGTCAGTTCACGTTACACTTGCACTTCTGCATGTCAGTACAGTTGGGGAAGCAGGGACCTGGAATGGAATTCCAGAGTCTAGCGGTTCTGGGGAAGAAACTATTGGAGTAGAAATATCTTCTATATCTAGGGATCTCTACTGTGTGGGGATGGGATTTAGCTGCCTGTCGGGTTTGTTGAGGGTGTCTACGTCGTGGGGGCACAAGTGTCTGCAGTTCATCAGAGCATTCACCATTAAAGTACTTGTAAAACAGGCAGAGGGATGCAACGTTTCGTCGATGGGACAAAGGCTGAAGCGTAGATGCCAGTTCAGGGCCTATCAGATTTGCGACTCCCTTTTGAACCTTGTCAAGGAGCGAGAGACTAGCAGCAGATGCACCAGCCCAAATGTGACAGCAATACTCCATACATGGGCGAATGGTGGCCTTATAGAGGTACAGGATACTTTCAGGTGTCTGTAGTTTTCTAGCACGGTAGAGAGAGCCTACCTTCTGCACAGCGGCCCTGGCAATGTTTTCAATATAATTGTTCCAACTCGTGTTACCTGTGAACGTTAGGCCAAGCAGTTTGAAAGATGTACTCTCAGACAGAGAGTCACTGGCCATTGCTATTAGTGGCAGAGAAGGTTTCTTGTAATTATTGAAGGAAACCAGTTTAGTCTTGGCAGCATTGAATGTGACCATCCATTTTTGTCCCCATTCTATTACAGATTGGAGGTCATCCTCTAGTGTTTTTGCCATTTCTTTAGTTAGGTGTACGATGATCATTATCACAGCTGCCACACAGGCAAACATTAACCATTACCTCTATTACTTTTGTAGCCATCTGTGTCAATGCTATAACAAATACCATGGACATTATCGCTGACATTTTTACCACCCCGTCATCATGACCTACAATTTTCTTTTGTTTTTCCAGCCCAAATTCCCAGAAGGCGGTAAACTCCACACGCTAACATCGAATCTCCAGAAACCAAGAAAATCTCACACGTTTTGGAAATGGCAAACGTCCCAACTCTCAGGGAATAAAAAGGTGAAGGTGTGAAAAAAAAAAATTTAAGCAAAGAACTATAGATATTAGGTTTAATTGCAGGACCTACCATCTGGCGAAGAACCAGTTTTTTTCTCTACTCGAGAAGAAAATTTAAAAAGCATATATTAAAGATCAAGAAAACGAAAAAAAAAAAGAAAAGTTTTTACACAATTTGTCGATGATAAAAAAAAAAGAAAAACACATTTTTTAATTTTTTGTATCTGATGTAAATGACAAACAAACAAAACATAATTAAATTATCTAAATTCTATATAAAAAAGTGAAGGCGTAATATTGTCGTTAGATGTCAACACGAACTCACACGTTGCATGCAGAGTAAGTCGCAAAAGGGGAAAAAATTTTTAGTTGAAATAAAAGGCATTTATTCATGGTACTTTCCAACAATGCCTTGCATCTTATTTTAAAAGTCTATATAAAAAAGTGAATAATACTCTGAGCTTCAGATTTTTGCCCATCAACCACTACTCTCATGAACCTATTAGACAGAAATGATTTAATAATTGAAAAGACGTTTCCAACTATACCGTAGCTGGAGATTTTGTGGAGTAGACCTTTGTGCCATAACCTATCAAATACTTTTGATAGGTCAAGGGCAATTGCCTTTGAAAGAAAGTCTCGATCGAGAGATTTAATGCAACATTGTGCGATGGGACAGAGGTTAAAGCTTAGTTGACAAAGTGGGACCTATTAGATTGAAAACTCTTATGGACCCTATCCAAGAGGGCGAGACTAGTGGTAGATGCACCAGCCCAAATGTGGCAACAAATACTCCATGCATGGGCGAATGGTGGCCTTGTAAAGGTACAGGATACTCTGAGGTGTGATTAGTCTTCTAGCTCATTAGAGGGAACCCACCTTTTTTGCAGCAGCCTTCGCAATGTCCTCAATGTATTTGTTACAGTTTATATTAGTTGCAAATTTTAGGTCGTTTGTAGGAAGAATTCTCCAGCAGGGTATTATTTGTCATGGATATAGGTGGTTGGAGAGGCGTCTTGTAATTGTTAAAGGAAAGCAGTTTGGTCTTAGTAGCATTAAATGTTACCACCCACTTGCTGTTCCATTACGCTACGGTCTGGAGGTAATTTTCTAACGATTCCGCCATTGTCTTAGATTTATATACATCCGTTCTTCCCGTATGCATATTGCAGAACGTTGTATCATCAGCAAACCTACCCATCTCGGACACAATATTATCAGGGAAGTCGTTTATGAATATCAAGAATAATAGTACCCCAAAGATCGATCCCTGAAGCACTTCCGCATTAATGCAATGCTGCTTTGATGTACGTCCATCAATAACAATCTGAATGGTCCTATTGTCTGGGAATGATCTACTTATATTTAGTATAGGTCCAGTTATACCGTAGGATTTAATTTTTTTAGCAGCCCTTCGTGCCAGACTTTGTCAAAGGCCTTGGATATATTAAGGACTACAGGCCTGACTTCGCCCGCCTTATCCAGTACATGGTATATGCGTTCAGAGATGACTGTTAAATGATGACATTTTTCCTTGCCGTGACGTTACTTTACACACGGCTCAATCATTTGAATACACCTGTTATACACGCGTCAACGCTCTGTTATAATATGATTTAATTCCTTTAAAATATCATTCAATCACGAAAAACTATAGACAATCTTTCAGTTTTTTTTTTTTTTTTTTTTTTACACAGTGATCACCACTTATCAAGGCCCGGAAGCCACTCAGGGATAAGGGTTATTGCAAGTACATTACGTTAGTGTGGAGATTTGATGAAGTGTTTACTTAAGGGGGCGGTTCATTAGGAATTTGTTAACATTAGACTTGAAGACATCCAAGTTGTAGTCCGGTGGGAAGCAGGCAAACGGAACAGAGTTCCACAGGCGTGCAGTTCTAAGTTACTTATAGGATGAACCAAGAGAAGGTTGTCAGCGTCTATAAATGAAACTGGTGGTACGTAACCGATTGAATTCGAACCTGGCACGCCCAAGTCGTCAATCTGCGACGTTCCCTACTTAAGATCAACTGAAATTTGAACACTTGTAATGTGGAGCGAAAAGTACGACATAATCACGTTAACACATTAGTTATCATTAGATCACCGAAGTTAAGCAACGTTGAGCCTGGTCATTGCTAAAATGGGTGATCAATTTGGGAATTCCAGTCGCTGTATGTAGAAGGACGTCGACACCTCCGTGCAAGAGTTGCAAAAACCTAACGTCGTCATCTCCCTTAACGGGGATATACATGCAGCTGGGGACCGTCTGTGAATTTCATATTCCCATGAAACTGCCCCCCCCTTCGTACCCCCCCTCCCCAAAGTCCCTAGTGTCTTATATAAGTATAAAGCATATAATTGATTTTTACATTTCAGAAACCCATAATTAAAACTCGAAAATTGGCCGAGCTGGATTGTACGTCTCCTGCGAATTGTCAAAACAGATGTTGATTCGAATAGAAATCATAAATCTTTAGCGATATTAAAACAAAGCTAAAAAAATAAAAATAAAAAATAAAAATAAAACAAGCTAAAAAGCAAACAAAAAAAAGAGCAAAAAAAAAGCAAACAAAAATAAATAAATAAAAGCAAAAAATAACAAAAAGAACAAACAGAAAAACAAAAAGAAAAAAAGCAATTTTATTATTTGATACTTTTTCAGTCACTGTATAAATACGTCATTAAACTTCCGGTACGACGTATTATGACGTCACTAATCTTCCGGTGAAACCTACAGATGTAGGTCTCGCTAATTTGTAGATGAAAAACAATGAGGAATATCAAGTTAATATGGAAATAAAAAGAGTCGACGTGACTCGAAAGACAATGGTCGACTTGCTCGTGATTCCCTACGGATGTCGTTCTTTTTACATTTTGCTATCTTTTATTTTGTGACACGCATCAAAATAAAACACTGAAATATGTCGGCTTATCTTCTTCAGTGTCGCTAACTAAGCTTTTCAAAGTGATTGTAACAGAATCATGTCCGACAATGTTTCGTAGCCTATATAAAAATATAGGTAATAGCCAGCGTCTTCCTAATTTTGCGTATGGCGCCACCGGAACAGGTGAAAAGGTTAAGCATTTCTATATTGAAGTGATGTATTGCAAGGTTTGTTAAAACGCGCATAGACTTCTAATAATTTTATTATTAAATTTTGCGGTAATTCTTTTTTGGCACGCCATATCGCCAAAAAGTACGCCACGCGCCAAATTTCATTCCGTCATAAAATCAATCAGAAAAAAAAAACCCAACTTATTTTTACATTTTTATCTCGTGAATAAACAAAATTACATATTAAAAACTGCGTTTGTTATTTTTAAAATCCAACAACGGAGTTGAAGTCAATATTTTCGATTGTAAAACAAAACTCATTATTTTGATAAATTTCTCTGTGGCGTACCGCTGAATTATTTTTTCTAAAGAATAAAATTGAATAAAGTTTATTTTTACAAGAATGTTTAACTCATGTTATGCTTATATCGTCAAGTAAATACCGAACGCTGACGGCAATTTTTTTCTATTTCATTCAATGTTTTCTTTTAGATATTTAAAAAAAATTCACTGGGTAAAGTAGAAATAAGATATAATCAAAAACTCGTGTATTTCATTAAGAGAATTAAAAAAAATCGGTCGACTGGATTTTTTGTTTAAGGGCAAAAACTTATAAATGAATGTGTGCGTTTTCCACGTACGGAGGCCCCAAAATACTAATTTTGGTTAACAGCATGCAATAAAAAAAATAAATATTAATTATGCCATTTATAATTCACCGTAAGATAATCCCGAAAAAAAAAAAAAAAAAAAAGATTTCTCTCCCTTTATTTGAACAATCTGAGTTCGCGTTTTTTTTGTTTTTTTTGGAATCCTCGTTTAAAAAAGTATTTTATTTAAAAAGAACATGAAATAAGTATAAATATGAATAAGTTCTTAACAATGAAAGTACAGATTGAATAGAATTTTTTTATAGGCAAGTGATTTTTTTTTTGGAATTTTTATAATCGAACTAAATAAAATTTCGTTGATTTTCTTTAAATCTTTTTTTAAAGAAAACCGATTTAAAAACAAATATTGTATAATTTGCTATTAAACTTGCTATTTTTTTAATTTGGTCTTTGCTCCTTTAATTGAAAAAAAAAATAGGGTTTGAATTACATTTTTCAAGTAGTTATAAGCTTTAAAAGATAGTAAGTTGATTTATTCAAGTTCATATACGGCATTTTTAATGGCCGATTCTGATACACCTAGTACTGTTTTGCCTTTTTACCGGTTCCTGTAGCGCCACACAGAAAATTAGGGAAGACGCTAGTTGACTATTACAAAATATGAATATCCACAATATTTCGTGTTTTCTATATTTTCAGTTTTACTGTTAGGCACTTCTGCATTTTTTCCCCAGTCTTTGAAACGTTCGACCCAGGACAAGTGAAGACAAACACACAATTTTCTCCAGAAAGGGAGATAATCCTTTGTAAACATACTTCATTATTATTATCATTATTATCATCATTATTATCATTATTATCATCATTATTATTATTATTTGCGGAATGGAATATAAAATAATAAAAAAAAAACTTGGATTTATAAGACCAAAAAAATCCAACCTTGATCGCTCTTCGGGGCCCGTGTCGCAGTGGATAGAGACGTTGAATCTCTACAGTTTCAGGTGAGCATTATCTGAAGATAGCGGTTTCAGTCCTACCCAAAGCATGCCAGAGGTTTAGTTGGCTAAAAAACGTGTTGAGACAACAACTATGGAAGGCAGTGATTACTGAAGATACATTTAAGAGATTCAGCATTCCTATCCCGTCGTGGTTAACCACCCGATGAAGGTCAGGAATAGTTGGCCGAAACGTCGTTAAACAACAACTATAAAAGATGAGGATAACAGTCCGCAAAAAAAAAAAAAAAAAAAAAAAAAATACAAATCACTCAAAAAAATTTCCAATTCCGTTGTTTTAATTAATTTCGGTAATTTACTTTATTATTATTGTCTGAAATAACATTAAAAAAATCATTTTTCTGTTGTAAATTATTCATAAATCATCTTGAAACTTATTTCTAAATTTTAATTCATTACGTAAACTTATTTTTAAATATTTTCTTAATAAACCTGTTCGTCTTTTCCCAACAAAAATAGATGCTTTCAATTAATGCCTAGTTTCATGCATTTAAGAATATTCCAAATTGACTGCTTTCATTTATTTGGTAAAGCATTAAACTGTTTGCATTTCAACAATTAAAAATGCCCATTAAAAAAAAATGACAAAAACTATTTTCTCTATTGTTGAGAGTTAAACTCTAAAAAAAATGAAAACAAAAAAAAAAAAATGAAAACAAAAAAACTAGAAAAAAAATACTAATGTTATTGGTCACCCAACAAAAGGAGGATGGACCTGTAAATTCACCCTTGTCCATTCTTTCATTCGTCTGTCCCCACTTTTCTCAATAACTACGTTTTGGAATTTTTAAAAATTTTGCACAAACATTAAACATGATATGAGTAAAAAAGTAATAGAACGAATTTTCCGGTAACCTCCGGTTTCCACCTAGGGGTACCTTTCGGGTTAAAATGGCTAAAATCGACACTTTTGTGCTTATTAAAAAAAAAAATATGATGCCTTGGATTTTTATAAAACTTTCTGAAAAGTTGTGACTAACTGATTTCTATATAATTTTGTTTGTCTATACTTCGGAAAATTCTTCGTTTCTTTTTCTCTCTTAATTTCCCCTCTCTGTCCTGCTCTAAGTAAATCTGACGACCTAGTCCACAAATTCCAAAATTTCATCATGACAAGTTTCAAGAAAAAATACACGATTAAACCCGGTTCTCCAACTCCCAACGTAGACCCCTACTACCATGTCTCCTTCTCCAACATCAGGGGTCTTCGTTCTAACCTTCCAGAGGTTGAAACCCAATTACAGGAGACTAAACCAGACCTTTTATTTTTAAGTGAAACTGGCATTGGACAGGCTATTTCCCTAGAAGAGTTTGCAATTACAGGATACTCTAACTTAACTTCTAAATCTGACCCCCAAGATCGCCATGGGCATGAAATATGTGCCTATATTAAAGATAGCTTTCCATGTGGGAGGGACATCTCCAGGGAAGATCCTAACTTACCCTATATGTGCTTCCGGGTTGCTTTAGCTCACACTACTGCATTTATATTTACTTTCTATCGCCCCCACAACAGCGGAGTTACTATCTTTCAAAGCATATCTGAGAAAATTGACCAAGTCCTTTCTACTTATCCTTCAGCTAACATTCACGTATGTGGAGACTTCAATGTTCACAACGTCGAATGGTTGACCCACTCAAACAAGACCGATGATGAGAGGAGGTTCTGTCATGATTTCTCCATTGCCTATGACCTCACTCAGATTGCTCAGGAACCCACCCGTGCGCCCGACAATGACGGCCAGTATGCGAGCCTACTAGACCTTTTTCTCACAACTTGCCATGAACTATGTTCAGTTTCTGTTCTGTCGCCTCTTGGATCTTCCGACCACTCTGTTGTATCAATTAAGATAAAAATGAAATGTAATAAGTCCCCAGACGTACCTCTCTATCGTACAGTATATCGATACACTAAGGCTGACTGGGATAGCTTCCGTACATTTATATCTGATCTACTTCTGCATTCCATGTTTAAAAAGGATGTGCCCTCTATAGTATTAGACCTGACTGAATGGTTAATTGTAGGTATTGACCATTTCATACCCTCTAAAAAGTTTCAGCAAAAAACTAACAGTCAGCCATGGTTCTCTTCAGAATGTGCTGCTGCCATTGCGCACAGAAATCACTTTTTCCACTGCTTCAAACGTAATAGATGTATAGAAACTAAAGCCGTTTTCAGGACTGCCAGCAACCATTGTAAGAAAGTAATAAGGAACGCAAGAGAGTTGTATGCTCAATCTGTTAAGTCCAAAGTAGCTGAGCAGCGGCTTGGTTCCCACCAGTTTTGGCAAATAGCAAACAGAATCCTGAACAGAAGCGTGTGCTCCATCCCAACTATTATCAATGGACCTGAGGTAATCTCGTCAGCATCAGACAAAGCCAAACTCTTTGTCAAGAACTTTGCAGCTAATTCTACCCTTTGCGACCAAGGCCGCCAACCCCCAATATTTCCTCCTGTATCAGAAAACACGCTATGTGATATACGTATATCTGTACGTGATGTTGCCAAGCTAATCAAAAACCTTGATTCCAGTAAAGCAACTGGCCCTGACGGTATTCCAATTATAGTACTAAAAAAACTTCAACCTGAACTAGCGCCCATACTTACAAAACTGTTTAAACGTTGTCTTAAGGAGAATAGTTTCCCATCTCCCTGGAAAATCTCATCAGTATGCCCTGTATTTAAGAATTCAGATGATCGCTCATCCCCCTCTCAGTACAGGCCAATAAGTCTCCTGTGCGTCATGAGTAAGTTGCTAGAATCTGTGTTAAATACAGAAGTAATCAACCATCTCAACAAAAATAACCTTCTTAGTGACACTCAATATGGTTTCCGTTCTGCTAGATCTACAGCAGATGTGCTTACAGTTATATCGCATAGGATTAGCAAATCTCTCGACGGTGGCAATCTTTCTAGGGCAATTGCTCTTGACATATCTAAAGCCTTTGATAGGGTATGGCATAAAGGTTTACTTCATAAGATCGCTAGCTATGGTATAGCTGGAAAAGTCTTCTCAATTATTAAATCATTTCTTTCTGATAGGTTCATAAGAGTAGTAGTTGAGGGGCAAAAATCAGAAGCTCACAGTATTAATGCCGGTGTCCCTCAGGGGTCCATCCTGGGCCCAACTCTTTTCCTGATCTACATTAATGATCTTCCAAACCACATCCTTATATCATTTGTAGACATTTATGCTGACGACACTACCATTTATGGTAGCACATCTAAGACAGTAAACGACCAAGTTCTCTCCAATTCTCTCTCCTCTGATCTTGAGCACGTAGTACAATGGGGAAAGGAGTGGCTGGTTACTTTTAATGCATCTAAAACCAAGCTTCTCTCTTTACATCATCAACATTCTAATCCACATTTGGCATCAATTGAAATGAATGGCTCTCGTCTTCAGGAGGCCTCAAGTTTTGACAAGCTTCTTGGCTTGACCATTACTCCTGATCTTAAATGGAACACGTACATCAAATCTATTGCCAAGGCCGCTGGAAAAATGGTGGGATCTTTCTATCGATCCGGTAAATATCTCACTGCTGATGCTATTCTCTATCTATATAAGAGCCAGGTACGTCCAAGGATGGAATACTGTTGCCACATCTGGGCAGGAGCTGCTAGAAAGGACTTGTCCTGCCTTGATAGAGTTCAAAATAGACTTCGTAGCCTCGTAGGAGATGTCCTTTTCTCCTCCTTGCAACCTCTATCTCACAGAAGAGATGTTGCGAGTTTGTCTCTGATGTATTGTTATTTTCATGGAAAGTGTTCGACTGAGCTTCAATCTATGGTCCCCCCTCGCCAAACTTTCACAAGAAACACTCGTCTAGCTGTAAACACTATCAATAATTCCCCCCACTCTTTATCTGTGCCTAAACCTAAACGTAGATTCCATGAACAAAGCTTCTTTCTTAGAACTGCACGCCTGTGAAATTGTCTTCCGTTTTCCTGCTTTCCGGCTGACTACAATATGGTTGTGTTCAAGTCTAAAGTAAATAAGTTCTTGATGAGCCGTTCCATTTAAGTTATCAACTTTACCAAATTTTCATTACTAATGATTACTATAATGTCCAATTTCTACTGTACACTCTTTAACCCTTATCCTTGAGTGGCCTCTGGACCTTGATAATGTGGTGATGCCTATGTAAAAAAAAACAAAACAAAAAAAAAACTTCGCGATAACTCTTGGGTGTGCTCTAGGGGCTCTTTTAGGGCTAATAAAAACACTCCATTTTTTAGACTATTTTACCATATTTATTCAAAATTTTCTGTGTATGTCTATTTAGCAGTTTTGCATGGTGCTGAACTCAAATTTAAATATGTTAAGGCCTTGGGGAATTTTGGGGCTAAATGGGGGGGGGAATAATGGACTTAGTCTTTTATTTTTTTGCACGGTGCAGAACTCAAAGTTAAGGCCTAAACTGCACCGTTTGTCCATTTTCACCAGGATTTGACGTCTCTTAAGGACTTTGGGAGCTAAATGGGTAGGGGGCAAATGCTGGACTTAGTCATTTTTTATGCCTCGTTCACTGTGCACTCACGGGGGACAATGTATGCTTCACTTTTTAAAATTATTAATCACTTTAAAATGTTTTCCGTATTTAATCTGAAGGGGCTTGTTAATATACAGCAGACAGATCGATTGTATAAAATTGCTTTTAGCAAAAACAATATTACACACTTAATTTTCATGCCGAAAATAATATATCCAAAAATTACGAAAAATTATCAAGTAGAAATTTACTTATAGTTAAAATTAATTTTTACTGAAAATTGGGTAAAATCGCATTTTTCTTAGACGTTATAAAGTAGGCAGTAGGTGGCTAAAAGCAGGGAACATAACTCCGGAAGGGATATTTTACATTGTTTGTGTAATGGTGGCAATATTTGATGGGTACATGTGTAGTTTAACGGCGTAAATTATTTGACAGACAAAAAAAATCATAGAAACTATTTATTTTTCATATAAAACACATCAGATCCTAAGGCTGAAATAAAACCAGAAAAAGTTTTATTTTTTTTTATTCATCATTTCTATTAGACTAACTGTACGATATTCGGGGCCGCCATATTGTTTTTAAAATGTCACCTTTCTAATGTTTGACTGATTGACCTTTTTAAGGCTAAATTTTACCTTTTTTTTTTTTTTTTTACACTCTTTCAGAGAACTATGTTTTTGGCCGCCATATATTTTTGGAGTGGTATTCATAAAGTAATACATGAAAAAAAAATCCTGTGTGCAAAGTGCAAATGTACCAACAAAAGATACTGTAAACTAGAATTTAACTTAAAAATACTATTTCAAAAAAGAAAAAAAAATAGCACAGTAACTTCCTTGCATAAGTATCGCTTTTTCAATGAATAATCGACTAAACAGAACCGGAAATGCGCTCTCATATTAAAAGAACCTTCTTTTAATTTAATGCCTTGAATCTGGCTTCTCGATCTGATACTTCTCGAAAAAGCAAAAGCATCTTACAACTGCAACTTAATATAAAAATATTAAATACTAGCAAAGGGGGGGGGGCGCCCAGCCGTAAAGTACGTTTAAATATATTTTAATTTATCCAGATTTTGTATATATTATTATAGAGTCGTGATTTCAAAAGTAAAAAAAAAAAAAAAAGTATTCGGGTGCCATCAGCTAGAATCAAAACCGAAAACGAGTTTGTATTACTGTGCACACAGATTCGAAAAAGTTGTCAAAAAACAAATATATAACAAATAAATATTATCAAAGGCAAGATAAGTTACTTTTCTACCAAACTGGATATAATTTTCGTGTTTTTATTCAATTTAACATGTTTATTCAGCTCGAAAAGCATACAGTGTTTAGCGATGCATTGGAAAATTCAAGATGGCGGCCGATTCTCTCTTTAACAAAGTAAGTTCGGGAAAAGGTGTTATAAATAATAAACTAGACAAAATACTATTAAAAACCACCGAATATATGTCAAGTTATGTCACGGTAACTTATATCGAGCGAATTTCTAACAGTATTTTGTCTAGTTTATTATTTATTGCACCTTTTTCCAAACTTACCGTGTTAAAGAGAGAATCGGCCGCCATCTTGAATTTTCCAATACATCGCTAAACACTGTATGCTTTTCGAGCTGAATAAACATGTTAAATTGAATAAAAAACACGAAAAATATATCCAGTTAGGTAGAAAAGTAACTTATCTTGCCTTTGATAACATTTGTTATATATTTGTTTTTTTGACAACTTTTTCGAATCTATGTGTACAGTAATACAAACCCCCGAAAACAAAACTGTAGCATTCAAAGCTGGTGACGTTACCACTTTACCAATGTAACATGCATACGAAATGATTAAACAAAAAAAAGGATGAATATACAACTTTTTTTTTCTTCTTCCATTTTTGACCCATTTTTGACCCTTTAAAACTTTTTAACCGACTAAAGACCCATAAAAGAATGGTCCATAAAAAATCCAATCATGTGAGGCCCATAACGCCGCTCAGCGACTTTTAGTTTCGGAAGAGATGGAGTTTGAAAATATAAAGACAGAGAGACATAGTGAGTTTCATAAATTCGATAAAAACTTGGGTATTTTTGATACTAGTGTACTTATTGATCCGTGCTGAAATAATATTTAGAAAGCCATTCTTAACATGTAGGAAGGGAGGGTGTTTTGTACCTATTTTGTATTTTAACCTTACAGTTTAATAAAAACAGATATATCAAAACTTTAATTAAACTTGAAAATACTATTTAAAAAATAGTGCGGTCAATAAGTGCACTAGCACCATTTTTTTCTTACTTTAACTGCAACCCAACGTTCACCGTTACATTGACGACTTTATAGATTTTCGGGTATGTTGAAAACGAATATTACATCTAAATTTAGGGTAGACAAGTAGTTTTCTGGATATCAAGGCCTTTATTTTCTAATGTAGTATCTTATGTTTTCACTGGCGGTCATGTTTTTACAACTGAACAAGTACTAATGCACATGCGTATTACAAAACCTGCCTACCATGTAAAGAATGGCGACGGCCACTGGAATTCAATTATTAATACAGGTATTTTGCAGTATAGACAAAAAAAAAAAAAAAAAAAAAAAACACAATACTCAAATAATAAATGAATGTTACCAAAGGCAAGATAAGTTACTCTTCTACTTACCTGGATAAGTTTTGGCAAATTTTTTACTTTAACTGCAACTCGACATTCACTTTAAAATTATTTTTTTACTATTATTATTCTATTACTTTATTAAACTTACGACTTTTAGTTTTTCGTGTATGCTGAAAACGAATAACAGTCAACCTTAGTGTGGACAAGTAATTTTCTAGATATCAAGAAATTTTTTTCAATGTCTTACTGGGCATTTTGCAGTATGGATACCAAAACTATATAAAAAAAAAGGGGTCAAATAATAAATGAATGTTACCAAAGGCAAGATAAGTTGTTACTTTCCTACGTACCTGATTTAATTATTTTAACTTATTTTAAAATATTCAAAAGAATTTGCGTGTTCATTATTGTTCAGTTAGAACGTAAAATAATCATGGCTGCCGTAAGCCTGCGCGAATACTCTTCATAATCGCTAATAAAAAAAAAAATCGAAAATCAAGCAAAATACTCATAAAAACCCACCCAATAAATGTTAACGATTATTTTTAGCGATTATTATTGACTTCGAAGATCGCCGTCTAACGGCAGCCATTATTTTTCTTGCTCTAAATTAAGATTCGGCATTACTTGCGCTTCAAAGTAAATAAACGCGGGTTTGTATTACTGTACACATAGATTCGAAAAAGTTGTCAAAAAACAAATATATAACAAATAAATGTTATCAAAGGCAAGATAAGTTACTTTTCTACCTAACTGGATATGTTTTTAGTGTTTTTATTCAGTGTAACATGTTATTCAGCTCGAAAAGCATACAGTGTTTACCGATGTATTGGAAAATTCAAAATGGCGCCCGACACACTCTTTAACACGGTAAGTTCAGGAAAAGATGTTATAAATAATAAACTAGACAAAATACTGTTAGAAATTCGCTCATTATATGTTACCGTGACATAAGTTGACATATATTCGGTGTTTTTTAATAGTATTTTATCTGGTTTATTATTTATAACACCTTTTGCCAAACTTACCATGTTAAAGAGAGTGTCGGGCGCCATTTTGAATTTTCCAATACATCGGTAAACACTGCATGTTTTTCGAGCTGAATAAACATGTTATATTGAATAAAAACAAAAAAAATGTATCGAGTTTGGTAGAAAAGTAACTTATCTTGCCTTTGATAATATTTATTTCTAATATATTTGTTTTTTGACATCTTTTTCGAATCTATGTGTACAGTAATACAAACCCATAAACGCTTTAAAATAAATTAAAACATAAAAATACTCATCCAGGTAGGCAGAATAGTAAATTATCTTGCATTTGGCAACATTTATAATATATTTGTTTTTGACCACTTTTTTGTTTTGTTGAATGCAGCAAAATGGCCACAAATAGTTTTTAACTGATTTCTAAACTGTATTTCTTTAAAATAATAACACGTCGTTTTAAACGTAGCGTGTACGAATCAGAACAGAAACAAATAGAACCAAAAACACAGACGATGGTTAACAAAAACAAAGGAAACAAAACAAAGCAACTTAATATAAATCAACAATACCCGAAACTTCATTGAATTGGTTAGCGAATACAGCCAATACGCGCCATCTTGTTTATGCCTTGGCTTGCGCATGCGTCGATTGTTTTATTTTATTTTATTTTATTTTATTTTTTACACGTTCCATTGTTTTTTTACCAAATGCCGGATTTAACGTTTTCGCCAAACACTAGTCAAGCGAACCACTTCCCAGTGAATTCGTTTCCTGTTGGCCACATCTCGGTCAATATTTGAGTTGTTAATACGAAAAAAATATTATTGAATGGTGAGATAATATTTAGAAAAAGAAGAATAAAAAATATAGTCGGATTAGCGCCGATTATAAATAAATGTGAGATTCGGAAGAGATAGAAGAAAGAAAAAAAAAACTTTGTCTTTTAGGTATTTACTGCTGTTGTCTGTAAGAATCAAGAATCGGTTTTATTTTAATTTTAGGACGCTTCTGGGTTTGACCTTTTCTCCTGATCTGAAATGGAACACGTACATCAAGTCTGTTGCCAAGGTCGCTGGAAAGATGGTTGGATCCTTCTACAGCTCCAGAAGATATCTCACTACTGATGCAATTCTCTATCTATATAAAAGCTAAGTACGTCCAAGGATGGAATACTGTTGCCATATCTGGACAGGAGCTGCTAAAAAACAGCCTATCCTGCCTTGACAGAGTACAAAATAGACTTTGTGGCTTAGTGGGGGATGCCCTTTTCTCTTCCCTGCAACCTCTCTCCCACAGAAGAGACGTTGCAAGCCTATCTTTGTTTTATAGTTATATCCATGGCAGGTGCTCGTCTGAACTCCAATCTCTGGTTCCCCCCTCGCCAATCTTTCACGAAAAACACCCGTCTAGCTGAATCCACTGTGAAAAATCTCCCCCACTCTTTATCTGTGCCTAAATCAAAACGCGGATTCCATGAACAAAGCTTCTTTCTTAGAACTGCACGCCTGTGGAACTCTGTTCCGTCTGCCTGCTTCCCACCGGACTACAACTTGGATGTCTTCAAGTCCAATGTTAACAAATTCCTAATGAACCGCCCCCTTAATTAAACACTTCATCAAATCTCCACACTAACGTAATGTACTTGCAATAACCCTTATCCCTGAGTGGCTTCCGGGCCTTGATAAGTGGTGATCACTGTGTAAAAAAAACAACCTAGAATAAACAACATGATTCCATTTCCATTTGATGAAAACCGGTTTTCTTTTTTGTTGCAGACCATCTACTAGTTGGTCAATCGTGTACAAATCTCAGGAGAGATAGGAGCCTTTTATCATGTCTGAAAGTGACACAATGTTCAACGAATGAGATCGGAGATGCGCCGCTGTACAACTCATGCTTTCTGCTAATCCAAGTTATTGGAACAGGACCATTGCCAGCACCTTCAAAATGCAAATCCGAATGGTTCAACGTTTGAGGAACGTGCACACGGTGATAAAAACAAGGTTTTTAGCAACAGTTATGATCTTTGGTGTGGTTCCAAGTAAGGGCCACATCAGGCCACCTCACATCTTTGTAGTCGGCTTGAAAGTCAACACCAAAGTATACTTGGATGTGCTTAAGAGTGTGGTGATCATTTGGTGCTATCAGGTGGCCGCTTGAAAATCCTGGGTATGGTAGCAGGATTCGATCCCGGTCTACAATTCCAAAGAGACCCATGCTTGGCTTCAGGAGGAGTGCTACGACTTTGGACCCTTCTCTCACTGTCACCCTCCTTCTCTCCTGACCTGAACCCGCTGGATTACTTTGTTTGGTCATACATTAAGAACATCACCAACATGGCCTTACACAACACCAAAACCAGCCATCCGCCGAGCTCCCACCAGCACTTGTGGAAAAGACATGCTTCCAGTTCCAGACCTGTATCGAGGTGATGATTGAAGTTGAAAGCGGCTACATTGAATAGATGTCAGCTCTACTACATAATAAAGTTACATTAGTTGATATTTTCAATAAAAGTACCGTATATATATATATATATATATATATATATATATATATATATATATATATATGGTGGATCGATAAAATTGCCGTCCTAAAGAAAACAACACTACAGCTTTATTCTAAAATGTGGATGACCGTATCTTCCTCAACTTGTGATATGCATTCCATGCCAATGCTTTCCTTACTTCAAAATATTTTTCAGTGCTCTCTGACTATGCTCCAAGGTATGTGAAGTTTTCGAGATCTCTGATGAGAAGGAAAGTATTTTTTCGAAACTCTGTGGATTAAGAACTATCCACTTATCTAGTGTTTCCTTTTCAGATTAAATATGTTTTTAACTCATTTCAAAGTGTTTTTTAACATGTTTTATTACCTGTTTGCTCGTGTGTGCATATATATATATATATATATATATATATATATATATATATATATATATATATATATATATATGCATATATATATATATATGCATATATATATGTATATATATGCATATATATATGTATATATATATATATATGCGTGTAAACAAATTGAGCTAAGGTATTTGGACAATGTTAATAGCAGCAGCCGATTAGCACAACGGTTAGAAACTTCGACTGTCGTATGGGTGGTCGGGTTTCGATCCTGGCTTGAGGTAATTGCTTGTTTAGCTGCACTAATGAGCTGTGAAACAGTATACAGTATATATAGTATATATAGTATATATATATATATATATATATATATATATATATATATATAAAAATTATTGCATCGACAATTATGTAATTTCCGTGTTATAATTTTTATCTTATTGCTCTGTTTACCACATTGAGCTCTCATACCCGGATTTCCTCTGGATTTATTCCATTATAGCACTATATATATATATATATATATATATATATATATATATATATATAATTGAGTACAAAATATAAGAAATATACATGAGTTTATTTGTCTGTTCAATAAGAATAACAAGAATATTACAGAGATCTTTTATACCATGGCATTTCAAAACTTAATGCTTCTTTCGACGTCTATAGGTTACGTTAGATATCTAGCTATATATATCAGCCCTATAATTTCCCCTATGTTTTATTTTATTGTTTTATATATATTTTTTTATTTTTATATTATTTTTCATTTCTAAGTTAATGTATTTGACGTCGCAAATATATTTATCTTCAACCTTGCTCCTTTCCCATCTGCTCTTGACAAGCATTAGGCGTCGAAATGCCACGGTATAAAGAGCTTCTATAACTTTCTTATCTCTACAATGCTTTCCTTATTGAATTAAATGAATTTATTTATATTTATATTTATTCGATGTTTTTATGAATTATCTTGTTATGTCCCACGTATAAGTGTTGAGCTTCATATATTCTGATAGGTTCTAAATAAAGATTTATTGGAAAATTTAGAACGCGCTTGCTCTGTTTCTCATATATATACATATATATATATATATATATATATATATATATATATATATTAAGCTTTTATAAGGAAAAAGGTTTTTCTTTGTAATCAAGCACTTTGTTGGAATTCTGTCCCACCAAAACAGTAAACATATATATATATATATATATATATATATATATATATATATATATATATATATATATATATGTTGATTTAAAGGTTATGAGGGTTTTTTGAAGCATGAACAACGATGTTACTTCTTGTATGTAATGTTTTTACTGTTATTTTTTATATGTATATTTTTTGTTATATATATATAATATATATATACGTAAAATATATTGATCTTGCCTTGACAGAGTTCAAAGCTAGCTACGAAACCTAGTAAGAGATGCCCTTTTCTTTTCCCTGCAACCTCTTTCTCATAAAAGAGACATTGCGAGTCTGTCTCTGCTTTATCGTTATTGTTTATTTTCGTCCGAGCTTCAATCTGTTGTCCCATCTTAGCACACCTTCACAAAACCACTCATCTAGTGATATATATATATATATATATATATATATATATATATATATATATATATATATATATATATATATATATAGTAATTTATAAAATATATATGGCGATTAAGCGATTAAGCTAGACTGAATATTCCACGTTTCATCCATTCTCGGACTCCTCACGCTTATGCGCGAATTCTGTGGTTGTCTATCGTTTTTATATGCTCCTTTTCTATTGAGATTTTAGCTAGCCAATCAGCTTTCTAGTATCCACCGCGCCCTTCCTATCAGCCAATGGGCATGCATTTTATCGGACAAAGGATCTGTTTTAAAATTAGGTTAGTGTTTTTTTCTTGTCAGTTTATATATAAATATATATATATATGTGTACATACATATATGCATATATATATACATAGTGCATATGAGCGGCGTGGGAAAGTGGCGGCAAGGAATGGCTGGCTTGGAAGGAGATTAGCAGTAACAGCAGCAGCAGAAAAAACACGCCTATGCAAATCAGGAAGTGTTGTGGGTTGGCACGAGAAGAAAAAGGGGTAAAAAAAGGAGAAAAATGCAGCATGTGCTCGGGGCAAAAGCAAAGTAGACGTCGAAGAAAATAAACAAAGCGAATGCGAAGAATGGCTAGCGGCAGCCGGCGTGGGGTCGGAGAGGAAAATGTATACTGGGCAGGATGGACGATGGCGAGAGACTTTAAAGTGGTTGTCGAAAAACTTTTGTTAAAATGTAAGAATGCCGAATAGGATTTTTATTTTTTCTATCCTTTTATTTGTACGTTACGCGCGTGCGCACACACACACACACACACACAACAACAACAACAGCAGCAGCAATAACAACAGCAGCAACAA